>NC_044984.1:13686226-14027289 GCF_008728515.1 Papio anubis | reverse complement strand
CCTCTCAGCCTCAAGTGTTTTCTTTTATAAAATCAGGGGATGTGGTGAATAATATAAAGACTTTTCTAGTTTTAACATTTTTAAAGAATATACGTGCACCTCTTGGGAAGAATGTAAATTAGCACGACTATGTGGAAATATGGCGGTTTCACAAAAAGTTACAAAGAGAACACCATACGATTCAGCAATTCCACTTCTGGGTATATATCAAAGGATATGAAATCAGTATGTCAAAGAAGTATCTGCACTCCCATGCTCACTGCAGCATTATTCACAATAGCCAAGATATAAATCAACCTAAGCAACCATCAGTGGATGAATGGGTAAAGAAAATATGCTATATGTGCATAGTGGAATACTATGCAGCCTTAAAAGTGAAGGAAATCCTATCATTTGCAACCACATGGATGAACTTAAATGACATTATGTTAAGTGAAGTAAACCAGGCACAGGAGGACAAATGCTATATGATCTCACCTCGCCTATATATGAAGTGTAAAAAAGCTGAACGCATCAAAACAGAGAGTAAAATGATGGTTTCTGAAAACCAGGTGATGGGAAGAATTGGGGAGATGTTGGTGAAAGGACACAAAATTTCAGGAGGACATGAGAAATCAGTTTAAGAGATCTATTGTAAATCATGATGACTTCAATTAATAACAATATATTGTATTTTTGAAAATTGCTTTCAGAGTAGATTTTCAGTCTTCACCACAAAAAATAAGTATGTGAGGTAATGTATAATTAAGTTACTTGAATTGGCTATTCCACAACGTACACATATATCAAAACATCACATTGTACACCATAAATATGTACAATTTCTGCTTGTCAGTTTAAAAAACAACGTGTACACTTATTTTTATCTGTTTTTGTCAACACTAGAATATGAAGCTAAATATCCACAAGATGGCAGTCTAAGCCCAGTTCTAAGATGAATCCTTTTTTTGCTTTTTTAATTCTCCAGTCTTGCTGGTAGAAATTATTACACAACATAAAGAACCAAGAGAAATATTTTCAGGAAAATTAGAGTAAAGCCATAAGCAACACTCAAGAAACCAGACTTACTTCCTCACCTCCAACCTTTAAGCTTTTGCTAAGCCTCTCCTACAGCGTATGAATTGCCTTGCCCCAGGTCACAGCAACCCAGATGTTTGCACACTTTCAAAATAACAATTACAAAACCTTATTTCTGGGATTTGAACCTCCATCCAAAGTATTGATGAAAGCTGTATCTTATGGACCCTCCCAGGTGGTGTGAGAAGGTTTTAAGTGACAAATGCACTCCAGCCTTCCCATCTCCCTAAGCCTTTGAATCCCTTCATCTATGGTAAACCAAGGGAGAACAGGCATCTCCAGCTCCCTCACCGTGGGCCACCTTTTTATCCGTGTTTCAACCAACCAACCAAACAGATTGTCAGCGCCTTTCCTAACTCCCCAAGCTGCAACATTAAATACAGAATCTCTGCTTGGTGGGTCCAAGTCAATAAATTCAGCCAGATCCAACATTATGTTCTTTCTACCATTATCCCACCACACCCTTAATATCCATTCCACACATGTTCCCTGGATTTCTGCTTGTATGAATTAGAAAACTCAAGTCATCCTTTTGGAGTGTAGCAGACCTCCTCGTGGGCCACACTTTCTATCTCACCTTTACGGGCCTGCTGGGACTTGAGTCTGGTTACGGGGCTAGAAGCAAAGAGAGGAGGTGAGGGTGGGTCCTGAGGAGAATCAGCCTTGTCTTGCTTGGAAACTCCCTCAGGGGAGGCCATTACTGTTTCTTCGGGCAATGAAGGGCTAACCCCCTCAGACACAGGTGGAAAGGCCAATATCACTGGGGGTGGGCGTGGAGGTGGGCATGCTACTGCCACTAGGGATGAGGGCTCATCAGAATTCAGGAGCCCGATGTCCCCAGCGTCATCAGGGTTCTCCCACACATCTCCATCCCAACTTAAAAACAAAACAAAACAAAACAAAAAAACATTCTTTCCCAATTAAGGTCCTCACTTTAACAGTAGACACCCTGAGAGGCTGAGAGTTTGTGTTTATTGTACATTAGAGCATTGCATGATGAAAGTTTGTTGATTTTCAGCAAGTTCAGCAACTTCCTGTGGTTACAAGAGAGAAGATTCTTCTTCGGGGCACACTTAGAAGCTCTTACGCTATTTGTGAGCACCTGGAGCCAAGAATTGAAATCCATGAGCTCATCACTTCCTTTCTTTTTTTAGTGTAAATTTAACTAGTACAAGTGTAGTTTTGTTATATGGGTAAATTGCCAAGTGGTGAAGTTTGGGCTTTTAGAGTAACTGTCATCTGAATAATGTACATTGTACCCACTAAGTAATTTTTTCTCCCTCACCCCTCTTCCACTTTCCTCCCATTTTCTTTCATCACTTTGTCCAGTGGTGTTAGGAGCAACCAACTAGCATTGTTATATTCCTTGGTTTTTCACTAATGTTTGAAAGTATCAGGTACAGGGTTGCCAAGTGTCTTGCTTCATATATGTGGTGAATTAGGAGTATCAAATATATTTATGTTCTGTACAACAGTTCATGCCATGGACTAATCAGATTAGATGGACTGTCTAATCAGATTAGACAGCCAATTCTCAAAACCCTAAAACCAGTTAAGAAAATTTATCCTTAAAACTCTTTCTCAAGAACCACTCCTGGTGCCAAAATCTGTATTATTCAGTGTTCTCTAGACATACAGTACCAACAGGCTATGCAAAAGGGGATATATATGGGGAGAACTGGCTTACAATATCACAGTGGTGAAGTTTCACTTAGACTGACTTCGAGCTGGAGAGGCAGAGAAGCCAATAGCATGACTCACAGCCAGTAGCATGGTCAGTCCATGTCCTAAGCCTCAGAACCAGGGAAGTCCATAGTGTGGCAGTGAGGACTGAGACCACTCCCTACCCCAACCCCGGAGGCTGCTGCTGCAAGTCCCAGAGTCCAAAAGCTGAAGAAGAACCTAGAGTCTGATGTCCAAAGAAAAAGCATCCTGCTCTAGAAGGGAGAGAAGGAGATAATTGTTCTGCTCATTTTCCTCAGCAGGGCCCCCAGATGACTGGAGGGTGCCCACCCACACTGAGGGTGGGTCTTCCTCTCTCAGGCCACTGACTCACTCACCAATCTCCTGCACAAGCACCATCACAGACACACTCAGAAACAATGCTTCACTCGCCATCTGGCATCCCTCAAGCCAGTCAAGGTGACATCTAAAATTAACCATCACAATGTCTTTAACTGACATATCTTGTGAAGTTTGGTGACTTTCAGAAAGAGAAAGACTATATTTGAAAGTTTCAGCTTAACTTACAAATGTTACGTTTACAGATGTCCACATTAGCATAGTATTTTACCAATTTTGCCAAGTCAGTGCCCATGAAGACATGGCCAATGTGCAGGAGGGTGCCTTTAGGCCAAGACAGGCATGCCAGGGCAGAGTACTTTAAATCATCACTTATTAATTCAGTCAACATATATATTAATATATTGAGTGCTTGCTATCTACCAGACTGCATGCCAGACACTGACTAAACAGTCAAGAATGATACAACGAGGTCCCTGTTTCTCGCCGTTTACATTCTTACTGCTGGGAGAACAGACACGATGGCTACAATCTGAAGGATGAGTTGGGGGCAGGTGAGAGGACAGGAAGATTATTTGGAGGCTGTTGTAATAGTTCACCCATGAGATGATGGAAATGGAGAGCAGTAGAAAGATTCGCCTAAATTACTACTCTTCCTGACTGCATTGCTCACAGCTACACACATACACACACAATAACATCCACCAGTGCTGTCACATAGCTAATGGTTCCCTTCAATGTGATCTCATAACAAACTATATCCCTGTGCTAGGCTATCATCATGTTGAAAGTAAGAAATTCATAATTATAACAATGGCAAAGAATATAGCAATCATAATATGATCATTGGACATTTACCATGAGCCAAGCATTACACACTTATTTCATACAACTTTCAAAAGGCACTCTTATGAAATAGATGCTATTTCCTCAACATTATAGATGAGAAATTGCATTTGGAGCATTTCAACTTATTCATCTCTGGAGTCCATTTGTATCTTTTTACTTTTGTTGCCTGTGCTTTTGGTGTCCCATCCAAAAAGTTATTGCCAAGACCAATGTCAAGGAGGGTTTCCGCTATGTTTTCTCCTACTTTTATGGTTCAAGTCTTTAACCCATTTGAGTTGATTTTTGTGTATGCTGTAAGATAAGGATCCAATTTTATTATTTTTTGGTAAATATATAGATGGGTGTCTCACTATGTTGCCCAGGCTCATCTTGTACTCCTGGGCTCAAGTAATCCTCCTGTGTCGACCTCCCAAAGTGCTGGGATTACAGGTATGAGCCACCACACTTGGCTGAATTTCATTTTTTTTACATGTGAATATCCAGTTTCTACAACACCATTTATTGAAGAGACTATCCTTTCCCCATTGTGTATTCTTGGCACCTTTATTAAAGATTAGTTAACCATATATATGTGGGTTTCTTTTTGAGTCCTTAATTCTGTTTCATTGGTCCATGTGTCTGTTTTTATGCCAGTATCATACTGTTTTGATTGCTGCAGTTTTATAATATAATTTGAGACCAAGAAGTGTGATGCCTCAAGTTTTGTTCTTCTTTCTCAAGATTGCCTTAGCTACTCAGGGTCTTTGTGGTTCCATGCAAAATTTAAATTTTTTTTTCTATTTCTTCTAAAAATGCCATTGGAATTTTGACAGTAACTGCACTGAGTCTGGAGATAACTTTGGGTAGTATGGAAATTTTAGCAATAGTAATTTTTCAAATCCACAGATACATAATATCTTTCCATAAGAGTTTGTCTTCAATTTCTTTCATCAATGTTTCAGTTACAGTTTTCAGTGTACAAATCTTCCATTTCCTTGATTAAATTTATTTCTAAGTATCTTATTTTTTGAAAATTTTTATTTTAGGTTTGGGGGTACATGTGAAGGTTTGTTACATAGATAAACAAATGTCACAGGGGTTTGTTGTACCTATTATTATATCACCCAGGTATTAAGTCCACTATCCAATAATGATCTTTTCTGCTTCTCTCACTCCTCCCACCCTCCACCTTCAAGTAGACCCCAGTGTCTGTTGTTTCCTTCCTTGTGTTCACAAGTTCTTATCATTTGGCTCCCACTTATAAGTGAGAACATATGGTATTTGGTTTTCTGTTCCTGCTTTTGTTTGCTAAGGATAATGACCTTCAGCTCCATCCATGTTCTGGCACAAGACACGATCACACTTTTTATGGCTGCATAATATTCCATGGTGTATATGTACACTTTCTTTATTCAGTCTGTCACTGATGGTAATTTAGGCTGATTCCATGTTTTTGCTGTTGTGAACAGTGCTGCAATAAACATTCATGTGCATGTGTCTTTACGGTACAATGATTTATCTTCTTCTGGGTATATACTCAGTAATGGAATTACTGGATTGAATGGTAGTTCTGCTTTTGGCTCTTTGAGGAATTGTTGTACTGCTTTCCACAATGGTTGAACTAATTCACACTCCCACCAACAGTGTATGAGGGTTACCTTTTCTCTGCAACCTCATCAGCATATGTTACTTTTTCACTTTTTAATAACAACCATTCTGACTGATGTGAGATGGTATCTTATTATGGTTTTGATATGCATTTCTCTAATGATCAGTGATACTGAGCTTTTTTCATATGCTTATTGGCCACTTGTATGTGTTCTTTTGAAAAGTGTCCGTTCATGTCCTTTGCCCACTTTTTAATGGGGTTGTTTGTTTTTCTGTTGTACATTCGTTTAAGTTCCTTACAGATGCTAGATATTAGACCTTTCTCAGATGCATAGTTTGCAAATATTTTCTCCCATTCTGTAGGCTGTCTGTTTACTCTCTTGATAGCTTCTTTTGCTGTACAGAAGCCCTAAAGTTTAATTAGATCCCATTTATCAATTTTTGCTTTTGTTGCAGTTGCTTTTGGGGTCTTCATTATGAAATCTTTCCCCATTCCTATGTCTCGGATGGTATTGCCTAGGTTGCCTTCCAGGTTTTTTTAGTTTTGGTTTTACATCTAAGTCTTTAATCCATCTTGAGTTGATTTTTGTATATGGCATAAGGAAGGGGTCCTGCTTCAGTCTTCTGCATATGGCTCGCCAGTTATCCCAGCACTGTTTATTAAATAGGGAGTCTTTTCCTCATTGAGTGTTTTTGTCAGCTTTGTCAAAGATCGGATGGTCATAGATGTGTGGCCTTATTTTTAGGCTCACTATTCTGTTTCATCGGTCTATGTGTCTGTTTTTGTACCAGTACCATACTATTTTGTCACTGTAGCCTTGTAGCATAATTTGAACTTGGGTAATGCGATTCCTCCAGCTTTGTTCTTTCTGCTTAAGATTGCCTTGACTATTCAGGCCCCTTTTTTGGTCCCATATAAATTTTAAAATAATTGTTTCTAGTTCTGTAAAGAATGTTATTGGTAGTTTGATAGGAATAGCATTGAATCTGTAAATTGCTTTGGGCGGTATAGCCATTTTAATGATATTGATTCTTCCTATTCATGAGCGTGGGATGTTCTTCCATTTGTTTGTGTCTTCTCTGATTTTTTTTAGCAGTGTTTTGTAATTCTCAATGTAGAGATCTCTCAAATCCCTGGTTAGCTATATTCCTAGGTATTTTATTTTTTGTGTGTGGCAATTTTGAATGGGGTTGCCTTTCTGATTTGGCTCTCCGTTTGGTTATTGCTGGTGTATTAGAATGCTAGTGGGTTTTGTACATTAATTTTATATACGGAACCTTTGCTGAAGTTGTTTATCAGCTGAAGGAGCTTTTGGGCCAAGACAATGGGGTTTTCTAAATATAGAATCCTGTTGTCTGCAAACAGAGATAGTTTGACTTCCTGTCTTCCTGTTTGGATGTGCTTTATTTATTTACCATGCCTGATTTCTCTGGCTAGGTCTTCCAATACTATGTAGCTGGCTGGAATTCCAGGCCAACGGGTCTTATATTGTGAGGTGCCATGGACATGGGGCCTGTGGGCTGTTGCTGCTCAGCCCTCTGGATTCAGCCTCTTTTCTAGGCATACGTAAAGGAATTCAACCTTCCACTTTGCCAGAGCTGCAGCTACTTTTGCCAGAAAGCCCAAGTATGTAAGGCTCCAGGGTCTCCATGCATGCCTGAGCGACTGCTCTGCCATGACTCCACGTAGCTCTGTCAGACTGAAGACTGAAGGCCCTGGTGGAGTGGGTTCACAAGGAGATCACCTGACCTGAGGGTTGCAAAGATCTGTGGGAGAAGTGTGGTTTTGTCACTCATTCACTCGCCACTTCCCTGGGCAGAGAAGGATCCCCAGGCTCCATGTCGCTCCCAGGTGGACCGTTGTCCTGTCTTGCTTTTCTTCATTCTCTGTGGGTCAGTTTGTTTCCTTGATTAATTCCAATGCAAGTACCTGGATGTTTCTGCTGAAAGTATTGTATTGACTCACCCCTTCTTTTCCTCTCCATGAGCGCCATGCACACTAGCTGTTTATAATTGACCATCTATCATCTTATACTTTTTGATGCTATTATCAACAGCTTAATTTATTTTTCAGATAGTTTATTGTTAATGTATAAAAGCATAACTGATTTTCATAGATTGATTTTATATCCTGCAACTTTACTGAATTTGCTTGTTAGTTCCAAGTCTTTAGGCTTTCCTGTCTATATGAATATTTCATCTGCAAACAGAAACAGTTTCATTCTTCCCATCCAGTTTGGATGCCTTTTACTTCTTTTTATTGTCTCATTGCTCTGGCTAGAACTTCCAATATTATTTTGTTTTAGTTTGAGTATATGTGTGCAGATTCGTTACACAGGTGTGTTGAGTAATGCTAAGATTTGGGATATGAATGATCCCATCATCCAGGTAATGAGACCAGTACCCAATACCTTTTCACCCATTTGCCTCCTCTTTAGTAGTCTCCGGTGTCTATTGCTGCAATCTTTATGCCCATGTGTTCCCAATGTTTAGCTCCTATTTACAAATGAGAACATGTGGTATTTGGTTTTCTGTTCCTGTGTTAATTAGCTTAGGACAATGGCCTCCAGCCTGCATCCATGTTGCTACAAAGGACATAACTTTGTTCTTTTTTATGACTGTGAAGTATTCTGCGGAATATATGTGCCGTTGGTTGTTTTTTTAATCCAATCCAGCATTGATTGGTACCTAGGTTAATTCCGAGTCTTTGCTATTATGAATAGTCCTGTGACAAACATAGAAGAAAATGTGTCTTTTTGGTAGAATGTTTTGCTTTCTTTTGGGTATATACCCAGTAATGGAATTGCTGGGTCAAATGATAGTTTGATTTTAAGTTGTTTGAGAAATCTCCAAACTGCTTTCCATAGAGGCTGAACAAATATACTTGCCCACTAACAGTGTATGAGCATTCCCTGTTTCCTAAAGTCTCACTAGCATCTGCTGATGCTGTTGGTATGCAGTTAATCTATAAATGTTGATAGCTTTTTTATGTGCAAACAATAACCAATTATGAGCTAAAGTACTATTTCTAGTGGAAATTAATTAACAAAAAATGTAAGTTCTATACTACCAAAACATTAAAACACTACTAAATTATTTAAAAGAATACTTGAATAAGTACATATATTCAAGTGCATAATAGTTAAATAATTTTTCTGTTATTGGATAGGAAACTTTTTTATTTTTGAGATGGAGTCTCTCTGTTGTCCAGGCTAGAGTGCAGTGGCACCATCTTGGCTCGCTGCAACCTCTGCCTCCGAGGTTCAAGTGATTCTCCTGCCTCAGCCTCCCAAGTAGCTAGGATTACAGGCACTTGCGAGCATGCCTGGCCAATTTTTGTATTTTTAGTAGAAACGGGGTTTCACCATGTTGGTCAGGCTGGTCTCAAACTCCTAACCTTGTGATCCGCCCGCCTTGGCCTCCCAAAGTGCTGGGATTACAGGTGTGAGCCACCATGCCTGGCCTGGTTAGGAAACTTTGACAACACAAAGATGTCAGTTCTTTCTTAATAAGATAGTCTGTACATTTTCAATAAAAGTACTAAGACAATTTTGGGTGTGGTGTCTGGAAATGGTGTAAACAGGACAAGAGTGGAGGGAGCTAAAACAGATGATTCCAAATTGTAAATGAAAAAATAAACATGCACCAATATCCAGAAAGTATATGAAAAAGATGCGTAATGAGAAGGTACAAGCTCTGTTAAATCTCAAAGCATACTCTGAAGTTGGTAGCTATTTAAACATGAATAAAGAGATGTAATTTAATGGAAAGTACAGAAATAGAGTCATGTGTGATAAATACAGAAATTCACTAAAGTGGTAAAAGAAATTTATTATTTAATGGTTAAATTGAATTAAGATAAATGGCTACCTATCTGAATAAAATGTTTTCTGCAAAAGAATATAATTTTCAGATGGATCAAAGATTTAAAGTAAAAAATGAAAGGAAAAAACGCTGGAAGAAAATATGAAAAAAAACGCTGGAAGAAAATATGAAAGAATTGTTTTAAATAGTAATGAGAAAAATCTAAAACAAAATAAAATAGACAAAAGTCCTTAAAAATGCTCAAATGACTATATAAAATTTGAAATATTTATTGGTAAAAATTTAATATAAATGAAGATTAAAACGTAGGAAACTAAGTGGGAAAAATATTTGTACCACAGATATAAGACAAACCAATACTTCCTTTTATACAGATGACACTGATGGGGGAGAGATCTTATCGTTCAATCCAAAGATTTGCTGTTTCACAGGAAAACAGACACAGCACATGAGCAGACAATTCGCTGACAAGAACATAACAGTGACTTTTAAACTTATGAAACTTTGTTCAATCTCATGCAAAATAAAACTTTAATAATATCATGTAAAGGTATGAGTGTTTGGAAAAGTATGCGTGAATTGTATATGGTGTGTTAATGATGTACAAATTTTTTCAGAGGTGAATGTGGCAATATCCTTCAAAACCTGTCCATTCTACTCCTAGGAATTGGTCCTAGAGATAAACCTGTACAACTGTGGCATAAATATGGAGGCATTTGAGAAAATACGTAGAAGTCTAAAGATATCCAAAACATCCATCAATATGACACTGGACAAATGAATTAGCCCTCAATTATACAAATGAAACATATGCAGCTACTTAAAAAAATGAGGTATATCAAAATATACAGACATAGAGTTATCTTCAAGAAAAAAAAGGTCAAAAATAGTCTAGAATAGCAAATATAGTGTGTTATTACTGCTCCAAAAAAGTGTATACATATAAGTGTGTCTGCACAGAATGTCTCTGGTAGGATTCACAAAAAGTATGATAGGGGTTAACTGAGAATGAGAGAGGGATGTAGGGCACTGGGTGGAAACAAGACTGATCTTGTACTGTGTTCACTTTTATACCCTTTTAGTGTTTATCCTCTGTATGGATTACTTTTCCTTGGCCAAGCAATGCAACAGTTTAAATTGGTCAGTCAATGGATGGGAAGAAATTCAGAACTAGCTATGTGGATTGAAAAGTCGAATAGAAATGGTTGTCTTCCAAGTGTTGAAGTGCTTATTTGCTGCAGCAGGTGGCAGTACTAATACACGATTTGACTTTATTATTGGACCCTGCAGAAATGTCGGGGGGAAAAAGGGTTAAACGAGCACTCTGGAAATAATTGGAAACTGAGGCTCTGTGCTTTAGGTCTTCTGGTCTAAAGGGAACAGTTGAAATATATTTAGATGTATTACTTGTTTTTTGGAATTTTTTGCTGAAAGGAAACTTGGCAATCATTATGTCCAAGATCCTGTTTTATTCTCACATATTTGAGGCCAAAGAAGAAAAGTGAATTAGCTGACTATCTAGCAGGTACTTTGTAGCAGATCCAGGCAGAACCCAGGCCTCTCAATTGTTTTTGCCAAAAAAAAGATAGTGTGACTGATGTTGCCAATCAACTTGATTGTTGCTTTTTTGAATTTCGGTTTTCAACAATCTGACTCTGCCCTCATATTGCAAAAAGCATCATGCTAGTTTATACATACTCACAATTGTGTGGCCTGTACAAGCGTCTCCCTCTAGCCTTTTATAAAACATAGTTCCTTTCCATTTCCCCCTTTAAAACAATTCAGTGTCATACTTACACAGTTCTCATTATATTAGTTTTATAGCGCTCAATCTTGTGTGATCACTTTTTTCTCTTGTGCTAAATATTGGTCTAACTGATTATTCCTCTGTGCGTGTTTTCCCTCCACTTCTTTAGTTGTTGAGAAACTCCTCCTCCTTTGTTTTATGAAATTGTTTATGATAATTTTTGCTTTCTCACAGCACAGGTCAAGTGCACAGTGGCAATTGTTTAGACCACTGTGCCTATTCAGCTAGGGTGGAGACTCAGGAGGAACGTATTCTCCTTATGCACTGCTTTTTCTGTCTGGCTGTAGTGTGACTGAGGTCTGTGGAGAACGGGAGTCACTGCCTAGCTCACCCGCACCATTAATCTCAACTTCTACCCAATGCTGAAACAAACAGGGAAGAGGTGGAGGATTAGCCAGCTCCTGCCTCCACCCGCCTCTCACCCTCCCTGGCTTCCTCCTACTCCAGTTAGAGGAGGCAGCAGAGGCCAGGGAGTGTGACACAGGCTACGGAGGGATGGTGATTGTGTGAAGCAGTGGTCATAATTGTGGTACTTGTCCTGCTCTATCTTACTGGAATTGCTTCAGTCCAACCCTTGTCTCCTGAGCTCTCTGACATCCTCTGGGTTAGGTCTCGAGTAGTGAGGCACATCTATTTTATCAGCCAACAAAACCATGTGAGAGTCAGAACACATACATGTTAGCCTTTGTTCTCCCACTTATTACATGTGGTATTGGGGGCAAGAAGAATGGGTTAAGTTGGTCACTGGATCACTGGGTGGTAACAAGTTAAGAGTTAGCTAATTCCTAATGTGTAAAAGGTAGGCTTGGATTACATCAGAGTTTTTGAACTGGCACAAATGGAATAACCTAGGGCCCTTATTTAAAAATATAGATTTCAATATCTCTCCCTTGGAAATTCTTACTCAGAAAATCTGGAGTGAGGCCCAAATTTTATGTGTTTTTAACAAGACACCCTCAGTGTTTCTTATTGTCAGAAAAATGTCTGAAGATTTTTTTTAATTCCCCAAACCCTTAAACTGTATGATAAATTATTTCTGCTATTGTTCTCTTTTGCCTATTGGGTTCTTCCTATTTAACACTGCTCTTCCTCCACTCCAGCGTTTAGGATCAGAATCAGCTGTGTAGGTTTTAGACATATGCATGCTATTTCCCAACTCCAACTAAAAACCACTGGCTAACAAATACTATCTGCTCTTCAATACTGTTGCTATAATGGAAATATATATTTTTTGCCTCTTCACATCCACTCTCCAACCCTCTCCACTTGCTCTTGGCTGAAGAAGGTGAACTTTTTAAAATTTTATTTTATATTTTAAGTTCCAGGATACATGTGCAGGATGTGCAGGTAAATGGTAACAGGTAAACGTGTGCCATTGTGGTTCACTGCACCCATCAACCCATCACCTAGATATTAAGCCCCACATGCATTAGCTGTTTATCTGATGCTCTCTGTCCCCCTGCCCCACTTAGAAGGCCCAGTGTGAGTTATTCACCTCCCTGTGTCTACGTGTTACTGGAGAAGGTGAACTTTAATGACTGCATTAAAGAGATTCTTTGCCCTCTGATTTCCAGTTGGGTTTAACCAAGGGGAGGCATCAACAGGGAAGTAGAGAAGGGGAGAAGGACAACATTGGAAGGAGGAACAACCCCTTTACCTCCTGATTACTTAAAGGATCACTGTATGTTAACTATGTCCCTCTGTTGCATCCCACAGCCTTGTCAAGGGCCCCTCCTTTAGTATTAGAAATGTTATTTCAGGGTTGCTTCAGGCCCAGGTTTGGAGATGGCCCCCACGCTGTTGCTAGCCCCAAGTTACTGTACTAGCCTTTGTAGATTGCCACTAACTCTTCCAAAGCCTGTGTAAATAGTACCTTTGTTAAACCTTTCCTCAATTACCCCGTTTGGGGTTGTCATCTCTTTGCTGCCAGGACTCAGATGAGGACAATGACTTACTTTATCTCTTTCATATGTGTTGTCTATACACTGAGGGGCTTCTTATTTCTTATTTAAAATAATAAAATGATATGAATAGAAATAATAGGATTCTAGATATTGGAAGGGCTTTAAATTATGTCTACTCCAGCTTACCCCCAAATGCTAGACCCTGGCATGAAAGAAGTTTGCTTCTTCCTGCTTCATCATTACCTTTTTTTTTTTTTTTTTTTTTAGACGGGGTCTCACTCTGTCACCAGGCTGGAGTGCTGTGGCACAATCTCGGCTCACTGCAACCTCTGCCTCCCCAGTTCAAGGGGTTCTCTTGCCTCAGCCTCCCGAGTAGCTGGGACTACAGGAGCACGCCACCACACCCAGCTGATTTTTTTTGTTTTGTTTTGTTTTTGTTTTTTTAGTAGAGACGGGTTTTCACTATGTTGGCCAGGGTGGTCTCAATCTCCTGACCTCATGATCTGCCCGCCTCGGCCTCCCAAAGTGCTGGGATTACAGGCGTGAGCCACCACACCCGGCCTTCACCATTACTTTTTAAAAAGATCTGGTGTATTCAGGTTGTTACAGCTGTGGACCATTACAACTTCTCAAATATTTGCTGGCAATGAACATTTTCTTCTCTCAGCTAAATGTTTTCAGTTCCTTCAACAATTCTTCATGTAGTGTAGTTTCTACATCCTTCTTTATGTAGCCTTTGGATACATTCTTTTGAGTGCATTCTGTTTTGTCAATGTCATTGCTTCATTTTTAAAGAAATATTTGAAAAGTGAGCCAAATGTGAACCAGTCTCACCCAGCTGGAGAAGAAGCCAGTCCTCCCTAACTGGGATGAACCGAAGGCACTGGCCGTCAAATGGAGCAGCTAACTTGAAAGGCAAGGGTTAGCTTTGGCAGGAGAGAAAACAGGTGCCTGGGTGGAGGCAGGAGTTCCTGCTGAAGGAGGAAACACACATTTCCACTGGGCCTCTTGGCACGTCATGGTTCCACTTTTGAATCTATACCTCAGTTTTTCTCTTGTACTTCTAATTTTCTGGCCAGAAGGTAACCTGATCATTCCTGCAAAATGGTTAACACAGGCCCTGTAGCAGCCACAAGTTTTTGAGTGCTGCACTCCTCTAAGACCACGAAGTCACAGAATTTATCACTACCACGAACCTTAGATTATCTGGTTCAGGAAAACTTGAAGGTCAAAAGGGTGAGATCTTTGCCCAAAATCATATTGCAATTTACTGGTAGAGACAGGATTAGAACCTGAATCTCTTGCTTCTCTATCATCCTGTCTCTCTCTTCGGTTAATTTACTCCATTCTTTTACCACAGATTTCAAAACTGAAATGAAGAAATTCATACTGTTAGTTCCAAAGCATCCAAGTCACACAGAGGCAGCATTTGAGTTGCACAATTGCCTTGAAAGTATTGGGAAAAGATAAGTATGAGCACATTACACTGACACAACTTCAGGGGTGAGGCAAACCATCATTTTATTTAGAGGGTCAACTGCCTATCCTTTGTATATGAGTCTAAACCTTATAGCATATAAATCTTTTCAGTTGACAGTTTAAAGGTTAGATTTACTACAGATGTGCACAAAGCAGTCAAGGTATGTAACTCCCGTGACTCCCATTTTAAGCCATTGGACAAAATAATTTCATTGAGGGAATGCTGTAGAAGGAAACCTTCCTCAACCAGAGTATTGAAAAGAAGGCTCACATTGTCAGAATTCCGAGTTTAAATCCCAGCTCCTCGCCAACTTAGAACTGCACAACTTAGAGCTGCATGAGACTTCTGGAATAACCTAGCTCAATAGAATTTAGACCCAGAAAGTATACAATTTACAAACTTACAGAATTCAAATCTTCACCCTATGCTGTTTTGTAAGCACTGCACTTATTTCCTGTATGACTGTGCCTTCTTTGTTTAATTGGTTCTCAGAACACAGCATCAGATATTTCCATGTAGCATTTAATACAACTTCAGCAACATTCAAGGTAAATATCTCCTTTATTAAATAAGAGGAGGTGGGGAGTGACATAAATGTAATCTTAAAGGTCTCCTATTAATCATAGTGAATGCCTAGCAAAAATAGATTTAAAGGGCTTACACATAAACAAAATGTAGAGAAATATTGATGACCTCTAACTAGCTGGTAGGAAAAGGTGGTTAAGTGTGAAATGCATCCACTATTTTAAGCTGTACTGCAAGAGAGATTCTGACAGTAAGAGAACTCTTAGTAGTAACTGATAGGAAATGACCTCGAAAGTCAACAAAACCACTTCCAATCAGCTGAATTTCAAGACTCCGGCAGATCATCAGGGCAAAAGTAACCAAAATTACAGCAGATGTCGTTGAGAGTGGCAGAACCTCTGGCACCTCAAATAATCCCAAACTGAGCGAGCTCATGCAATTCCAGGTGGCTGAATGCCTCCCACGGACAAATCACTGTGATATCTGCAAGAGATGGAAGAGTATGTAAGCCAACCTCACCCCAAAAAAAGTCTCTTCACAGAAAGATGCCGTTCAGGCACAGACACTTCACTCCTCTCTCCTGCTCATTATCCCCTGACTGAGAAGTTACCTAGAGTGGTCCTGCGGCCCAGAAAGGATCAGGCCAATTGCTTAATTGTTGCACCAGGCATCTCTGTTGGTTTCATTCTGCTTCCTCTTTGGGGGGGGTGACCCACAGCTTTTGACTGAGGGGTTCCCTGGGGGGGTACAGCCCACTGATCACACAGAGTCTCCCCAAACCACAACCACTAAGGAGGAAGCAAAAGTGGAATTCTAGTCAGGCCAAGGGTTAAGATGAAAAAGAGGAACACTTTGAATCTCCATGGTCTAGGTATCCATAGTCTTCCCTACCAATCTAGATCAGTTTCTTCTCTAATTATTCTTCTATTCCTTTACATTTTGAACTGCCTATATCCAATCACATATTGAAAAATGATCACAAGGCATCTTTTAATCCAGCTTCTTGTTTTAGAAAGTAAGATATTATTATCCTTCAGTTACAAAGAAGCTTGCTGACACCCAGAGAGATGAAATAATTAGCAAAAACCACATAGTTGTAGAGCTGAGACCAGAACCAGGTCAAAGACCTCAGACCTTCGCTCAGTATAAACCTCATTACATTATTCCAAATATACAGTTAGAGTCAAGCACATCTTCCAGATCCCAAAGCAAATTTGCTGGTCTTGCATGCACCTTGCCAAAATACAGAAGCAGTTGATCTATGAGAATAGCAAAATTGCTTTATAATGTGGCTGGAAAATTTATTCGAGATCCCAGGATTGGTATTTGGCTGCAGAAAGATACACTGAGGATTGCCTGGGAAGGACACTGATTACTACAAATGCTACCATTTATCAAAGGTGTGTTGGATGAGTTGAAAATATGTCCAGACAAAAGCCTGCACATAAATATTTAGGGCCATTTTATCCATTGTTGGCAAAACTTGGAAGCAACCAAGGTATCTTTCAATAGGATAAAAAACTGTGTTTATCTCTACAATGGAGTATTATTCCATGATTTAAAAAACCGAGCTATCAAGCCATATAAAAACATGGAGAAACCTTAAATGAATATTGTTAAATGAAAGAAGCTAGTCCAGAAAAGCTATATACTGTATGATTCGAACTATATCACATTCTGGAAAAGGTAAAACTATACAGACAGTAAGAAGATTAGTGGATGTCGAGGGTTTAGAGAGAGAGAGAAGGGTGACCTGGTGAAGCATAGGGCAGCAAAACTATTCTGTATAATACTATATGTACTACAGAATGTACTATAATGGTGGGTACATGGTATTTATCAAAACCCTTAGAACTTTACAACACAAAGGATAAAAACCCTAATACAAGCTATGGATTTTAATTAACATACTGCATCAATATTGGCTCATCAAATATAATCACACTAATACAAGATGTTAATAATAAAGGAAACTATGTAAAAGGGGAGAGAGGTGGTAGACAGGACATATAGGATCTGTACTTTCTGATGAATTTTTCTGTAAATCTTAAACTCCTCTAAGAAATAAAGTCTATTAATTTTAAAAAAATATGGCAGGGCACGGTGGCTCAAGCCTGTAATCTCAGCACTTTGGGAGGCCGAGACGGGCGGATCACGAAGTCAGGAGATCCAGACCATCCTGGCTAACACGGTGAAACCCCGTCTCTACTAAAAAATACAAAAAAAATTAGCGAGGGTGGTGAGGCCTGTAAAGATCCCAGCTACTCGGGAGGCTAGGAGACAGGAAGGAGATAAAGCGTGAACCCGGGAGGCAGACTTTGCAGTGAGCGAGATCCGAGCCACTGCACCTCCAGCCTGGGGCTGACAGAAGCGAGACTCTGTCTCAAAATGCAGTGATTGCATTCATCGTATGATACATAAAATGGTATGAATTTTTTTATAAAATATATTGCAGGCATTCACTATTTAAGATCCTCCTCTGGGTGCTAGAGGATGTGTAAAAGAGGAAATTGGTAAGGAAGTGGTCTGCCTGGTAGAGTGGAGAGATCGCCAGACCTCACCCTTATTTCCAATAGTTCACTTGGTAGCCTCAGACAAAAGACTGTCAATTCCTCTATGTCTCAGATTTCTGTCCTGAAAAATGAAGTTTGGTTAGATGAATTAGGAGAATCTTTCTACCATAAACGCCTGTAATTTATCGTTGTATGCCCTCAAAGGTTGTTCGACAAAACAAGAAGGTTTATGAAATTTTGGGCCTACCCTGATTTCTTTTAGGGGTTTCGTATCTGGGCACACATGTACTTATTTCGGAGGGTAAATTAAATCCCCACATTTCTATGTCTTCACAGATCTTCTGCCTTGGGTATTTCTCATAACTTTCAACTGCCCCTTGAGGCCTGAAGCATATAAAAAGGCAGAACTCCAAGTGCAAATTTCTCACTTAAATCAGTGGATGGCTTACCTGTTCCTAGCCCCTCCATTCCTGGAATGTCATCTCCAAATCTATGGAAAAGAATACAAGGGAAATTAGCTGAGATCAGAGCAAAAGGATTTTGGAGTCACTCACGTGGTGAGTTTCTTGATTCAAAGGGGAAGAAGGAGAGGTTTAATGTTTTTATTTGAGAGACTCCTTTTGTTTGCACTGAACTGGAGCAAAGAAAATGTCACTCAGGCAGATTTTGGTATATCCCAGTGGAGAGATTTCTCTCCTGTAGGAACTTAAGCTAAAACAACTAAGGCCGGGCGCGGTGGCTCACGCCTGTAATCCCAGCACTTTGGGAGGCCGAGGCGGGCAGATCACGAGGTCAGCAGATCGAGACCATCCTGGCTAACATGGTGAAACCCCGTCTCTACTAAAAATACAAAAAAAAAATTAGCCAGGCGTGGTGGCGGGCGCCTGTAGTCCCAGCTACTCGGGAGGCTGAGGCAGGAGAATGGCGTGAACCCGGGAGGCGTAGCTTGCAGTGAGCCAAGACAGAGCCACTGCACTCCAGCCTGGGCTACAGAGCGAGACTCCGTCTAAAAAATAAAACAAACAAACAAACAAACAAAACAATTAAGAGTCAGAAAGAACTATCAGTGGGACAACTTAGTCAAATTTCGCTTTTTATAGTAAAAATTGAAATGAGAAAGCAATACAAGAGGCATTAAAAATGATGAATTCATCCATTTGTTTACTTATTCAAAATCATTAACTAAGCATCCATTATATACCAGGCATTTTGTTAGGCACAGAGAGTTAAGAAAAAAAACAGACAAATTTTCTGAGTGGTCTTAGTCTCGGAGAATAGATAAAAATAAATAAATATAAGATACGATAATGTAAGCTATGACAGCTGCATGTACAAAATGCAAACATGAAAGTAATGATAGCTTGTTAAAGAGAGTCAGTGGTAGCTTCAAAACGAAATTAGTATATGAGCTGTGTGTTGAAAAATGAATAGGATTTAGCCAAGGAGAGGAAGAGGAAAATAAAGAACTGAGGATGTAAAATTGGAAGACATAAATATAAGCTATATTTTCTGGAAATGGTCAGTGGTTCAGTGTTACAGATTAAAGCAGAGGTTATGTTAGTAAAGAGGAGTGGTCATAAAAAGCCTGGAAGGCAAAGTCAAAGTTTATTGTAAAAAGCCTCCATTTGCCATGTTAAATTCGGCCACAGACCTGGAAGTTGCAAAGGAAAGAATTCCAGCGATAAAGACACAATTCATCAAAGATGGAGTTAGAGAGGAAAAGAGAGGATGGGATGGACATTTTTGTAAGTCTGTTTAATATTGTGAGCACTAATTTCTCAAAACAAAAGCCATCATGTGGGAAGAAAGAAAGTAATAGAAAGTTTTTCTTTTCATTTTGGTCTTACCCTTTCACACCTTTCTTTGGAGGTTTACTCTTGAATTGGCGAGTCTGCCTCTGCTTGAACTTGGGAGGGCCTTTGCGTGGGGTGGCAGGACCCTGGTTTGAAGCTGGAACAGCCAGAGCAGTGTTGTCACTCATTTTAACAGCCCCCAGGCAGCTAGCGTTTCCCCTTCAGCCTCCTTAGACAGTGAAAGATAAAAAAAAGAAGATCTTTCAAGTCATGGGGACCATTGGTTATTAGATCTTTATTTTACATTGGAGAAGAAAAGTATTTCAAAAGGAAAGCTCAGTATTTTGTATTGATACAAAAGGGGAGCAGTTAGATCATCTTTAAAAGGGATCTTTAAGAAAACAGAGTATAAATCAATGCAGGCACTTAATGTAAAGGAATGTAAACTTACACGCTGCTGTATTACTTACACAATCTATCAGTTACGTAAACAGACAATTGATACATTTTAAAACTCAAAAATCTAGGTGGATATGCTGTTCCCATAGATCTGCCACTGAAAAAAATTTTTTAAATAAATAAATTAAATTAAATTAAAGCTTCACATTAGGTATAAAAAAATTTTTTAAATAAATAAAATAGTTTTGCCACAAGTGTTCTATGTGAATTTATTATGATGCTGTACTTCTCTATGACTACCAGTTCTACCCATTATAAAGAGAGGAAAATGGACTCAGTGATATCTATAGTCTTTTATAGCACCTGCGATTTCTTTTTTTTTTTTTTTTTTTTTTGAGACGGAGTCTCGCTCTGTCACTCAGGCTGGAGTGCAGTGGTGCGATCTCGGCTCACTGCAAGCTCTGCCTCCCAGGTTCTCGCTATTCTCCTGCCTCAGCCTCCCAAGTAGCTGGGACTACAGGCGCCCGCCACCACGCCCGGCTAATTTTTTTGTATTTTTAGTAGAGACGGGATTTCACCGTGTTAGCCAAGATGGTCTCGATCTCCTGACCTCGTGATCCACCCGCCTCGACCTCCCAAAGTGCTGGGATTACAGGCGTGAGCCACCGCACCTGGCCAGCACCTGCAATTTCTTTAAGCTTTACATTTCCATCCAGCTGTAAAATAACCTGATTCTAAATGTTTATTGAGCATTTTTTATGGCCTCTGTTGTTTTTATATAGTCCTTCAAGTCCTTATAGTCTAAGATAAGATTATTTTGTTTAATCCTCACATGAACCAGAAGCTTTTCTCTAGTTCTGGGAGATGACAATGTAGTTGTCTGGACAGGAGGACCTCTGGAGCAGGGATACCAACACTCATGAATATATTCAACACATCTTAAAACACACACACATAGAGAAGTTAATGAAGGATGATTACGTAATGTATTTGTGCTTCAATTCTACATCCAGACATAAGGTTCTTCAGCCCCCATTGTTCACAAATCTTTGATGCTTTCTTCTATCCACACCATGGACCTATCCAATATGGTGTTCTCAGACTTTAATTTGGCTACAGAAATGCCCATTGCCATTCTTCAAATACAAATCAAAGAAAATTATTGAAAAAGATAAATTTAAACAATTAATGTGTCATTTTGGATGACATTATTTTCTTTCTTCTTTTCTTTCATAAGGGTTAACAAAACTTGCCCTTGGAAGGAAGATCCCGAAAAGCCCCAAAGAAATCCGCATTGCTTTCACCTCTTATCCTGAGCCCATCTCTTCCATAAAATCTGGTGTGTGCGGGCTTTGTCTCCATAAGATTCCTTATTTCACCCATTACAGATTTATGCTAATTTTTTTTTTTTTTTTTTTTTTTTTAAGAGAGACAAGTTCTTGCTCCATCAGCCAGGTTGTAGTGCAGTGGTGCAATCTCAATCATAGCTCACTATAGCCTCAAACTCCTGGGCTCAACTGATCCTCCTGCCTCAGCCTCCCAAAGTGCTAGGTTTACAGGCATGACTCATCACACCAGCCTATGTTAATATTATTAACTGCAGACCTCCCTGACAGTCTTTGGCTCATGCTAACAATGACTGTCTTTACTGGCCACACTGCATATCCCTCAAACCTCATATTCTATAACTTCCAGTTCATACTGTTTTCTTATTTGTTTCAAAATTGGGTTGCAATTATTATCGTCACCTCCAAGATTTTTCTCATATTTAAATTCTGATTATTACTAAATTATTATCCTTGCCAGTAGCAGGGATGGTGAGATTGGCCAGGACCCTGGACCACTTGCTCATGCTATGATTCCTTCTGCTGTCCCCTACTGGACTAGCTTCATGAGGCCGCCCTTCCAGTCTCAGAACCTACAACAGTGCATGGTGTATAGTAATTATGCCATATATATCATATTTGTCAAATGAGTTAATAAATTAATCTAGAAATTGAACAGGCCAGGCGCCTGTAATCCTAGCACTTTGGGAGGGCAAGGCGGGCAAATCACGAGGTCAGGAGATCAAGACCATCCTGGCTAACATGGTGAAAACCCGTCTCTACTAAAAACACAAAAAAGTAGCCGGGCGTGATGGCGGGTGCCTGTAGTCCCAGCTACTCAAGAGGCTGAGGCAGGAGAATGGCGTGAACCCGGGAGGCAGAGCTTGCAGTGAGCTGAGATCGCACCACTGCACTCCAGCCTGGGCGACGGGGCGAGACTCCGTCTCAAGAAAAGGAAAAAAAGAAAAAAAAGAAAAAAAAAAGAAAAAGAAAGAAACTGAACAAATACCGTAAACCTTAAGTCATGAGGTCCTGACCCTTTGACTTCTCCGTCAGAGCACAAAGAACTCATTAGCTTTCAGGCTTTAGGAAATGCACTGCCAGTTCCTCTGCTCACTAAATTCAGTTCCCATTCTGTGGGCCCTCTCTACCCCTGGTCGACAGGCAAACTTTGTGCTTGTCCCAAGTGTGGTTGGGACCCTGGGAATCGCTGGTGAGCAGCCAAGATCAGCGCTGTGCTGAGTGGACCACCAGTAACTGACACATCCCAGCTCTGCCAGAGTCACAGAGGGCAGCTCTCAGATCAAGGTTTTTGAACTGCCCAGGATTTTCAAGGTAGAAGAAATCAAAAGTTTCTTTTCTCTCATCTGAAGAACCTATTAGGGTCAGAATTGTCAGATTCAGCAAAAAAATAAAAAATAAAAAAATACAAGGCACCCAGTTCAATTTGAATTTCAAAGAAATAATTATTTTTAGTAAAGTATATCTCAGCCGTTTCATGGTACGTATTTATACTTTAGAAAGTCATTTTTCTCTGGAACTCAAATTTAACTGGCATCCTTCATTTTATCTGGCAGCCCTACTAAGATCCAATTATTTTGGATCCAGAGTTCTATAATGTAAGGGCCTAAAGTGACCCTCATTGGTCAAATTGCCCTTTGATGGTGACATGGTAGAGAGTACACTCTTTAGAATCAAATTGATAGAGTTTTAAGTTCCTACTCCATAGAACTGGCTATGTGACTTAGGAGAAATTTCATAATCCTCTGGGGGTCTTATTCCATCTATAAAATGAATCAAATCATACCTTCCTTTTAGGGTTATGGGGAAATTTTAGGAAGACAATATGAGTAGAGTGGTACAAAGTGTTAAAAAAGAGCAAACATATGCTAGACCTTGTGAGAGAAAAGAAAGCCATGCAAACAAATCTGTGGTCATGACACTTGCTCACCCGGACTCTGCACCTCCTTCCTCTGGGCCAACAACTAAAGAGCGCTTGCCATACACCAGAGGGGCAATTGTCTTCCGCCCTTGCTGGGTAATCCTCTGCTTCCTTCAAACACCCCAACTGTTAACTTATTTCTGGTCTTAAAATGCTGTCTTAAGAAGCTTTCCTTGAATTCCTTTGACACCCCTAACAGCAACCCCAAAGACTTTAAAAATCACATGTGACATCCATATTCCCCTGGTGATACATCCCCTTTTTTCTTGCAGGTTTCTTCTACATGTTTACGTAATTTTGAAGTTACACCTCTAGGCTTAGACAGTGTTCATGTCAGAGTTTGATGCATTATATGAAAGAAGCCTTCTCAGAAAGAGTTACATAACAGTTGCCAGGTTAATCCCTTGATCCTAATGGTGCTCAGGATTTGCACTAGGTAACCAGAACAGTCGACTAATCCCTCTGCAGTTTCTATCATAGATTTACCCTCCAATTCTCTCTGCAAAACCTTTAGGAAGGGTAGAACACTTCTGACCTTTCCCTGCATTGGAAGCCAGTCCTGTTTGCCCATAAACATCACCAAAGGCTAACCTCATCCTGACCACACTTTTCTAGAAATTCCAAGGGCATCTGGAGCTGAGTAACCCTAAATGTATTATCAGACTTGATTTTAGCTGAAAGAAGTTTCACATTTTTTTCCTCCAAAAGCATCAAGCAATTTATTCTTTTGTGAGGCAGAACATTTTCCTGTTTTTAAAGCAATGTTAGCCCTTCCCCTTTTGAAGATTACAAACTGTTTCTCTGCAGAAATAAGTGGATGCGGCAAAGTAATATTTCAAGGCATACTTTTGTAGGGGACTGGGGTTAGGGTCACCTTAACAAAATTAAAGATTTGTATAAAGCAAAAAATCATCTTGTGTTGCTTTATACAGCAAAGCCCAGCCGTATATAGTGACAGGGGATGATCCTCTGAAAAGCAGTTTTAGAAGGTTCCTGAGACAGTCTCTCTGATGCTGCTGTTACCACCTTACCCTTCCAATTCTCTGTTTCTCAGCAAAGATATAGACAAGGCCATTGTCAGTGGACTAAGGAAGAGGCTGGAAGGAGCTAGGGAGGGAAGTACTGTTGGGGTTGAGCCAATAAATATCACCCAGGGTCCTGCTGAGGCAGAGAAAATCAATAATTTGAAAAGCAAAGCAAGACCCAAACCAAAGCCATAAAAAAAAATTACCAAAAATCCAGCCCACACCCTGCTTCAGAATGGAACAAACAAACACTTTGACCTCAAAGGGAGAAGGCTCAGCCACCTGCACTGCCCTGCGGTCATTCTCACGCTCGCTCTCCGCTCCCCTTCTCCTTTTCCTCACACTCACATCAGCCTACCAGTGCCTGGGCCAAGTTTGCAAGCACATCCTTGGAGTAAAGAACTGTTTTCTCTGTGGTTATTTAGTGCCACAGATCCCTCCGTCTTCACAATACTGTTTGCTATGAAGCTGCAAACAGGGAGGTCACTATTGGGCTCCTTCTAAATGAATTCAGTAATCAAGTTTTGCAGTGACCTTGTAATAGTCAACTTTCACTTATTTGCTTGTCCCATGGCATAACAAGAAGGTCTGAGTGTATCTCCTTCATGTTCTTTCCCATTTTCATCCCCAGCCACAGCCCAGGCCCACAGGTCCAATATGTTTTCTTCTCCAATTTTTCTTTTGGAGCCTGATCAACCCCCCAAAGCCCTTCAATTACTCTGCTCAAATTCACCAGAAGTTCAGAAATACTCACGGAGCTGAATGCTGTTCCTATCAGCTGCCCCGCTGCCTTCTTTGCAAAAGACAAAAGGATCTTTGCATCCTGACTTATCTCTCTGTAATACCCTCATGCTGCCTAATCTCACCGTCATAAGCTCAGAACAGCAACCCAGGTGCAAAGAAGTTAGAAGAACACGGGGTGAGGCTGGGACAGGCTTAGGAGGTTTCTGATAATTACAGGCCCTTTCAAAACTGACTTAGGTTCACTCTAGTCAATAAACAGGTATTGTATTCACAAAAACACAAAAAGTGTTGATATCCAAGAGTCAATTTCGGTTTGTGATTTAATATCTTCTTTTAATTCTCACATTTAGTTTTCGCTACTCCCATTTCTTCCCTTTCCCTGACAAACACACACCGATGTGCACAATCACACCCACACACATACACAGGGACATAATTCTTATGGGGCTCTAGGTAACTGGAGAGAACTGAGGGAGCCACGGTGCCCCCTGCTATAGTGGGGACATTGAACATGCGGGCAGTGACATTGGGAAACACACAGTATCTCTCCCTAACTGGTATTGTGTGTATTTCCTCAGAGAGATGGAACCTCAGAGTCAAAACTGATATCAAATTCGGTGATATCTGACAGAGAAAGGGCCCATATGACAGCTAGGAATTGTTAACTGAGGACACTCATTTGAGAATCGATTGCCAGATCTTTCGTACCTAAATGTTTCAGGGTGTAGGGTCTGGGGAACAAGCCAATTTACTGAGACTCCTTGACTCGGTCTTCCTATTATATTGATCCACTAGTATTAATTATTAATAGATTAATGATTACGTATTAATTAATATGTAATTAGTATTAATTGACAATACTAAATAGCTCTCAACAGATATGCTAGTTATCAGTAAGTTATTTTGATAAATTTATCATAGAAAGATTAAGTGATGTATTCAAGGCTGCAAATAAAATTAATAGTGGAGCCAGGAACAGGGCCCAGGTCTGGAAACACCTTGTATATTCCATTGTCTTTGTACTATACTATATCAAAGCAGACATGGACCAAGATGTCTGTTTGCTGGTCACTTCCATCACTTCCATGCCTTACCAGTGAATTTCAGTGTTCCTTCCCCAGTTGTTACCTGTTAGAGAATTACACTCCATAACATTATAGAGAAAGAAGGTCAACTTATCCTTTCTAGACAGGGAGAGATTCTTAACTTGCAGCCCTAAGCAAATTACATGAGCAACTAAACAGCTCGAGAGTCATTCATATGCTCTCCCATGGTCTTTACCAAGATTCCTCTGAGTTTTGAAGGCAACGAATACCTTGCAAAGCCAGGACAGTGTTTGGTCTCTGGATGGGTCCTTCTACTCCCTCCTCTGTATCTCCATGATCATTCACATCTTCCTTTACTGTTACATACCAGGCACATGAATGTTTAGATGCTTATCTGTCAAACTTTTACGTATTCTTAATTTTCTTGATGAAAGAATACAAATTTTAAGGACAGTGGAAAGTGCCATAAGCTGAGTGAATGTTCTAGAATGCTGTTACTCAAACTGCAGCAGCAACAACACCATCTGTGCACTTGTTAAAAATGCAGGATCTCAGCCCTGCTCCATACTTACTGAATCAGAATCCGCATTTGAACAAGGTCGAAGGTGATGTGTTTGCATATTAATGTTTGAAAAGTACTGCACTAGACCCATATGCAGGCTTGGGTTTACCATTTATCTGCTATATGGAAAAACTGTCACCTCTCTGAGTTTCAGTTTCCTCATATGTAAAATGAATGATTTAAAGTGTCAGGGTCCTCAATTTTTTCTATCCCACTACACTTGAGAAAGATAATCTTGCGATTCTCAATGTTGAATATGGGGGTGGTTGTGCCATAAGTCGTCTTCCTCCAAAGGAAATCCAGGAGAGAGAAGAGTGAGAGGTTAGGGGTAGGGAGAAAGTCTAGGTGTATAGTTTGAAAAATTCTCCTAAAGCCACTCTAATATGGTTTTCAGGGGTTTAGAATTAGAAAATTCTTAAATTACTCTACAGTCTTAAAAATCTATGTTCCTTCTTGTTTTGGACCAAGTAAAGTAGACACATATCCTCTCATGCCTCTTGCTAAGTACAACTAAAAATCCTGGATATAATATATGAAAAAAACATGGAATATTTCAAAATATTTGAGAGAAGAAAAAACAAATAGAGGCTTTAGATGCAAGGAACAATATGGCAGTAAGTTTCCTGAATTTTCTTTTTGTTTTGTATATCCTGATGTAGATGCAGGAAAAGACAGTAACCCAAAAGCACCAAGAGGAGTGAAAAAACAAAAAACCTCCCCAAAAGCCTGTTTTCTCTAGACAAGTGACCAGGAGAGTAGCAAACTAGCAAGACAGAACACATTTAAACAAAAACCACCCTACTCCAGTCAAATACCATGGAAAAAAACACGACATGACTCAGCAAAAGCTGAGTGGAGAGCCAAGACTTTCATCTTGATTCAGCTACCGCGGGGTGACTTTCTCCCACCCTAGCTGAGTAGCATCAGAGAAAGCCACATTGGGATCTTGGGCTTTCACCTCCAACCAGTCATAACAAGGCCACCTTCTTCTCCCTACCAGACTGGTACCAAAGAAGCCCGAGTGGGAAATTTCACCTCCATTCAGACATAACACAGCATGTAAAAAAGCATGAAATAAAGATGTTAGAGCTGAAAAATAGAATAACCAACATAAAGAACTCAATGGATGGGTTCAAAAACAGAATGGAGAATAAAGAGGAAAGAATCAGTGAACTTGAAGATAGAACAATAGAAATTACCCAATCTGAACAAAAGACAGAAAATAAACCCACCCACCACAAAAAAAAGGAATAGAATCTCACAGATCTGAGAGACTAAAGGACCTAATATTTATGTCATCAGCATCTCAGAAGGAAAGGAGAAAAGACGTGAAGCTTAAAAAGTACTTGAAGAAATAATGGCTAAAAATTTTCCAAATGTAGTGCAGGACATAATTGTGTAACATCAAGAAGGTGGAAAACCCCAATGGGAAAAACTCAAAGAAATCTACACCAAAATACACCACGGCTAAACTTCAGAAAACTAAAGACAAAGAAAAAAATTAGAAAGCAGTGAAAGAGAAACAACACCTTATCCGTAAGAAAAATAACTCAACTGACAGCAGATTTCCCATTAGAAACCAGGGGGACTAGAAGGATATGGTATATTTTTCGTGTCCTGAGAAAAAGAACTGTCAACCCTGACTTCTATGTCATGTGAATTTATCATTCGGAATAAGGGGAAATTAATGACATCTTCAGACAAAGGAAGACTAAGAGAATCTATAATCAGAAGACCTACTCTAAAAGGATGACTAAGGAAAATTTTTGAAACAAAAAATAAATGATAAAAGAAAGAATTTTAGACTATCTGAAAAGAAAAATGGAAGATAAACTCAACCACCTTCAGCAAGGCTTGGTGGAGAATGAAACATTGTTCAAGGTACTATGAGGTTCTAAGGGTCTGGTCATCATCTTGGATCAGGGATTCATCCACTGTTCCCTGTTTGAAGTGGCTGCTCTTCCTGTCTCTACTACTGTGACTCCTACTGACTCTCGGGGGATTGGTGTAGGCTGGGCAAGCAACAACCAATACACACTGCCTCTGTTGGACGGAGCAGTTTTACCAGATACCTTCATAGCTCATTGGTTAGTCTAGTGAGGGCTGATTTCTGGTCAGTTTATCTCTCATCTTATCAACCAGGTAATCAGGCTATATGACTATAAGCAAAATGACCAATCTCAAAGGAATTCCTCCAAAAGAACTTTGGTGTGTTGAACACTCTAAGCTTTCACAGAAGCAAGAAATAAAGCTAATGGGAACCTCAATATTGATACATTCAATAACATAAATAAATCACAGAAACATTTTGCTAAATGAAAAACTCCACAGTCAAAAGGCAGTATACTGTTTGACTTCATTTGTTACATTCTAGCAAGCCTAAACTATAGGGTTGGAGAATAGATCACTGATTGCTAGGGACTGTGATTGAGTGGAGAAGTTGACTCCAAAGAGAAAATTCGAGAAATTTTATGAGCAGTGATGGAATTATTTGAAATCCTGATCATAGTAGTAGATACACAACTCGATGTATTTGTCAAAACCCCTATGTCCATCACAAGGAGTAAGCTCTACTGTATGCAAATTTTACAACTAAATATAATAAAATGATTTTTTAAAATCTGTATTCCATAGCTCTATAACTTTTGGTTCTTGATCCCTTCTGGCAGATGGAAAAGTATTATTAATTATATATTGGAAAGTAGAGTGCAGGTGCTAAGTAATTAGAAAGTAATTAAAAATTTAGCTGTCCTTTAGCTGCTTATGCAAGTGCTAATCTCTAATCTTTCTTTAGTGCTTCTTAAAATACCAGTGAGTGGGAAGACACATTAAAGTCACATTTCCTCCACATTTGGAATCTCCTAGACTGAACTTTCCACTCTGACTAATGCATAGTGGACTCCAGAGGAGAACACACTGGACATGAAAAAGGAATGTACAAGTCTGGCCCCTCTTTCCCTAAATACCCTAGGTTTGATTCTCCAGAAAAACACTAATCTTGGAAAAGACTTATGAATTAAAAACACAATATTCTTTTCCAGAAAACAGATAAGAGGAAACACTTCCCAACTGATTTCATGAGACTTATTTCACCCTAACACCAAAACCAAAGACAATTAAAAAGGAAATTACAGGCCAGTATGTCTCATAAATTGAGATGCAAAAATTCTTAACAAAATATTATCAAATTAAATACAGCAATGTATAAAAAGAATAATACACTAGGGTCAAGTGGGATTTATTCCAGCTTGAAAGGCTTATTAAATATTAAAAAATTAATCAACATAATCCATTATATTAAGCTAAAGAAGAAAATCGTATGATCATATCAATTGATGAAAATATGATTAATAAAATCCAAAACCTATTAATGATAAAAAAAAAACCTCTCAGCAAATTAGGAATAGAACTAGGAATTCTATGAGAATAGGATTCTCACTAAGAAAACTATGAAAACCTACAGATCAATGAAACAGAGTAGAAAACCCAGATATAAACCTACACAAATATGCCCTATTAATTTCTGACAAAATAGACAAAAGCAATTCAATGGGAGAAGGATGGTCTGTTCAACAAATGGTGCTGGAAAGCATAGACATTTTGTCTATGGATATCCATGAATCAAGAGGAGGAGGAGAAGGAAGAGGAGGAGAGGAAGAATCTTAAACCTCACATATTATGCACCCCCAAAACTTCACACCTAGTACAGAAATTAACTCAAATGAATCACAGACTAAAATATAAAATGTAAAACTATGAAACTTTAATTTAAAAAATATGAGAGAAAATCTCCAGGCCCTTGGACTAAGTGAAAAGTTCTCACACTTGCCAGTGAAAACACAATCCATAACCGTAAAAACTGATAAATTTGACCTGATTAAAATTAAAAATATTTGCTCTGTGAGAAACTCTAATGAGGGAATTGAAAGACAAATTACAAATTGGAAGAGTGTTTGAAAATCCTATACCCAACAAGGGATTTGTACCTCAAAAATGTAAAGAACTCTCAAAACTTGAGATTAAAAAGGCAACCAATTCAATTAGAAAATGAACAAGAAACATGTGTAAGCATTTCACTGAAGAGGATATGTAGATTACAAGCACACACAAAGATATTCACCGTAATCATCCATTAGGGAAATGCAAATTAAAACCACAATAAGAAATCACCACACACCTATGATAATGACTAAAAAAAAATAGTGTAACACTAAATGATTGCACAGATATAGGAAAAGATGGATCACTTGTGCATTGTGAGTGGGAGTGTAAAATGGGACCGCCACTGTGGAAAACCATTTGGCCAGTTTTCCTAAAAAGAAACATGGATTTACCATGCAACCTAGCAATTGCACTTTTGGGTGTTCGTCCAGGGAAGTGAAAACTTGTGTCCTCAAGTGTTTACAGCAGCTTTGTTCATACTAGCCCCAAACTGGAAACTATCCAAATTTCCTGTAATGAGTGAATAGTTACACAAACTGTGTTACATTTATACCATGAAAACACTGCGCAGCCGTACAAAGAGATGAACTTATTGACACCTACAACAACTAGTATGAACCTCAAGGAAATTATGCTAAAGGAAAAAAGCCAATTACAAATGTATGTGTGATTCCATTTACATAATATTCTTTTTAAAAATTTTTATTTTAAGTTCAGGGGTACGTGTGCAGGTTTGTTACATAGGTAGATGGGGGTTTGTTGTACACATTATTTCGTCACCCAGGTATAAAGCCTAATATCCATGAGCAATTTTTCCTGATCTTCTCCCTCTTCCCACCCTCCACTCTCCAGTAGGCCTCAGTGTGTGTTGTTTCCCCCTGTGTTCTCATCATTTAGCTCCCACTTATAAGTGAGAATATACAGTATTTGGTTTTCTGTTCCTGCATTAGTTTGCTAAGGATAAGGGTCTCCAGTTCCATCCATGTCCCTGCAAAGGACATGATCTCCTTTTTTATGGCTTTTTTAATGTTCTTTTTTATGGCTTCATAGTATTCCATGGTGTATATGTACCACATTTTGGTTATCTAGTCTATCCATTTATATATTTTTAAAATTAAAAAATGTATAGAGAGGGTGAACAATTTAGTGGTCACCAGGGGTTAGGGATGGGTGTGAGGAGGTGGGTGTGGCTACAGAAGGATAGAACAAGTAAGCCTCACGGTGATGGCCTGTGTCTTCGTCGTGGTGGTAGTTAGAAGAAGCTTCACATGCAATAAAATCGCATAGGACTACACATACACACACACACACACACACGATTGCATATGTAACTGGAGAAATCAGAGCAGGTTCTGTGAATTGTATCAATGTCAGTTTCTTGGGTTGATATTATACACATTTATGCCAGATGGTGACATTGGTGAAGACAGGGTGAACATTTCTTAACAACTTCCTGTAAATCTATAAGTATTTCAAAGTATAAAGTTAAATTTGTTATTCAAAAATTCATAAGAAGGATACATAGCAACTTCAACATATAGCAATCAGATAAATATTTGTTCAAAGCTGAAATATAGGTGACCTGACTCAGCAGGCAGAACTGTTTCCCGTCTTCCTATACTCCCCTCTCAAGCCATTCCTCCTTTGCTTCCTTTGTAGGCATCTCTCACTTCATCTTTTCTAAATGCTGAGGTTTCCTAGTATCTTGGCCTTTCTCGTTAATTCCATTGGTATTTATTGACAGTATACTATGTTTTTAGTCAGTGCTCTAGTCTCTGGGACACAGCAGTGAATAAGACAAGGTCCCTGACCTTATAGAGTTCACAGCCTTGTGGAGACATGGATAGCAAACAGAAAAATAATACATGGGAAATATGTCAAGGGATGTTACATGCTAGAAATAAAAATAAAGCAGAATGATGAAATAGAGGCACTATTTTAAATATGGTGGTTTAAAAAGACCCCTCTGAGAAACTGACATATCAGCAGAGATCTGAATAAAGAAAGAAATGAATCAGGTATGATTATTTAAAGGAAGAACATTTCTGCAAAAAGAATGATCTCTAAAATGGGAACCTGTTTCTCATGAAAGGATTAGCAAGAGGGGCAAGATCTGGAATGGAGGAAACAATGGCTAAGCGTTAGCAGATGAGTCTGGAGGATTGCAAGTGGCTAGATCATGAGTATGTTAGAATTCTAGTGCTACATGACAAATTACCCCCAAATTTAGCAGCCCATAACAATAGATATTTCTTATCTCCCACAGCTTCTATGGGTCAATCAGGAGTGGCATAGCTGGGTGGTTCCTGATCATATCTTCCATGAGGTTACAGTCATGCTGTCAGTCAGGACTGTCATCATCTGGAGCTGAAACCTTCATTTCCGTGATGGTTCATTTAGACAGCTTTTGGTCCTCACCACATGGACTGCTCCACAGGGGGTTTGAGTGTCCTTATGACATGGAGCCCTGCTTCCCACAGAATGAATGATCTAAGAGAAATCAAGAGAAAAGATACAATGTCTAACAGCCTTGGAAGCAACATGCCATCATTTCTGCCATATTCTATTAGCCACACAGAACAATCTTGATACAATGTGATCAGGGTTGAATACCAGGATCACTGGAGGCTGCCTTGGCAGATGGCTACTAAAATAAGCCAACTTTCAGCTATGGGTGAAAATAGAATTTTATTTTAAGTGGATGAAAGATCCCTAGAGGTCTGAAAACCAAGGAATGATGTGATCATGAGCATGCTTTTTACTCTGTTATGAGAATAAAGGGCAAATGAGACTATTATGGAAATAGAAAACATATAAAGAGAATGCTATAGAAGTCCAGTAGAGGCACAATGATGGTAGGCTAGGGTGCTAACCAAGGAGGAGGTAAGAAGTTGTCAGCAGGTTACTCACTAAAAGTGAAGCTAACAGGATTTCCCCATGCTTGGCCAACTTCTCTTTTTACACTCCTTCTGGGTAATCCCATCACTTACATGGTTTAAACCAGTGTTTCTAAAACCTCACAGTTTACCTGCAGAGCTTTTTAAAACATAGATTTCCAGGTTCAACCCTGGGGAGAGATTCTGATGTAGGAGGTTTGGTTAGAGACTTTGCATTTCTAAGGAGTTCCTAGGTGATGGTGGTCTGCTGGTACACAGGCCACACTTTGGGTGACCTGGTTTAAATTACTATCCATGTAATGGATGATACGTAAATTCAGGCTTATATATTTCACTATCTTTCAGAAATCATCTCCGACAAATGATACCATTTTTTTTTTCAAACTCAGGACAAGACACGTCCAAACATATGTCCTTATTTCTCCTAATACATCTATTTCTTCTTTTGTATTATCTATCTCACTTGGTGGTACCCCCAAGGACCCAGTCATTCTAGCAAAAAAATCCCGAAGTCATTCCTGATTCCACATTCCTCCTCATCTGCATCCTTCACATCCCACCAATTACCAGGGCATGCCAATTTCACCTAAATATTTCTCAAATCTGACCATTTCTGTCTATCTCATTGTGAATGTTCTACTTCAAGCCTAAACAGTCTTCTAATAGATTTTATTCACATCAAATCCAACCACATCAGTTTACCAGAATAAACTAGTGAAATGCAAAACTGATCATATCCATCCTTTACTTTCAACGGTTCTCCATCACTGATACGATCTAGGCCGTGGTCCTTATTAACACGGTGTAAGAGGTCCATGGTGATCTGAACCCTGTGCCTGCCCTGCTCCAGGTACATTTCCCATTCCCATGTAACTTCCACTTTACATTCCAACAATCTTGAGCTGCTTCCTTATAATACCCTGTGTATCCCACATCATTTTGGGAAGCCATGGCCATGTTGCTGCTCATGTTTCTCCTCTACCTCAAGTGCCTTCTCTTCCACTCCCAACCCTTCGCACACCAACTACTCAACACGTACTCTCCCTCTTAACTGAGCACAGTGGTCACTTCCTCCAAGAAGCCTCCCTTGGTGTCCTTACATGTACTCTCAAAATACACCATGTGTTTCTTCTTTTCCTATGCTCACACACACACACACAAATTTGTTTACTTCTGCCTTCCCCATTACATCTTTCAGCTACTTGAGGTCTAGGACTGTGTCTTGTTTATTTCTGTACCTTTCCATGGGTCCTTGCATATGACCAGGAATTATTAAGTATTTTTTGATAATTAGACTCTTTTTAGAACTTCCTAAAATTATGAATGCTCTCCCATCCTCCAGTACATACATTGATCTATAATAAAATCTGTAAAATATGTACTGATTTTACAGATTTTTCTGGGAAGGGGTGCTTCCATACCCTCCAATATACACTGGGCTCGTGGTAGGGGGTGGGGGGGAAAGCCAGGTTTGCCTAGTGAGGTGTTCCTTAATAGCATGAAAAATGAGTGATGGGATATAGACCATGAATTTACCATTTTTGACTTTTAAATATTTCTTGTTACAATTAATGTATTCTGCCTATGTTACTTTCATTGTCTCCTCGGTAGAACATAAGTTCCCCAGGGCAGCAGAGATGTCGCCTGCGGTCTATTGCTGCACAAGGGAACTAGAACAGTACTTGGAAGAAAAGAGGTGCTAGGTAAATATTATAGAATGAATAAATGTGTGCCCTCTTGAGGGTGCAGAGCTATAGAATGTACTGCCTTCTGTGTAAGTTAGGGTTTGCTTTGTTTTTACAATAAAGTTATCTACATTGCTTCAAGGGCTATATTGTGTCTATATTATTTTAAAATTTATAAAATGAAGTGGTATTAGGTTTTTAGTATTTTTGCTCATTTTAATTATATACTACTTTTCTTTTCATATTTTTCTAGGCTAATCTCTTTTCTCGCATGAAATGACTACCACCACGCCCCTTGATTATTTTGATTTCATTGACTCTAAGGAGAAGGCAAACCCTGTGGTATCAATTTACAAAGGGAGATGAAGAAGATGCAGTACATTTAGGTGAAAACAAAATACATGTCAGTTTCTCCAAATTTGTGTGCTTAGTCAGTTCTAAATATATTGATGTAGTGTAAATACTGAATATTGAAATATTAACCTAAATAAGCATGTATTATTGTTAACAGCTCCTGGAATAGACAGCACAAATGTGACTTGGCTGCTTAAAAACTGTTCCTCAGATGATTTAAACACGGCCTCCGAGACTTGTTCCCATTTAAATTACTTCATAAACCATTTCCTCAAATATGGTACAAAGTCTATTTTAGCGCTTGTTAAATTGTCACAAATTCTGAGTTAGAAGACTATGAATTAATGAAGTTTTACTTCCTTTTGCAATTTCCTAGGTTTCATCAAAGATAGTACTTTCGCTTGCTTGTTTCATTTGAAGAAAAATCAGCAAAAACTATTAGAAACAATATTTGATTGTTTGTAGTGCAAAACGAAGCTTCATCTTGAAATTATAACCAACAAAACTCCCAAAATCTGTTTAAGGACACATTTTTAAATTTAGGACCAAGTACATGCCGTTAACAATCATAATTTCTTAACACTCTACATTCACTGCCAGCAAACTTTCAACATATTGGTTGATAATGAAGCTGGCGGGTACCGAGTGGGAACAGAAGTGAGAGGTACAAAGTAGAGCGCGTGTGAATTTATTGCTACTGGTTTCAGGCTCCTTGCCTCCGTAGGCTTATGCACTGAAATGACCTGATTATCAGACATACCCTCACAATTATTCATAATACCCATAGCTATAGGCTCCACAATCTTGCGTGTACATTCATGCATCTCCGCGTCACACGGGCTGTCATGCTCGCACATGTGCCATTAATTGACAAGAATGCTGCTCAAGTTGGCTGATCAAGAGATAGGCAGTGCAAAGGAACAGGATTTGAGACAGCCCAGGGTTTCCTCTTCAAGTAGGTCTAAAGCATTTTTTTTTCTCATTAACTTCCTTCCTGTTCTAACTGCCAGCACTCAGAAGTCAGAGTTGAGAGACAGAGGCACCCCGGACAGAGACGTGAAGCCCTGAATGTAAGTTCAAATACCTCGGGCTGGGGAGGCTTCAGGTGGGCGCAGAGCAAAGTCGGAAACCTCTCGACGGGGCTACAGCCCTGGACAGTTTATTATTTTTTTAGACGGGCGGTTCTGCTTTAAAACAAACTTTATGATAAGAAATTGCTAAGGAGGCTGCAGAGAAGGGGAAGTTAGAGCAGGGAAGGGTAGCAGTGACTCAGGGGAGGAGGCTCAAAGAAGGAGGGTACAGGGTGCGCTGCAGCCCGGGAGGTGCAATCCTGAATATTCTGGAGAAGGGCTCTGAGAACACCACCGGGAGTGCCTGGAGGGGTTTCCTGCAAAGTAGGAGCAGGCACCTGGCCAGGCTCGGAAGAAAAAGACTGTAGATATAAACTGATACGGTCTGTGCTGGTGGATGATCTGGGGTGGAGATATGTGGTTTCCTGTTTTTAAGCAGGCAATGTAAAAAGACTGGTTGAAAGAGAAAAAAAAAAGTTCGAAGCTGTCAAATATTAAACTGTCTTCCGCTAAAGAATTTTCTGGTGATATAAGAGAAACGCATAATGAAATCCTCCCTTAGAGTGCAGGGAATTTAGCCCTCCAAGAGGAAGTATGGTATAGCACATGGTTCTGTACTCATGAGTCATACAGTGATAGAATTTCTACCACTGACAAAGACTGTGTATTAAATTCCTGCAGTCGGATAGGCAGAAAGATTGCTGCTGCTGTTGTCAAAAATAATAATAGGGCTGAGCGTGGTGGCTCACGCCTGTAATCCCAGCACTTTGGGAGGCCGAGGTGGGTGGATCACCTGAGGTCAGGAGTTCAAGACCAGCTTGACCAGCATGGTGAAACCCGGTCTCTACTAAAAATGCAAAATTAGCTGGATGTGGTGGTGCATCCCTGTAATCCCAGTTACTTGGGAGGCTGAGGCAGGAGCATCGCTTGAACCCAGGAGGTGGAGGTTACAGTGAGCCAAGATCACGCCATTTCACTCCAGCCTGGGCAACAAGAGCGAAACTCTGGCTCAAAAAATAAAAATATTAGTAATAATAATAGCCCTTTACATATGAGATAACTAAAAGCAAACATGGAAAACACCAAATCACATATTAAGAGACAGGTTTTAGAAAAATTCAAGGAGGCCCAGCTAGGACAGCTTATCAGTGGGCCTTCAAAATGTCAAGGTCTGAATTTCAGCCACCATTAGAAGAAGTTCTTTAGGTATGACCTGAAATACTTTCTTCCCTTTTAGAGGACTTCCCAGCCAGCATGTTTCATAAACATAATCTATAATTAAACTCTAGACCTATGGTAACTTGGGGTGTGGGTCCGATAAGCCCTGGGCAGTTCTTCATTCAGAGTGGGGAAAGGCAGACTGCTCTCACCCAGAGGGCTCATGGTCACCCCTTCACACAGAGACCTAGAGCCACTGGAGTCAAGGTTGGCCTGGCGATCCTCATTGAAGGGACAATCAGGCAAGGGAGATCAAGAGGACCATGTCAGTCTGTTGGTTCGGGGAGACGGGGGCAGAAGTTCAGTCCCTAGCAGGCATCGTGAATCTTGCCATTGGCTTTGTGTTTTTTTTAATTTGTAAGAATATATTCCCTCCCAAAGCAGATATAGCACAAGCTTAGTATCAAAAGCATCTTACTCTTTTGTGAGATGTGTGGGAAATTCCAAGAGAAGAACAGTTCTTTCTCCATCCATGCTTCACAGATGCAAAACGTGAGGACTAGCCGTGCTGTCACTGAACAGAAACAGGCAAGCATTTTTCAGGCCTCAACTGGAATTTGGTCCTTCCTTGCTTTGGAGAGAGAGCATGAGTTTGTCGCTAGGGAAGGAGGCTCTGAGCAACATCAAGGTTCTGTTTTCAGTAGACGCTCAGCACCACAAAGTCATTCTGAGGGAAAGATGTGGGTCTGAGCTCATTTGGGGGAGCACAGTACATGACAAACATCAGCTAGCAGGAAAAGAGAAGCCCTGGGGAGTCGAAATTATGCAGCTAGAAAAAGAGAACCAACATTTGTTGAGTGCCTTCTATGTGTCAGGCCTGGTGATAGAAACTTTCAAATTTTGTTCCTGAGAAGAATGCAGAAGTGTTCAATAATTTGACTAAAATTACATATGGATACAAAAAGGATCAATAGCCACAATGCCTCTGAATTGCAATTCACAGGGCGTGGTGGTGCGTGCCTGTAGTCCTAGCTACTCAGGAGGCTCAGGTGATTCTCCCACCTCAACCTCCTGAGTAGCTGGACTATAGGTGCGCATCACCACGCTGGCTAATTTTACCATTTTTAGTAGAGACGGAGTGTCTCCATGTCGCCAAGGCTGGTCTCGAATTCCTGGGCTCAAGCAATCTGCCTACCTTGGCCTCCTAAAGTCCTGGGATTAAAGGCATGAGCCACAATGCATGACCTATTACTATTTTTCTTGAGACGGGTCTCGCTCTATCACCCGAGCTGAAGTGCAGGGGCATGAACACAGTTCACTGCAGCCTCAACCTCCTGAGGCTCAGGTGATCCTCCCACATTCTTAGGAAGAATCACATGGAAGAAATTTTCTCCAATTTCACATTTTGAGAGTCCTTATTCCCGGTTTGTGTTATTGTTGCCTGGGATCCTGTATTCAAGTCTACACTGGCATACCCAGAGATGAGTCTCATGTTGCCCATGAAACGTCAGCAACATTTAGCCATGCAATAAGCACATCCTGAATCACTCTGTGTCGTGTTACTCTCTGGTGTCCTCAGCCAGAGAGTGCATTTTACCACTGGTAAAAATTCACTTGGGCTTTCTTAAAGAGCCTGATAATCTTAGCACAAATGGTCATAAAAAATTCTCTCTCACTTCTGTCTAACTTTTCATGCTAATTTAAAACTTTTGTGAATATATTGAGATACCAAAGGCAATGGCTTCCTTAATGCACAGTTTTCTTTGAGGATTATTTAAAATAATATTTGTATGGCATGACTTCACACATTGGGCACTCAGCAAAGCTCACTGGATCTCTTGAGTTCTCTCTCTTTGTGCATGCGAATGTGGGTTAGAAAAACATGCTATGAATGCACAGGCAAGACATAATAAGTTGTTTCTCTCACAAAGAGAAATGGTAAGAAATTACATTTCTACTAATTTGAGCCGTTCTCTGGACTGATCACAATATTTATTGTCTCTTACAAAATAATCTTGTCTTTGGTTTTTCCCATCCAGTTTTGAAGTTTTCGTAGTCCTTCATGGGGCGGAGGTGGTAGAAAGCAGCACCGCAAAGTGGGGAGTATGGATTCCTCCATGTCACCAGGGACAGGGGCGGTGGGGAGAGGGTGGAATCCCTAACCAAGAAGGCTTCTGGTGTCCTGAGAGACAAACTTGCAATCCCATAATACGCCAAATCGCCAGGCAAGCAGCACAGCACATTCAAATCCTTGACTACCTCTGAAATGTCACCAGTGTTTTAGAGATGGCTCCAGACCTGCACTGGACCCACAGCCCATTTTGGGGGAAGTCAGACATATCCTAGTCAGCAGGGAAAGTGGAGATAACAGGAGTTACAGAGAATGCTGATGCTCACATAGGAACTTCTCTGATAGAAATCCCCTACTTCTGGTACTTCCACATTTCTCTCTCTCTCCCCTCTTTCTCTTTCTCCCTTCTCCCTCCTCTCTCTCTCCTCTTTCTTCTCTTTCTCTCCTCTCTCTTCCCCCACTTCTTTCTCTCTCCTCTCTCTCTCCTCTTTCTCCTCTTTCTCTCCTCTCTCTTCCCCCACTTCCTTCTTTCTCTCGCATCTCTGTCTCTTCTACCTAATACGTGAATACCCATGGCCCGTGTGTCTAGATGCATAATCCAGTACAATTTTGCAGATCCAGCTTTGGGCCGTGAATTAAGTCTCCGTGGTATTTTGCTCCAGAGCCAGAGGGAATTCTCTTAATTAGCTGTGCCTGTGTTCACTGACGTTTCTCATCATTCACAGAGTGACCTCTGGCTTCAATGGAGAAAGGGAGCAATAAATAAAATCTAAAATTAAATTGTTTACATGGAAGTTTTTAAAAGAAATATAATATAGTCTCATTTTAGGGTGATTCAGTTTTTAAACAATCCTTGCAATTCCCCAGAACTTCTTGTCTCTTTAATACTCCTCAAAGACAAAAATCTATTTTTAAGGAGGAAGGAGTGGGGACAGAGTCAGCTCCCATCCAGGGGAAAGCATTTGGTGTGGAAGCAGTTAGCTAGCTTCACTGAAGCCTTGTGACAAAACAGACCACATCAGGGCAGGGAAGGAAGAAGAGGAAGGGAACAAATATTCATGGAACATCTATTCTTGATCAGTATAGTCCTATAATTTTTCACATGTCTTCTCCAATCTTTCATCCCCATAAAGAAGAATATCCCCATTTTACTGGTGGTAAAATTGAGGCTCAGTGAAATTAGCAACTTGCTTGAGTCCTGTAATAATGCAGAGCCTAGTTTTGAATCCCTGGTGCATCTAACTCAATCTATGTTCTATGAGACATGAAAGTCGCCTTTCTCTGAATTACCCAGGTAATTTGTTTAATCTAAACTTAGGAATTCTACCTTTTCTTGTCCTCAGTCCATTTAGAGCTGCATTAATGAAACAGATGATGCTCTATCCTGACATGGGTGTAAATTTTTAAGTGTAATTCACTTGCAATGTCTTGGAAATTTCACTGAATTTGCAAGCAAAAACATTGATTTGTGTTATGTCATATGCACACTGTGAGTAACCATCCTAATTTAATTTGACATTTTAATTGAGGCTGAGGAGATTAAGTCCCCATCTCAGCACATCTAATGCTTGCCAGTGCTTTGCTGAATAGCGAACATGGGGATGTGAGGGCTTCACTGTGAAAGTTAATCTGTGTGGGCATCTGTGAAGCAGAAAATAGAGAAAACTGGAGTAGTAAGCCTGTGGGAAAAAATAATATGGGCTTTGGGGCCTAACAAATGGGGCCCACATTAATCTGGTTAAACATATAGTTGTTAATTCTCCATTTCATTTTTCCTGTGCAAAGGACCAAAGTCAAAAACAAACAAAACCCAACTCTGTCCTTTGTAGAATGGGAGATGAGCAGCTGAGGAAGGTGAGGAAAGTCCATCCAGAAGATTCTATGCTGATGGGCTGACTCCTCCCCAACCTCCCTTTTACTTCCTCTTTTCTTTTCTCATTTCACAAGCTTCTTTAAATTAGGGAGCATTCGAGTCATTAAATTAAGAAGGGGCCTCAGAGATCTTCTCATGCCACGGCTTCATTTTGCAGAGGATGAAACCGGGGCCCAGTGAGGTTAAGCAACTTGCACGAGTTGCGCTGAAACATCCTTATCTGACACTTCCCTGCTTTGTTAAAGCTGTCTCTGCAGAGCTTGCAAAGAAGCACTGACCTCTGCTTGTGCAGCTCCAGGTAGATTCCCAAGATGACTAACAAACTCTAATTTTATTATAACTTCTTAAAGACAACTGAAGCAATAGAGCATAGTGCCTAAAAGTCAGACAACCTGGGCTCAGACATTAATTCTGCCTACCACATAGTATGTCTTCTTTAGGCAAGTTACTTAACTTGAACTTTAGTTTCCTAGTCTGGAAAAGAGAATGATGATGCCAACAAAGTTATTGTGAGAACTACATAGACAATCCTCTAGAAAGCACTTAGCACTACATGTGATTACTATTATAATTTGTATCAATAATATCAATATTATCAATAGGAAAATCAGTTGTCCTTTAGATGATGGGATTGGAAAACAGTCTGTAGAATTTTCATAAAATTCCTATTCTCATTTCAACACGCATCCATAAGATCGGAGGATAAAAAGAGAAAATTTTTGTTTGTGGTTAAATATGCGCACAGATAATTTGAGAAATCATTGTCAAACTATATACGCCATTTATGGCTGGGGCTTCGGGAGCAACAGAGGTTACCCAGAGATAATGTTAAAAATGCAGTACAATGCTTAATATCTACTGTACTTGAGTTTTTGCTGAAGAGTAGATTTTAGGCACTCTTGCCACACACACACAAAAGTAGGTGAGATGATGGATACGTTAATTTGCTTGACTATAGTAAACTTTTCACTATCTATGTATCCCAGACATATTTTACACCTTAAATATATATAATAAATACCTTTTAAGAAATGGATTCATAAGAGGTATTTATGTATTCCAGATGTTAATCTCTTGTTAATATATGCATTGTGAATGTCTCATTTTTAGAATCCAGACCATTACTCTTTTCACTATTTATAGGGTGATATTAGGAAAATAAATTTTAAATGCTTGTGTAATTGAAACATTTAATATTTTCTTCTATGTCTCAGTTTTTGCACTTGTAAAATGTAACTGACTGTGCCTATCGCACAGCATTGCGATGACTGAGTGAAGTAATGCATGCAAAGCACTTATCCCATAATAACTGAGTTTTTGGCTTGTAAGTGTTCAGTAACAATTTGCTGTTACTATTATGGTACCCTTTATTATGCAAAGACCTGTTCGGTGAAAGAAAAATAATTTTATGTCTGGGAGAAAAATAAGTAAAATAAAATAAAATAAAATATGCAGCATCTTTTGGGGATTCACATACATTTTATTTTTTAATTTTTAAATTTCCTTTTAAAGATGAATTCTATTGCATGTGTTTAAGGTTTACAGCATAATGTTTAAGGATACACATCGATAGTAAAAATGTTACTATAGTGAAGCACATCAACATATCCATCATCTCACATAGTTACCCTTTGTTTGTTTCTGTGCCAAGAGCAGCTAATGTCTATTCATTTAACATGGGGATTCACATACATTTTAAATAACAAAACACAGACAGATATTCTGTCATATTCACAGGTGAAATAAGGTAACTGAATGGTAACTTAGCTGACACATGACTGCAGGTCAGGAGAAATATGCAGAGGCCTTAGAAAAGTAATCATCTAAAGTTGATGTGCTCTAATCCCTCATCTCCCAAGATGAGGAAAGTCAGATCCACAGTGGTTGCAACATTCAGTTAACAGGGAAAAGCTAGTTAGTAGGAAAGCCAGAATCCAAACCCAGGCATGCATAACAAGGCCTAGTTCAGTGAAGAGATCGTTATCCAAAATCAAACAGAATGACCACGGAATTCTCCTAAGGGGCTATTTCCTGCACCCATGTGCACCTGGGTTTCTCTGCCAGGCTTTGTGGTCATGTGCCCTCAGACACAGGTGTCACCTGATATCTTCTGCTTCAACATATTCAACATTTTGAGTAGGTGGACTCTCAGTTTGAGACAAGTTGTGTCAATGATCTGGTGGAGCTCCAGGAAGAGCAAGCTTCTGGCCAGGCACCTGTAATCCCAGCACTTTGGGAGGCCAAGGAGGGTGGGTCTCTTGAGCTCAGGTGTTCAAGACCAGCCTGAGCAACCTGGGGAAACCCCATCTCTACCAAAACAACAAAAAAATTAGCCAGGCAGGTGGTACGTGCCTGTAGTCCCAGCTACTTGGAAGGCTGAGGCAAGAGAATTGGTTGACTCCAGGAGGCAGAGGTCGTAGTGAGCCAAGATAGAGCCACTGCCCTCCAGCCTGGGTGACAGAGTAAAACGACGTAAGGAGGGAGGGAGGGAGGGAGGAAAGGAAAAGAGAAAGAAAGAAAGAAAGAGAGAGAAAGAAAGAAAGAAAGAAGGAAAGAAAGAAAGAAAGAAAGAAAGGAAGGAAGGAAGGAAGGAAGGAAGGAAGGAAGGAAGGAAGGAAGGAAGGAAGGAAGGAAGGAAGGAAGGAAGGAAGAAAGAAAGAAAGAAAGAAAAAGAGAGAGAGAGAGAAGGAGGGAGGAAAAGAGAGGGAGGGAGGGAAAGAAAGAGAGAAAGAGCAAGCAAAAGCAAAAAAGCAAGCTTCCTCTGTAACACGCCACTCTCTGCTTCATGCTTCCACAGTTTCAAGGTTATGTTCCTAATCTGGAGATCTTGAACCCCAATAAGTCTACAAAGGACTTCAGGGGTCCACAAACCCCTAGATCATATGCGCAATATCATGGGTTTATCTGGTTTTTTTTCCTTGAGATAATTACCATGTTTATCAGATTTTTTAAAAAGAGCACTCTAATCTCCAAAAAAAAAAAATAAGAAATCAACCAAACCGGGAGGACCCTTTAGTATGGTTAGATTGCCCAACTTCCAGCCTCTTCTCTACTCTGAAGAGCAATTTAAACTGGCTAAAGTACAGTGTCTCGTAAACAGTGGGTGCTCACCAAATAATCATAACCCTAATTTTGCTTTAGAAGACTTTCTCTGAGAACTGCTCTTCCTGTCGTTTATTTGCTGTATTATTACTATTTCTAATCAGCTTTCTAGAATGAGCTAGTTTGGGATCACCTGGTCTCATATCCCTTTTTCTTATGCTATAATTAAACCAAATGATTTTAATGTGGCCCTGAACTTCCCCCTTTTGACTGCAACAAAATTTTATGCAGAAATCCCACAGTGTCCTCCAATGAATCAAAAAAATATAGAACATAGGCCTCAGATTTACTAATGAGAAGATCAAGACCTAGATGTTAGATAAATGGACGTGCCGATGGTCACACAGTTAGAAGGTGGCAAATCTTGTCCTATACCTAATCCTTCTCTCTCCCTCTCTCGCTCTCTTTCTCTTTCTCTCTCTTTCTCTTTTCAACATTGAGATTTGAGGCTGCATAGTTACAATTTCCTGGAGGTTACTGAAATCATCTTGAGCCAGTGACTGGATGTAATGTTACTATCTGATGGTCAGGTTTCATTCAATCAGGAGACTTGTTAGAACCAAGTGATATAGTTCAGAAAGGCCTGACCATGGGGGCTGGGATGTCTTCCTCTATAAATAGTTGTTCTGATGCTTGGTCAGCAGGTTTGTTATGTGGCCCCCATCCTCCGGGGGTCACCAGCGTTCTGGATAGGCCCCTGTCTCATCTGATTAGTCTTATCTGGCTTGCTCTTCATCTGCCCCTTAATGATTCGCATTAAACTACCCACAACCTACAACATCCACACGCTGCATCCTTCATTTTTTCCAACCAGTTCATTCACTTTCCCTGAGTGTTGTTTGGAACACGAATTGCGTTAGTCACTATGTTTATTCTGCTGTGCTCTAGAGTCTCATCTTTGAGTGGTGCTGGTTCTTCAGCTGAAGCAAGAGTTGCCATAGGAACAGGACTACATGTTTTCTTCCTGTACAGGAAGTGAACCTGGGCATTGCAATGCTGTTTTCAGAGTTGGTCAAGGCTAGCTCATAATGTTTGGCTGCTTATTTAGATGGAAGAGACTTGATGAGCCAAGGGATATTATTTCTTTCTTTCTCTCTCTCTCTCTTTTTTTTTTTTTTTGGTTCCACTAAAATTGCTCTCATTTGGCTTTACTTCCAGATTATTTTTCTTCCTCTTGCCAATAATAGTGACATTGAAACTCAAAACCAGAACTGATTTTGGCCAGAGATATCCTCACTCCTGGGATACTTTATTAAGGTTTGCAGAGCCACTCAGGATGTGATGTGACAGATATCTTCTTATAGTTGTGTCACTTAGGAACAATGAAGTCTTTAACCACAGGCAGGGAAAAGAGTTACCCTCAAAATAGAATCCAGAAAATCAGAAAACGATCTCCTTGCCCAAATAACTCCCTAGCAGCCATCTCCTATGGCTGTCAGCCACAGGGCCTGAAATTCTTCCCAGAGGGACTTCTTCCTCTTGGTGAGTATACTGCCTCTCATCCAGCTGTGTGAACCTGGGCAATTCTCTTCACTCTGGATCTCAATATCCTCAATGATTACATGAACCCCAATGGTTCATTTCAGCTCTGAAAAGCTGTGACTGTACATCCTCTAAGAGGAATAATTTTTGAATCTACTATTCAGTCATTAACCCTTAACAAGTGAATAACTTGCCTAGATTTCTCCTCAATGTTTTAACACAAAACAAGTAAATATAGATAATGAGAGATGAAGGAAGACCCCAGGGTATGCCCAGGTGGGGCCTTATAAGGTCAATGGAAACCTGGGAAGGGGAGAAAGAGAGAGACTGAAAGGGAAGTGGATCTAGAAAAGGGAAATCGATGGACAAATGCTAAGGGCAAATTTGTACTTAAAATTTTGTCTGGAGGAATTTAGTGTCTTTTGCTATTTTTTGTGGCATTTAAAAAGAGCAGAATATCTTTAGATATAAAAGCTTATATATCAATCAAGGAAGTTTTATGAAGTGCCAGAACTATGCAAGTGTTTGGGGGGGAATTCAAGAAAAACAGTGAACCTAGTACCCACCCTTGAGGGGTGATTAGCAGTGTTGGGTGTGAACCATGCAGGCACCTGGGGCAGGTATCATAAAGGTCAATGGTTCCTCATGAGTCACCTTTGAGGCATTGCTGGAGTTCAGAGATAGATTCCATTAATGGGGAGAAGCCAACCATTTCTTTGGCAAGTACTCCACCTCTCTCCTCTCTCTCCTGCCTCTCTCCACCATTATCACTCAGACTGTGCATGCTGCAGGCTTTGATGCTAGCCAGGCTGGCTGGATTTGGAGGACTGTGATAACTCCTACAGCTTTTTGACTGGGCTTTTGCTTCGTTTGTTCAGGAGTCTTTGTACCATGTTGCTTCACTCATAGTATGTTATTCACATATGAGTGATTTCTTTCTTGTCAGTTTTGTTCAATGAATAGAAGATACTACAATGAGCACAGAGAAATTCAGGCAGGTCAGAGAAATGACTAGAATACATTCGATTATTATTTCGTAAAATTGAATGAGATTGAATTAGGAAAAAAATCAGGAAAGTGACTGATGATCACAGAAGTCCATGAGGGTAAGGAGGCTGCTAACAGCAGCCCCAGAAACATCTTCTATATCCATGACTTCTGACTAATGGACGGTCATTCTCTCTCCCAGAAATAGATCAAAATGACTGAAAAAGCCCCAGAGCCACATGTGGAAGAGGATGACGATGATGAGCTGGACAACAAGCTCAATTACAAGCCTCCACCGCAGAAGTCCCTGAAAGAGCTGCAGGAAATGGACAAAGATGATGAGAGTCTAATTAAGTACAAGAAAACGCTGCTGGGAGATGGTCCTGTGGTAACAGGTATGTGTGTACAGAGAGCAGGGTGGGTGGAAGGTCCCTGAGAAGAAAGAAGACATTTCGGCTGCTCAGGAGCAGCAGCAAAGGGAAGAGGACCAATTGCTTCCAGGAATAAGTGAGCAAGGCACAATTTGTATATGCTGATTAAAGTTATGAACTGTGTAATTAAGTCTTCTTAAGAGATAAGATGCAAGTCAGCCGTGAGAGAGGCACACATAACACACAGCAGGGATTTAGAAAGAATTCCAGACTACCACTTAGAATTGTATTTCCCTCTCTCCATTTTCTCTCTTTCTTCTTTTTTCTCTTTCTCAGTACCTACCTAACCATTCATCTCTTCCACACACACTATAGCAGAACAAGACATGGCCCGGAGATATAAATGGGCAGTGCCCAGTTAGCAGGGTACCTGACCCATAGCCACTCAGGAAATGTTGGATGTCAATAATTAGTGCAATACAAATGCACACACCCACTACACACGTGTCTCTTCTTGGTACTTACATTCCCTTTTGATCCTGCAGATCCGAAAGCCCCCAATGTCGTTGTCACCCGGCTCACCCTGGTTTGTGCGAGTGCCCCAGGACCAATCACCATGGACCTTACTGGTATGTAGACACATCTGTACTGTTCGGAGGGGGCCTAAGATATCACAAAGAAAACTTGGTCTCTGTCTCCTGTTCCAACAAAAAGAAAAAAACTGGTGAATCAGAGAGGTATATATGCTAGGACCAGTTAACAAATCATTGCTCTTAGAGTGCCCAGTATTTACCATATTTCATGAAAAGCCCAATCTTTATCTCTATTTAATTGAAGAGAGTGCAGGCATGCACATTTGATACAGTTACAGATTTTTCTCTCCACATGATAGTAAACTGAGAATTGTTATTTATGCAATAAACACTGCTGATGGAAATATTCAGAAACAAATTGTGTGCTTCTGAAATTGTAAGGTTTATACAGTCTGAACATCAAAGTATTGATCTTTTATCAGCTACAAAACTTACCGGAAGGTGAGAAGCAATCCTGAATTATGCTAGAAATTCCACCGATATAGATTGAATTGTTTTAGCTTGAAACTCTGATTCTTGTTAAATAAACAACGTCCCTTACTAAAGGCGTACAAATGAAGATGTTGTTATTTTCTTTCACCTTTTTGTAACTAAGGCTCAAGTCTTTCCCTGAGACTTAGGGCTTGAGGAGAAGGAGAGAGACTGGGAAAGGGGTTATTGTGGAGGAAATGGGTGTCAGAGGGGAAAGAGAGGAGAATCATGAAGCCAGGAGATTGGGGGCATCAGAGGCAAGTTTTTAGTGGGGAAAAAAAAATAGTTACCAAATGAAAAAACTGGACTGTTGTGGGACAGACAAAGCATAAGTCTAGAACAGTAGGCTCAGCTAGCAGCAGAGTAGTTCCCCTCTCACAGGACATAGCCAGTCTTTACCTTATATGGGCTTTTTTGTCAGAGGGAGGAAATCAGAGGCTGAGAAGACACACTTCCTGTTCAACTGAAATCATTAGAGCAGGCACACACACGAATTCACTACCCCCACACGCTCGCATCTCTCCAGGAGAGAAACTCACACTCTCTCACCAGAACTCAGAGTCTTCCTAATATTACCAGGTGCAGCTGCCAGTTTGCAAGATAAGGTCTGAATTAGCACTAAAGAAATCTGTTCTGTTCAGCAGGGCCTGGTGGTATTGCAAGGAAAACTTCGTCTCTGTCCCCTTTCCCAGAAGAGGAAAACCAAATTTGGTTTTCTGTCACAAACAAGCTGCTATGCATGAAGAAAAGCATAGAAAGCGATTACTTCCTTAATCAGGGTACAGGAATTAGGGACAGATCCTGGTTGTATGGAATCTGAAGCTTTTATAACTTCAGTGATATTCCTTAAGAAAAATAGTATGATATTGCAAATGAAAATACAAGAGTAAACACAAAGGTGAATATTTATTTAAAGTGATGAATAAAAACAAGTAAAATTTTAAAAACTAGAAAATGCCACAAACATCACCAGATCTATAAAAACAAATAGCTGACACTCCTAAATAATATTTTTATCGTATTTTTTATTTGAGGGGTAGGGGGATATTCTTTAATAACCTCTTCATTTGACCAGTAATATAATTCTCAATGAGAGAACAAATTGACCAAAAAAAGATTTATCTTCACAACTCATTACTGGTAATGTCTTGTATATTTTTAGCATTGTCATCAAACTTGGGGGCAGGGAACCTCTAATGTTTTTCCTAACAGAGCTGTAAGATTTCAGGCATTACGTGTGTGTGTGCCTGTGTGTGTGTGTGCACGCACATGTGTGTGTGTGCTTGTGTGCACATGCACGCGCAGGACTAAACTCAAATACTCTGTGAATTGAGGGCCCTATGAACCATGTTGTGCTGGTAGGCCCAACAAATTTCTCCGGGGCTTAAAAGTCATTTATTAACTTGTGTATCTGCTTTTAAGGATAAACTCTCTCTAAATCTTCCTCTACAGGAGATCTGGAAGCCCTCAAAAAAGAAACCATTGTGCTAAAGGAAGGTTCCGAATATAGAGTCAAAATTCACTTCAAAGTAAGTATCCTGCCTTGTGTGCTTTTGTAAAGTTAAATCTTTTCTTTAATCAGCGACTAAATTTCTTGCATGATCATGTTGAGGTACCTTTTATTTGTTTCTCCCCCAATACCCCCAAGCCAAGTCTGGAATGTTCTCTTCCTAGCCCTGAGGGCTACCTGTTGATACCCACCCTTGCTTCATACCGTTTCCTAGCCATGACTTCTTAAACTCTTCATTATCGCTTAAGCCAATGGGATCCCTCTGTCTGTGAACTCCAAATACATCCACGAGGCACATGCTACTTTGTGTTGTACCACCTGTGTCATTTCTCCTTCATACAACATAAGCACCTCAATCTAGGGTAAAATTGTACATCCCTGTTTCCAATATTTCACACAAAACTTTGTAAATAGCAGATAGTTCAGGAATATATATTGAAAAGTGGACAAATAAGTGAATCAACCAATAGGAAAAGAAAATGGAACAGAGAGGGCCTCAGTTCTAATTGCTCAAGGATTATAAAAATCCAGGGTGTGTGATCTTTGCTAAAGAACTGGAAATTACAATTACAGTTGTGGAACAGGTAACCAGGAAAGAGGAAACTAAATAAGAAATAAACTGACATCTAGTAAATAACCATATGTCCCAATGAGTAGCCAAAGTCACAAGAAAAATAACCTTGACTTTGAAAACAAATAAGTTAGAAATGCAGTGTTTGCACTTAGTGGTTTATGTTTGCTTTGGTGGCCTCTCATTCCCACTTAGCCTCAGTTTCCAGGGCCTGGGCTCCACCAAGGAAGACTCCATCTGCTTTCTCTATTTGCACACTGGGAGCTTCTTTCCCCAAGGTACAGGATATGATTCAGAGTCCATGGATGACCCCTCCCTACCCCATACAAATATGCCTGAAAATAATTTCATCCTGGAAATATTTGTGGATACCTACTCTATAATGGACACTGAACTAGGGTTCACTTACTTGTTTCCTGTCATATTATGTATTATTGAAGCACCTGAGAGTTTGGTAAGGCATTATATCAAAGTATGCCTAGAATGGGTTGCACATCAGTTTCATTTTTAATGATTGATACTGTTGCATTAATTTGTCTATTTGGTAAATCGGTTTTTCTCAAATGAAATGTGACAGGTAAATTTTGATGTGAATAAGATGAGACGGAAAACTCTGGAACAGGGCATTCTCTTCTGGGTGGGAAGGCGGAGGAGGAATGTGGTATGTGGGTCTGTGTGGTCAGGTTTACACATTAGGATGATGCAGGAGTAGGCCACAGAAAGGGGCTTTTGTGTACTCTCTAATTCAGAGGTTTGATGGCTCTCTGAGTAACCTACATAAAGTTGAACCATCCTGTGTCTTCTCCCAGCATGATGCTACAGTTAGAAGAAATGCCAGATCAAAGGTGAAAATCCTTGAAAAACAACTTAAATCTTCATTGAAGTCTCCTGCAAAATGTCCAAGAAAGTTTGCAGTTATAACGTTAGTAACACCTGCTAAAGTCCTCTTTCGCGATCTCTGTTAGTTGCACTCAATGTTCTTTTTCTCCTCCCAAACTTCTTAGCATTTTCTAAAAACCTGGCCTAGGGTTGTTCTTTTAGGTTCTCCCCAACTTTTTTCCTACCTCCCAAGGAAATGTGGTATCTCTGACTTCTACAGCTCTCACTTTGATTCACAACACCAAGGCTGTTTCTCCCTGGAGTGGGAGACACAATAGGGATGGAGATGTGGCCAGAAGAAGAGGATTCTATGAATATTCACAGTTTTATTTCACCCACCCCAAATGTATTTATATTAAGTGGACCCACTGTAGAGCGCTGGTGAGATGGTAGGCTCTTTGTCTTGAAGTCCTTATTGCTACACCAATATAATTCTTCTTCTTAGGTCTTTCTCCCACTAGGTGAAAGAGATAAGCTGGGGACATCTAGAAAGATGCATTTATTTTCCCTATTCCTATGAGCTACATTTGAGACTCAGAGTAATTAGAAAGTCTGGGCTTTATTTTATCACAGTCTCTTTGATGATGCTAATTTTTTTTTTTTTTTCTGACAGCTCTTCATAGATTTATATTACAGATTTACCCTGTGACAGTCAAGAATCTAAGCTGGCAGTATTCACTGCTCTGCCACCTCCCTGCCAAAAAAACAAGAGATAGCACTGGTTGATTGGTTTAACTATTTGTGTCCAACACAAAAGGCCAGCTATAATTATTGTTGAAGAAAAATTATTTGAAGATGCTTTAATTCTTCACGTTGGTGAACAGATAACCAAGCCCTTCGGCTAATGATGCAATGTCCACTTTAATTTGTTTGTATAGACATAACCACTGTGTAAAATTAACAGACAACCCAGGTTAGTCCCAGGTGAAATGAATCATGGAAAAACAAAGTTCTTCGGCTGTCTACATTTTCATTCTGCGTTACTGAATTTTCTTTGAAAGGCTTGGGGAAATAGCAAGATCTCAGACAACGTCTGAAAATGACAGACATCCAAAATATTTGCCAGATACAAGTGAATTTCACCCACTATTTCAGTTATATTGCAGGCACAGCCATCTTCTAGACGTGAGTTTTCCATTACAGCTTTCCTCCTTGTTATTTGTTTTTTATATGGTAGGTGGATCATCTCTGAGGTTGTAGTTTTTAGATATTTACATAATGTGCTCTACTGGTATCTTCATAACTTTTACTAAGACAAGGATGGTCTCCTGGTCACTAGTATTGGAGAGGGAAAGCTCAAGGCCATTCTTGGGACCTTTGAGAAAGGAGAAATACAATGAAGAATGTTGAGACAATATGAACCACTCCTCTCTCCCGAAACGGTAAAAGTCAAAATGTTCGAAAATTAAACCAGTTTGGCAATGTTGCGTTTTATGATTTCCCCTCTCTAATCTTTGCTTCACAGCCATGCTAAATAATTATAGAAACGCCTATTCTGAACTAAATCTTTAGTTTTTTCATTTTCAGAGAAGATTTAGCTAGGCAGGATCAGCATGAAGGATGAGAAAAAATGAAAGACCCTCTTAATCTGAACAGCTTGGTTCCTTCCCATCTGCAGGTGAACAGGGATATTGTGTCAGGCCTGAAATATGTTCAGCACACCTACCGCACTGGAGTGAAAGGTAAGGGAACCCACATTTCCACACTGTCCCAAACTGCTTCTCATTGATACTTTAACTTCTGGTTATTAGCCATTTTTAGCTATAGACTCAGATGAGAATATGATAAAAGCTGTGGATGCTGGCCCTAGGAAAAGGCACAAATACACCTCTGCTCTAGACATTGACAAGTCCAGGGCTCAGGGGACCTCATTTAGACTGCAGCAGCTGCTGACCTTCAGCAATCAGCTTTTTGGATTCAACATTATCACTCATAAAGAAGAAGAGTCACCAAGATAGGTTTGAAGGAAATAAAGTATATAAAAATACTCTACAAAGTAAGAAGAAAAAAAAAAAAAAAAAAAAAAAAAAAGTTCACAGGTACAGACCAAGTGTCAGAGAAACCCAAGAAAGAAAAAACTTGCCCGGTGGTGTGTGTATTTGGAGTGGGAGCAGGTGGGGTGGCATTGGAGGGAAGGGGCAGGCAATGCTCAGTTTTCTAACAAAGAAATAGAAAAAAAAATACTTTCTAGGATTGAAAAAGCCTGTCTAATTAAAATAACATGACAATATTACTTAATCTGCAATTCTTCTTGACATACCTTGGGAACCTGCCTTCAATTTTCTTTCATTAATATGGGCAGAGAGAAATGAGAGGCAGGAAGGTGATGGAGGCACTTTACAGTTCCTTTCTACCTGAGGGTCTGTCCTCTCCAGAGGCGAGAAACAGCAAAGCATGTCTCAGTTTCCACCAAATTAATAAGCAAGATAGGGGAGAAATTATCTGATAAATTTGTATGACATAGAGGACCAGTCAATTTCTCAAATCCCAGAGAAGACCATTGATCTGAAAGATATTGATTGGCCTTTCCAATACCTAGTCTCATGAAAAAAAAAAAGTTTAATTTCCTATTTTCCTTTGGGCACAAAGCCCATATGACCTCATTTCAACAAAAGGACAGTGACATGTCTGCAGCTGTATTTTCAAACTTATTAACAACATTTAGCCAACTATATGCCACCTATCTGCCTATGTATGCTTTTCAATGCCCAACTATTCTTAATATATATTCCAGTTCACCTGCAAATCAACTTGATTGGCTATTTTCGCCATTTGCCCTAGTTTTTCACTTTTTTTTTTTTTTTACCAACTTACTGCTGTTCTTGTTCCATCCAATTATTCTATCCATGAATTCTGATCACCATCTGTTACTTTATCTCCCCCAACTGATATGCTCATAGAATGATAGTTTGTAGATAGAAGATCCTCAAAGTCCATCATACACACAAAGAAATGGAGGCTCAAAAATGACTTAGGCCATTGCAGGACTGAGATCAGAACTGCGGTCTCAATTTGTCTGAGTTGTTTAAATGGTGTAGTCTGCTATATCTCCATTAAAAAAACAAAAAAACAAAAAACAGGCTTAATCCCCATTGATTTAGGGCACTGGTTCCCCAACTTTACTTCAGAATCAACTGTGTAGTTTTTTAAAAACACTGAGCCTTGGGACCCACAGAAGGTTACTGAACCATAGCCTTTGGAAGTAGGACAAAGGAAACTATTATTAAAAGGCACTCCAACTTAAACAATGTTTAAAGAATCATTTTTTTTTTAATTTATTTATTATTATTATACTTTAAGTTGTAGGGTACATGTGCATAACGCGTAGGTTTGTTATATGTATACTTGTGCCATGTTGGTCTGCTGTAACTTTCTTCCATCAACTCGCTGGTTTACATCAGGTATAACTCCCAGTGCAATCCCTCCCCCTCCCCCTCCCTCCCCATGATAGGCCCCGTGTGTGATGCCCCCTTCCTGAGTCCAAGTGATCTCATTTGTCTAGTTCCTCACCTATGAGGAGAGAGAAATTACGCGTGTGTTTGGTTTTCTCTGTTCTTGTGATAGTTTGCTAAGAATGATGGTTTCTAGCTGCATCCATGTCCTTACAAAGGACATACAACTCCATCCTTTTTATGTTGCATAGTATTCCATGGTGTATATGTGCCATATTTCTAATCCAATCTGTCACTGATGACATTTGGGTTGATTCCAAGTTCTTTCTTTTTATATTAGGAATAAAAAGGCAATAAAACATACGTAGTGTGCATGTGTCTTTATAGCAGCATAATTTATAATCCTTTGGGAAAGAATCATTTTTTTAAAAAGATGCCTCAGGGCCAGGTGCGGTGGCTCACACCTGTAATCCCAGAACTTTGGGAAGCCAAGGCAGGCAGATCACCTGAGGTTGGGAGTTCGAGACTAGCCTGACCAACATGGAGAAACTCCATCCCTACTGGAAATACAAAATTAGCCAAGCATGGCGGTGCATGCCTGTAATGCCAGCTACTCGGGAGGTTGAGGCAGGAGAATCACTTGAACCCGGGAGGCGGAGGTTGCGGTGAGCCGAGATTGTGCCTCTGCACTCCAGCCTAGACAACAGGAGCAAAACTCCGTCTTAAAAAAATAATAATAAAAAAATTTAAAAAAGAGATGCCTCAGGTAAATCTCATGTTTATTTAGGCTTGGAAACTATTGCTCTTGGCTTGAATCACTGTAGGCTGTACTCCAGATTCTCCAGTTTGCAGTGTGTGTTTTTCCTCTGTCAGGCTCTTACCCTAATGAACTCTTCTTTCTTCCTAGTGGATAAAGCAACATTTATGGTTGGCAGCTATGGGCCTCGGCCCGAAGAGTATGAGTTCCTCACTCCAGTTGAGGAGGCTCCCAAGGGCATGCTGGCCCGAGGCACGTACCACAACAAGTCCTTCTTCACCGACGATGACAAGCACGACCACCTCAGCTGGGAGTGGAACCTGTCGATTAAGAAGGAGTGGACAGAATGAATGCATCCACCCATCCCTTTCCCCACCCTTGCCATCTGGAAGAATCCTCTCAGGCGTGTTCAGCACCCTGTCCCTCCTCCCTGTCCACAGCTGGGTCCCACTTCAACACTGCCCACATTTCCTTACTGATGCATCTTTTCCCACCCTGTCTCTCAATGTGGTCCCTAGCACAAGAGGCATAAAACCGGGCTTTCACCCTGCCTCCTCCCTCCAATCCTCCGTCAGGGCCAGATCTTCCACGCCTCCATCTCAATACACAATCATTTAATATTGCCCTCTCTTACCCCATTCGAGCAACTAGAGGCCAGGAAATGGGCAAACTATCACTAACAGGTCTTTGACTCAGGTTCCAGTAGTTCATTCTAATGCCTAGATTCTTTTGCGGTTGTTGCTGGCCCAATGAGTCGCTAGTCACATCCCCTGCCAGATGGAGTACTTCTTTTGTGAGAGACACTGTAAACAACACAAGAGAATAAGAATAAAACAATAACTGCATGTGTTCTGACTGAGACCTTCATTTCCCTGCTTTCTTCCTTTGAACAAATATGATAACTGGATGGTTCACGTTCATGAGTTCCCCAAGAGGGGATGGGGATGAGGAAAACACACAGGAGGAGATATTTACATCATTGGGAACAAATTGGTCCCATATTACACTGTAATAGGTAATGTGCATTCAGAATACCGCCAGTGGGAAATCTGCATTTTACTTATTTAGTTGGTTATTTTTAATTTCAACTTTTATGTTAGATATAGAGGGTACATGTGCAGGTTCGTTACATGGGTATATTGCACCCAAGTAGTGAACTTAGTCCTAAATAGGTAGTTTTTCAAACCATGCCCCACTCCCTCCCTCACCCCTCAGGTAGTCCACAGCATCTGCTGTTTCCACGTTCATGTCTATGTGTGCTCAGTGTTTAGCTCCCACTTATAAGTGAGAACATATGGAAGTGGGTTTTCTGTTTCTGCATTGCTTTGCTTAGAATTATGGCCTCCAGCTTCATCCGTATTGCTGCAAAGGGCATGATTTTACTTTTTTATTATGACCATATAGTATATCATGGTATATATGCACCATATTTTTTATCTAATCCACCACTGATGGGCAACTACATTGATTCCATGTCTTTACTATTGTGAATGGCACAACAATGAACATACATGTGCATGTCTTTTTGGTATAACAATCTACTTTCCTTTGGATATATACATAGGAATGGGATTCCTGAATCAAATGGTAGCTCTGTTTTAAGTTTTTTGAGAAATCTTCAAACTGGTCACTTTCCATATGTTAGTAAAAATATTATGCCTTGGAATGCTAACGTTACTCCTAAAAATTGGAGTACTCTCCTTGGCCTTAGTATAGAGATAAAAGGTATGGATGCCCTCATTACTTAGAGTTGCTTTCCACAGTGACTGAACTACTTAACTGCTTAAGTTACATTCCCATGAATAGTGTATAAGCATTCCCTTTTCTCTGCAGTCTCACCAGTGTCTGTTGTTTTCTGATTTTTTAATAATGGCCATTCTGACTAGCGTGAGATTGTATTTCATTGTAGCTTTGATTTGCATTTCTCTGAAAATTAGTAACATTGAGCATCATTTTTTGTGTGTGTTTATTGGCCTCTTGTGTATCTTCTTTTGAGAAGTATCTGTTTATGTTCTTTGCCCATTTTCTAATGGGGTTGTTTTTTGCTTCTTGATTTGTTTAAATTTCTTATGGATTCTGAATATTAGACCTTTGTTGGATGCATAGTTTGCATATATTTTCTCCCATTCTGTAGACGTCTGTTTACTCTATCAATAGTTCCTTTTGCTCTGCAGAAACTCTTTAATTAGGTCTCACTTGTCAACTTTTGTTTTTGTTGCAATTGCTTTTGACGACTTAGCCAAAAATTACTTGTCAAGATTGATGTCGAAAAGAGTATTTCCTAGGTTTTCCTCTAGGATTTTTTATTGTTTGAGGTCTTGAATCTTTAATTCATCTTGAGTTAATTTTTTCATATGGTGAAAGATAAGGGTCCAGTTTCATTCTTCTGCATATGGCTAGCCAGCTATCACAGCACCATTTATTGAGTAAGAAGTCCTTTCCCCATTGATTGGTTTTGTTAACTTTGTCAAAGATCAGATGATTGTAGGTATATGACTTTATTTCTGGGTTCTCTATTCTGTTCCATTGGTCTATGTGTTTGCTTTTGTACCAGTACCATGCTATTTTGGTTACTGTAGCCTTGTAGTATAGTTTGAAGTTGGGTAATGTGATGCCTCTGGCTTTGTTCTTTTTGATTAGGATTGCTTTAGCTAGTCAGACTTTCTTTTGGTTCCATATAAATTTTAGAATAGTTTTCTTTTCTAATTCTGTGAAGGATGACATTGGTAGTTAGATAGGAATAGCACTGAATCTATAAATTTCTTTGGGCAGTATGGCCATTTTGAAGATACTGATTCTTCCTACCCATGAGCATGGAATGTTTTTCCATTTGTGTCAGCTCTGATTTCTTTTAAAAGTGTCTTGTAGTTCTCCTTGAAGAGATATTTTACCTCCTTGGTCATCTGTATTCCTAGGCATTTCATTTTATTTGTGGCTATTGTAAATGAAATTGTGTTCTTTATTTTACTCTCAGCCTGGACATTATTGGTATACAGAAATGTCACCGAGTTTTGTACATTTATATTTTTCCTGATACCTTACTGAAATCATTCATCAGTTCCAGTAGCCTTTTGGCAGGGTCTTTAGAGCCTTCCAGGCATACAATCATATTGTCAACCAGGAGAAATAGTTTGACTTTTTATTTTCCTGTTTAGATGCCTTTTATGTCTTCCTCTTGCCGAATTGCTCTGGCTAGGACTTCCTAATTTCTTTTATAATATTTTCACATGAAAATTCTCCTAAGCTAAAGACTACATATCCCAATGCCTGTGGAAAATCTCATCTTGGACTTCCTCAGACACTTGTGAGCAAAATCAAACTTTATCTATTTCTTCTGCTTAAGACTTTTCAGGGGTTCTCATCACCTACAGAATAAAGTTGATGCTCCCGTGCTTAGCGTATCATATAAGGCCTGCTGTGAGCTGGTCCCACATGCCTTTCTGCCCACATGTATCACTTCCTTCCTTTTCATCATTCTCAATTACTAGTAATTCTGTCACACATTATATTTGCATCTCTATGCTTTGGTTCTTTACATGAAACTCCCTTTCTACCTTGTGGTTTCTGGCAAAATCTTACTTACCCAGGACTCTGCTTGGGCATCCTCCACAGGAGGAACACTTTCATTGAAACCTAGCATTGTCCCGAATACCCTTAATCTGTACTGTCATAGCACCCTATGAATTTTTCTATATCACTTTCCATCTTATGTTTAAATAATCTTTTTACTTGCCTATCTCTCCCACTGACAATCTAAGCTGGCAGAGGCTGGATCAGATCATAATTATCTTTCTATCCCTAGTGCTAGGATCAATACCTGGCATTGAATATTTACATTTTTTATTTAAATAAACTGACCTGAGTTTCTTCTGGTTGGTTATGTTCTGAGTCCTGATTACTAAACTTGGTCTTTTATCTCAGAAGTTGAAGGCTCTCCGGGAGCCAGCTGCAAAGTTCCCAAAGCCCTAACAACCTCACAACCAATCAGCTACAGAGCGGGCTGCCCTAAGTCGGCCTCCCAAACACAAAGTCCAGGGTTGGAGCAGGAGAAGGAGAGGGGCAATGGAAGCTGCCCTGTCCAGATTCATGTTCTTCCTATTTCTCCTCACGTGTGACCTGACTGCAGAAGCTGCTGCAGAAGTTGAGAAATCCGCAGGTAAAAGAAAAATGTAGTTGGGTGGCAATAGTGTGAAAGTGTTATTAGGAGAAGGAAAAGGAGCATCATGGTGGTTCTCTGGGTACTTTTCCTCCACACCTAGAAAGCTTTCCAGGAAATCCTGGATACGATGCATTTTGTCTAGCGGAGAGCAGGAAAGTCTGGCAGTATCCTTCAGAGACAGACCATCAGCAGGGTCACCTTCCATATGTTAGTAAAAATATTATGCTTTGGCATGCTAACAGTACTCCTAGAAATTGTGCTTTTCTTAGCCTTAGTATAGAGATAAAAGGTATAGATGCTCTCATTATTTAGAGCTGCTGCTTCTCACCTCAGTACCCTGACATCTTCTACTTCTCTCTCTAGATGGTCCTGGTGCTGCCCAGGAACCCACGTGGCTCGCAGATGTCCCAGCTGCCATGGAATTCATTGCTGCCACTGAGGTGGCTGTCATAGGCTTCTTCCAGGTTAGTTCAGATACCCTACTTGCAACTCCCCGAAGAGCCAGAAATGTTCTACCTCAAGGGAACCACAGCAGCCAACTGCTGACAGATGACACTGCATTAGAAGTGGGGGTAAAGGGAGACAGCCACAGTTTGCTTTCATCTTGTCCATTGGGACCTCTTACTTTTAAGACATTCCCAGTCTCTAAATTATATCTTTCTCACACTTACTTCTTTCTGAGCCTGTGGGCTGCATCTCCTCATCTATGGATGCTTTGGAGCTCAAGTCAGGATCTGCAGAAAGAATGCCTTCATGGAACCCTACCATTGTCCTAAACGCATTTGGTCTGTACTCTCATAGCACCCTATGAATAGGCAGGGGCCAGAGTGAATCCAATTTATATCATCCAGCAACACTGTTTACAGGATTCTGAAGCTCCTGGACATTAGTCAGTGCACAGCCTTTTAAGGCCTTTCCCCCAGATAATGTGGACTCTTATTCTTCTTTCTCTTTGCCTTGTCTGAAATGTTGGAAAAGGATGGCATATTTTGTATATTCAAGGTGTTAACCTCCACCTTCCAGATTGGCTGCTTGGTTAATAAAGGCAGCCATAAATGAGACTCCCTCATTCCAGCATTTTCATCTTTCCCTGGTGGTAGCATCTGGAAATCGTCACAGCTGATTAAGCCCCTACTCTCTCATAGCAGACCTTCTTGTCTGTTTCCATTCACCAATTACAACTCCTGATTACCCTGTCGGTTCTGTGTACACAGCTGGAAATCACTGCAATGAGAGGCAAGTGGGGGAGAAAGACAGGGAGTACATTTTTCAGGAATGAGAAATCTGAGCTGTAGACAAAAACACCCTCAGAAAGACAGGGAAGGGGCAAGAGCATGGACCTGGAGAAGTGTGCAATAACTTAAACAGCCGCCAGATGCCATCATTTTATCCTTGAGCAATTCCATCTGAAGGAGCAGAGTAAGAGAGGAGGCCTCAATTAACTATTGTTCACAGCCTCTAGAAGAGTAGATATCAGCTTGCTCTGCTTGATCCCAGATGCAAGACGAGTGTGTTAGCCCATTCTCATGCTGCCAATAAAGACATACTCAAGACTGGATAATTTATAAAGGAAAGAGGTTTAATTGAATCACAGTTCAGCATAGCTTGGAAGGCCTGAAGAAACTTACAATCATGGCAGAAGGCACCTCTTCACAGGCCGGCAGGAGAGAGAATGAGCACAAGCAGGGGGAAGGCCAGACACTTATAAAACCATCAGATCTTGTGAGACTCACTCACTATCACAAGAACAGCATGGAGGAAACTGCCCCCATGATCCCATTACTGCCACCTGGTCCCACTCGTGACATGTAAGGATTATGGGGATTATATTTCAAGATGAGATTTTATGTAGGCACACAGCCAAAGCATATCAACTAGCCATCTTCTTTTCTCCTTGCACATCTCCTCCTTCAGCCTGGAGACTTGCAGGGTAGAACATGTTTGTTCCTGTTAATTTCCCTGAGCTCCTACGGATAAAGGTCCTGTGACAGCAGGGAAAATGATGCCAGCCTCTATGGAAGGCCTGGAATCATTGCTTGGAAGTGGCTTCTCTGCTCCCTCCTGCAGGCCTGGGCTGCAGGGTTGGATGCGTGAACAGCATCTTCATGTGCAAAGCTCAGGCTTATCTACAGTGGCAAGAGAGGGACTGTCCTTCCATACCCTGCATAAACTTTTGTTAAAACTTCCAAGCTTTCATTTTAATTATTTTCTTTTTCTTCTTTTTTTCTTTTTTGGCCCTTTTGATGGCACCTATTTCGTATTTTTGCATTTTTTCCTTTCCTCCACAAATGTAACCAAAGCCAAAACTCAAGAGACAAGAGCCGGTGGGAGGAAAAGCCGGTTTATTTGAAGATCCAGTAAACCAAGAAGACAGTGGACTAGCATCCTAAAGTACATCTTGGCCAGGCACAGTGGCTCACACCTGTATTTCTAGCACTTTGGGAGCCTGACGGGGGCAGATCGCCTGAGCTCAGGAGTTCGAGGCCGGCCTGGGCAACATGGCGAAACCACATCTCTACTAAAAATACAGAAAAAAATTAGCCAAGTATGGTGGCGCACAACTGTAGTCCCAGCTACTCAGGAGGCTGAGGCACAAGTATCCGGGAGGTGGAGGTTGTTGTGACCCAAAATTGCAACACTGCCTGGGTGATAGAGTGAGACTCTGTCTCAAAATAAATAAATAAAGTACGTCTTAAGTCACTACCAATTTTAGGCTCTTTGTACATTAAGGGCAGGGCGAAGAGGAGGGAGTTGGGATCAAGCAATAACCAGCAACCATACGCATCTGGGCACCAGCAAGGGTCTCAGGAAGTTGGGAACTTCTTTGTCCTTGGTCAGGTCACAAGGCACCTATAAATCTTTAGCACAACATAGTTAGTTGTTTACATACTTTTCCTTTAATCCTAGAGTTAGTTTTAAATACCATATAAACTGCTAATTTTTGCATATTATCTCAGTGCTTTAAAATTATTCTAACCTACATACAGGTATTAGTAAATAAATGCCATTTCAACAAAAATAGAATTGATTATGTTCGTTTGTTTGCTGTTTCACTGTTAAACAAATTGTTCCCAGAACAGTTGCTTCTCATATATATCTACAACAGTGCAGCCAAACTAGGCAGGCCTTTATGATTTTGAGGCCTCTCTCAGTTCCTAGTAAACTTCAAGCTCTATGACAAGGCCTGACAGGAGTCTCAAGCTCAGCTACAATTTCGTGGTCACCTATTAACTCACAGAGCCTGGAAAATTCAAGAATGTTACTGACAATTAAACCTGAACTGTTAGAGGTAAATCATGTGTTACTGGGCGGTAAATCAAATCTATGATTTCTGGTAAAGCTTCGTAGCATATTTCTTTTCCATATCCTTTGTCTCTGCCATTCAATATAATCACTGTGGTATTATTTTTTTTCTCTTGTTTTTAGGATTTAGAAATACCAGCAGTGTCCATACTCCGTAGCATGGTGCAAAAATTCCCAGATGTGTCATTCGGAATCAGCACTGATTCTGAGGTTCTGATCCACTACAACATCACTGGGAACACCATCTGCCTCTTTCGCCTGGTAAGTTGGATGGGTAGCTTGAACTTTCTCCCAGATTTTCATTGGGTTGTGGACTCATAAACTTGTGAGACTGGGAAGGACTCTATGTCTTTTACACTAATGATGGTACCAAATTCAGGGACATTGTTGACAAGGATGAAGACTCAATTCAAGCTTCCCAAGCAGGTACTGTAATGAAATGGAAAGAGGACAGGACTGAAAGCCAGGAAATGGAATTTTGGTACTGTTTTGTCGCTCAACAGCCATACGACTTCGGGCAGTCACTTAACATTTTTTATCTCCAATTCTTTCCCTTCTAAAATAAAAGAGTTAGACTGTATTATCTCTAAGGTCACTCTGAGCTCCAAAAATTTTATATTAAATATTTTGAGGAGTTCATTTTTGTTCTTCAAACATTTATTACTTCCCATATGCCCTATGCAAGATACTGATAATAAAAACATATTAAACATATTCTCCAGTCTCATAGATCTTAAAGTATAGTAGGTATTGTAAACATAATATGCAAGTATCTATAATACAAAGAGAATCACTATGGGTAAAGTTTTATCACAGTTCAAAGGATAAAAGCAGTGTGGGAATTCTGAAAAAAAAAAAAAGAAAAGAAAAAGACAACAGAATTGGAACTTAAAGGATAGGTAAATTTAGACAAGGCAAAGAATTCATGGCCAAGGGGGGAAAATCTCAGGAAACAATGAAGAGGCCAATCTGACCGGATCCCAGGGTACATATTGGGGAAAATGAATATCAGAGAGAGAAACTTGATTAAAATTATATTGTGGGGAAAATATAGAATACCACTTTAATGAGTTTGTCCTGAATCTGGTTGTCACTGGAAAGCCCCTAAAGCCTTTACATCAGGGAAGTAACACGAACAGGAATGTGTTGTATTAGATTATTTTGACAGCAAGGCAGAGGATGGATTTTCAGGTTAAAAGGCAAGAGAAGAGGGAGCTTTTGTTAGGCTAGCAAAATAGACCATGTGAGAAGTATTAAGAGTCTGTAGTAGAGAGGTAGCAATAGAAATTAAAGAGCAGGAAGATCCTGTGATCTTTAGATATCACGGTTATGGAAAAGAGGCAAAGCTTAAAGTCAGGGTGTCTAGGAATAGTGAGGTCATGTGCAGAAATGGGGATTTCTGATGCTTTCATTGGTCGTTGAGTTCTACTTGTTGGTGGAACATCAAGATAAAGATGCCAAGAGTCCACTGAAAAAGAAAAATTGATGCAAAAGAAAGTTTTCAATATTTCAGGACTGAATGTCGTGCCCCTTCTAGTTGCCACCCTTTCTTTCTTTTTCATTTTTCACTGAAACTTCTTTTAAGCATATTTTTTACTGTCTTTTCCTAAGCTAGACACTACAATCTAGCTTATGTCCCATCACACCATTAAAACTACATTTATCCAGATCTGCATGGCTTCCTTGTTTTACTCAACATTTCTGTCATGTTTGATGTTAGTGGCAACTTCTTTCTTTTTAATGTTCTCTCTTTCCTTGGATTCTAGGAAATTACTTCTCCTGATCCTCCCGCTGCTTTTATAGTCTCTTTGAGATCTTCTCTTCCTGTATCTACAATGCTGCCTGACCCAACACTTTTTGTCATCTAGGTCATGGGACCCATGCTCTGTGAAGGCAGAGACTGTTCTGTTCAGTGTATCCACAGAGCCTAGAACAGTGCCTGCTATGCTCATTAAGTATTTGTTGAGAATGAATATATGAATGAATCAATGAATGAATGAATATGTTTTTCTTAAGAAATACAATTCTTTTGCATATTCCACTATTATGTGCTTGCTGAGCATTTAGAATATTTTATCTCTAGTCTGGACTTCTCTCAAGATTCAAACGTTTGCTGGGTATAAGCATTTTTATACCCTCATAAGCACTATACACTTAAAATGTTCAAAACTGAATTTATTGTCTGCACCTGCTAATCATATTCCTCCATCTAAGATACTATTTTATTAAACGGCTATGCTCATTTGGTCTTACATTTTTGCCAGCTGTGTCTTCTATCTTGAATCTATATTCTCCTCCACTCCTTCTACCTCATTCTGTATTTAGGCTCTTAGCCTAAGCACAAGCAATTTCATTAACTTCTTAACTGATCTCCTTTTACTACTTTATATACAATTTCTAGAATGGTATCACAATGATGTATTTAAGATAGAAAATTGACCATGGCACTCCTCTCTTTAAAACTCTTCAATATTTCTCATTTCTTAAAAAATCAAAAACGAGATATTTAATGTTACAAATAGGCTTTGCCAGCCTGCCCCACTGCCTGCTTCTCTAGTCCTTTTTCCATCCAGCTTCGACCCTGGGCTTTACCCTCTCAGTAGCCAACTATACACATAATTATCATCCAATTCCATGATTTTGCCTAGACTATTCCTTCTGTCTAGGTCACCACCCACCAAGGGTCCCCTTTCACCTAGCCTTACCTGAATGACTCCTTCTCATACTCCAGTGAATCAGTTCAGGAATGTTACCCTTCAGGAAGCATCCCTGGAATCTCCAAATGGGCCTAAGCATTCCTCTGTATGTAATTCCCGATCTCTATTTTCATTTATCACTTTATAGTTCATATCAGTTATTTATATATCTGTCTCCTCTATTACCCTCTTAGGCCATGACCTATTCGAGGTTGGAAACTATGACTTATTCATCTTTGTATTCAAAGGGCTATAATACACCTCTGGCTCCTTGAAGGCACTTGGAAGGTGCTTGGGGAACTGAACTCACCTCCAAAAGCATCTCTGAGGTTGTGTGAGCTCCCTTCAGCAACCCCTTTCCCACCTGCACAGTGGTTGCTGGTTTGCATTCTCACCAGTGTGAAATAAGATTAAATCAAATTCTTCTGTGAAAAGCTTTGGTAAGGAATATACAGAAGGTTAGGCAAATGCCTTTCATGTTGCCGTTGAACCACTGGTAGAAATCCTTCAACAGAAAAATTCTAATAAGCTTCTAAATATCTCGTTTTTGATTTTTTAAGAAATGAGAAATATTGAAGAGTTTTAAAGAGAGGAGTGCCATGGTCAATTTTCTATCTTAAATACATCATTGTGATACCATTCTAGAAATTGTATATAAAGTAGTAAAAGGAGATCAGTTAAGAAGTACTTCTTTCTCAGGTTTTTGTTCATAGGTCTTATAAAGGCCTGATTTGAAAGGCTTAGTACCACCAAGATACGCATATGGGGAAGAAAAACAAGCGCTGTTGCTTTCACCATCTCTACAGACTTAATATCCTCTAATGGGAGCATTGGTGCTGCTTCCAGTTCATTCCTCATAAAGCCTCCTTGATGACTTCTCAGTTTTTCACTCTTCTTTAACATCTGTTTTTTGTTTACCACTAGTGACAGACCTACTCTAAATGAACTCTTGGGACCTCTGTGGGCAAGATTATTTATGTGCCATACCAGAAAACAAACAAACTGGTTCCTGCCCTACTTCATTGGCAGGGCTGGAAGAAGCTCAACTTCTGTCATGCCAGCTTTCAGATAAATATTTTTTTCACTGTTTACACTTTCAAAAGTTTAGTACATATTTTAATAGGACCATTATTCAAGAGTTTGGAGTAACTTTTTTTTTTGAAAAGGGAGCGTCAACCAAGACAATCCTATTTTACACTGGAAAACGTGAACCTATTGAAAAATTTTCTGGGACATTCTTTCTTTTTAGATCCAGTTTGTTCGGTTTGATTGTTTGTTTTCAGAGCCTAATCTACGATAGGCACTATTACAATATTTGACCATTTAATGCACACAAGAATCTGATGAAGTAATTTTTATTATTCCTGCATTTTTAATAAGGAAAGTTCCATGAGAGATCGGTTTAGTTGCCCAAAATCTCACAACTGTGAAGTAACAGATGTCTGATTCGTACCCAGCATTGCTGACTACAAATCATACCCTTTTTACTATACTATAGTGGCTTTCTAAAGGACTTCACCCTGAAGAAAAACTTTGTTTGTACACTGAATTCTATCTAATGTCCCTCATTCTAAAACCTACTTTTTTTTCTTTTAACTATTTTCTCTTAAATTATTCCTCTAGCCTCCTACCACTCCTTAATCAAACTGCAGAATCATTTATCAAGATTTAATCTAGACATTATATATTGTCTAAATTTACAAAATTTTCCATTTTAAGAACATATTTAGAAGTAAGCCGAAATAATGATTAACTGAAAAAATAACAGTAAATTGATATTACTCTTGCTTGAAATGTTGGAGCAATAAAAGGCCAGCCAATGCTGTATTTATGCAACGTAACATTCTTCAAAAATAGTGCAGGCCAACTATATAAACGTAATCAGGAAGAATTTAGGTAAAATTCATGAAACCATAGTAAGATGCATATAACAATCTTGCTGTTTGAGGGCGCAGCCTGTCTTTTGTGAGTGTAATAGCAGAGAAACTCTCAAATTTTTCAATAGGACTCTTATTGTTGCCCTAGCAGAGATGGAATTTCCAGGTTAAATAAACTATGAGCTTGTTCTAAAATGGAATTTGAAATATTATTTGAATGTTTACCCTGCTTTGGATTTTTTTCAATCATTACTATTTTAAGAAACATAATTAACCTAACTTTGACCTAATGGGATGGTAATGAAAACACAGTGCAGTCATTCTTTATTCCTTTTACAGTTATTTATTGGGTGACTATGATAAGAAATACACCTCACCGGACAAAGAGAATCACAAGAAACTAGTCCATGAGATAAACTGATAAGAAATGGACAAAGAGAATCACAAGAAACTAGTCCATGAGATAAACTGATAAGAAATGCAAGAAGATATGTCAGATTATGAAACTTTTTTATTTTATTTTATTTTTTTTTTGAGACCGACAGTTCGCTTCAGGGCTGGAGTGCTGTGGCTCGCCTGGGCTCACCTCAAAGCTCTCCGGCCCCGGGTTCACGCCTATTCTCCTGCCTCAGCCTCCAGAGTAGCTGGGATTACAGGCGCCCGCCACCACTCCCGGCTAATTTTGTTTTTGATTTTTAGTAGAGACGGGGTTTCACCATGTTAGCCAGGATGGTCTCAATCTCCTGACCTCATGGACTGCCTCCTCTCGCCTCCCAAAGTGCTGGGATTACAGGCGGAGCCATCATGCCTGCCCGGGTCAATATTTTTATCGGCTCCATTTATTTTATTTTAAGTTCCAGGATACATGTGCAGAACATGAGGGTTTGTAATATAGGTATACTTGTGCCATGGTGGTTTGCTGCACCTATCTACCCGTCATCCAGGTTTTTAGCCCTGCCTGCATTAGCTATTTGTCCTGATGCTCTCTCTCCCCTAACCCTCCATCCCCCCGACAGGCCCTGGTGTGTGGTGTTACCCTCCCTGTGTCCATGATGAAACGTTTTTTTAAAGTATGTATTTATTAAATATACAATAAGCTGAGCAGCTTACAAAAACAAACCGAGGACATGAGGACCTTTGTTTAATAAACGATTTCTCAGTGCCACCAAAGACATTTAATACTATAACCGTGGTGTAAACTAAGACAATTTTAATACATTTTATAAAAATCTGGGTTGTTAGAAAAATCCATGGGAATTCAAATGAATATAACTGAAACACTAATGAATGAACAGAAAATGAGTGATTAAATCTCTTGGTATGATACAGTGTCTATAACAAAAAAACTCCTTCAGATACTCTTGAGGAAACACAAAATTATATTTTAGGGTAGCAATCTTTCCAATTTACTATTTCTGTTTTTCTTCTGGTGCCTCTTTTCTCTGAAATAAAAATATGATATTTTAAGTAAAATTCCTTCCATAAAACTGAAAAAAGATATTTTAAAAGGTTTTTCTAACTCTTGGTTCCAGGGTTGGATTTTCTTTCCAGTGCACTATGCAAATAATTCCCTTTACAGAGGGAGATTTCCTGTTCAAATGTTGCTTCCAGAAACCCTAAACATGAGTGTTCCAGAGTTTATTAGTTTAAGAAATAATGAAAGACCGGGCATGTTTTCTTAAAAGAAGTACAACAAACTAGAGAGACTGCAGGACGATGGCTTTTATTAAAGCTCTTTTGCTTCTTACAGAATGTTATCACCACTTAACATCCTCTGCCTCCAATTTAGTGCATTCTTTAAGTCCAGAAACAGCCAGAGTAACTGGCTTTTCCTGTTCTCCCTGTTCTGGGAAGTATGAGGGACTGCCAGGAAAACAGTACAGAGATGGGGGAGATTCTTGGTCCATGCACAGCGATGTCAGCTGAGGCGCATGCGCCAGGCCTAGGAGTTCCTAGAAAAAATAGGAAGCATTTAGACACATCAAATATTAAATGAGTCCTGATTGTGATGATAATGATGATGATTTTGGCAGTTGCAATAGCAAAGCCTTAAGCACAAAGGAGACATGCCAGCTGGAATACAGGTCAGTAGCAGCATTAAGGATCCAGAGGAGCTGCAAATATCAATTTTTTATGTGCTCACTTTATTTATCTACTCATTCTTCCTGATACGGGCAAGGGAAGGAGAAGGAGGTGATAGGAGGGTGGGCAAGGATCCACCTAAGACCTTTTCTCTTGCTTTCATGTTTTTTGTTTTTTTTCCCCCAAGCTTTCCAAAACTTTGTGAATTTTTAAACAATTAAATATACACAAGGAGTTCATTTTTACCCTGTGGTTTTGATTTGTTTCAAAATTCTTTTTTAGAAATGCAAACTTTTCTGTACCTCAGCATTTATTTATTTCATAAACTTAAATTGTGTAAAGCAATCCTAAAATAAAGAGTGCTTACATTGCCATCTGAATGGATGGCTGCAATTTTGTGCCTCAGTGCATATAGCAGGCACTCAGCAAATAATTATTAAACAAATGGATTGTAAGAGAATGACTAGATCTATCCAGAATTAAAATTAACCATAAGGGGTGCATTGTGCATCTCCAAGGGTTTTACTGCTTTTAGTTACCCCAATGGGAGACCCTCTTGAACAAAAGAGATGAAATAGGAATCATCACCGGGATGACAATAAAGAGCAATCTTGGATTCTTGCTATTTAGTGAATTTAATTTCCCTTTGCCTGAATTCCCTCCTACATTAACTAACGTGAGATTTGCTTCTGATTTTACTGGGTAGACTAGAAGAAAGTACCTTGGGGACAAAAGGGTGGTTCTGATCCAAGGCAAGATCTGACTGGGCAGGACCTATACAGACAGCACATGGAGGGAAAAGGGTTAAGGAGACGTCCAAGGGCAGGTGGCCCAAGGATCTCAAAAGTGATGCAAACTACTGTAGGAAATGGACACAACTGTTCAAGAACTGACACTAATAATTTTATCTATAGGCCTGGATCTATCTATGGATGGTGGAGGCACTATCTTTGTGTCTTTATAGGCATGAGTAGACTGGGGAGAAGAAATAGAAAACTGAGAACAATGATTGGAAGAATGAAGTCCTATCTTTCAGTATATCTGAGCGTGGTGGAAAGGTTGTTCTGAAATACGAATCTGGGATAATGGATCATGTAACCAGACAATCCTTTCTACCAAAGACTATTTTTAAAAGTTAAAATATGTGTGTCTGAATGTGTGTGTGTGTAAGTGTGACTGTGTGTGTGTGTGTCTGAAGGCATTAAAGAGCTAGTAAAAGAGGGAAAATGTCTAGCTCCAGATCTAGAAGAAGATGAAAACCCAAAAAGATGAACCCTGCATTGAGGACTGCTTTTTGTCTAGAGGGATTTGGTCAGTTCCAAAAGCAACCAAGAAGCTAAGAAATAAATTTGCATTTTGAGATCCTCAGGAGTTGAAAATTAAATGTTGGAGTCCAGGCCTCACAAGGGGAAATAGGAAGTGAATCTAGTACAACACCTTTCACATCCCCTTTGAATCCTACACAGCTGTACCTAAAAACAGGGATGAGTCATAGTAGATAAGCCCTCTCGAGGGCTGCAACACAGATGCCAATCATTTCAACCCCTGAAATTGGATTTCAACCCCTGAAATTGGATTAGAGTGATCATATGTATATGTACACACATGCACACACACATACACACAAATATACACACATATGCCTACACATATGCAAATATATATACATGTGGAATATGTATAATACACTCTTAGCCCTGCCATAGTACATCTAAAACTTCACAAAAGATAAAATGTTAAAAGAAGTCAGAGAAAAGAGAGATTATCATCAAAATAATCACAAAGGGACAACCATAAGCTTCACAGCTGACTTCTCAATAGCAACAGTGGAAGGCAGAATACAAAGCATTATATCTTTCAAATACTGAAAGAAAATAACTGCCAACTTTATAATTCTACCCTCAGCAAAAACAGCCTTCAAAATTAAACAGAATATAAATGCATATTAAACAGCCAAATTGGGAGGATTTGTCACTCAACACATCCATCTCGTACTGAGGAAAATAGTAAAAGGTCTTCTCTAAGCAGAGCAAAGAAAACCCACATAGAAGCTAAAAAATGCAGGAATAAATAAAGAGAAGCTAAAATGTAAATATGTGCATAAATGTAAGTGTATGTTGAAGATATAACAAAACGAATAATATCCTGTGAGATCTGGAATTAAAACACGTGACACTAATCCTGTGTGAGTCTTGAATGTAGAGCCAGAAAATTGAATTTAAAAGAGGTAAACTGTATTTGAATAATCTAATGTCTGCATTGTCTAAGAAGAAACTGAAATTGCCAATTAATACTAGGTTCTGATAAGTGAAAAAAATGCATGTTATAATGTATTCTGGCAATCCCTGAGGAAATAATTAAAGCCTATGTAACTTCTAAGCCAATAAAGGGAAAGAAGAAAATAATATATAGTACTCAGTCAATTCAAAAGTAGGCCAGAAATAAAGAAAAATAGAATTTGGAACACATAGAACCAATGGAAAATGCATAATTAAATACATCAGTAATTTCATTTCATGGAAATAATCCAATTAAAAGACAAAGATGATCAGGCACTGGATTGAAAAATGCAACTATGTGCCTTCTATAAGTGACACAAGTAAAACACAGGATGGAGCTATACCATGCAAACACTTCCAAAAGAAAGATATGAATATATTAATACCAAATAAAGTAGACTTTCAGGCAACAAGCATTCCTAGAGATAAAGAATAACCGTTCATAATGACAGTTTCAAGTTGCCAGTTTTAATAATTCTAAATTTTGCATTTATCAAATACATGTCCTGATACTATATAAGCACAAAATGACAAAATTGAATGAAAAGATGGTTAAAGCCACAACATAATAGAAAAATTTAACACCCTTCTTTTTTTTGTTGTTTTTTTGGTTTTTTGATACAAAGTCTTGCTCTGTTGCCCAGGCTGGAGTGCGGTGGTATGATCTTGGTTCACTGCAGTCTCTGCCTCCCAGGTTCAAGTGATTCTCCTGCCTCAGCCTCCTGAGTACCTGGGACTACAGGTGCACACCACCATGCCCGGCTCATTTTTTGTATTTTTAGTAGAGATAGGGTTTCACTATGTTGGCCAGGATGGTCTCAATCTCCTGACCTTGTGATCCGTCTGCCTCGGTTCCCAAAGTGCTGGGATTACAGGTGTGAGCCACTGCGCTCGGCCCCAACACTCTTTAAAATAAAATAAGTTGGTTAAAAAAAAGAAAGCTATAGAAAATTTCAACTATAAAATTCACCAAGTGACCTGATAAACATTTATAGAATACTGTATTCAAAAACTGCAAAATATACTTAATTTTAAAGACACAAATAATAAAAATAAAATATAAAAAAAGCTAAAAATCAATAAGAATATAACCAGAATATCTTACAGTTTAAAATTAAGAAATACACTCCTAAATAACTAATAGTTTAGAGAAGAATTAAGAACAAAAAATTAGGAAGCATTTTGAACTGAATGATAAAAATTCTACATATCAAACTTATGAGTGCATTTAGAGCCTTCTAAAGAGGAAATGTGTAGATTTCTATATATTTTTTGCTACTTTCAAATTTAAAATTGGCCAAATAATAGGATTTGATATCTTGGAAACATAAAAACATGGAATGGCCCTTAATTCATGATGTAACTGGACCCCGTAACTTACCCGAAGTTAGCCTTTGGGTCAGCGGGTTTTCTCACTATAGTTCCTTCCATGGTCTTCAGAAAGATGTTAGGTCCTGATCCAGACCTCAAGAGAGGGTTCTTGGATCTTTCAAAAGAAAGAATTCAGGGTGAGTCCACAGAGTAAAGTGAAAGCAAGTTTATTAAGAAAGTAAAGGAATGAAAGAATGGCTACCCCATAGGCAGAACAGCCCCAAGGGCTGCTGGTTGTCCATTTTTATGGTTATTTCTTGATTACATGCACTAAGGAGTGGATTATCCATGCCTCACCTTTTCAGACCATACAGGGTAACCTCCTGACCTTGCCATGGCAGTTGTAAACTGTCATGGGGCTGGTGGGAGGGTAACACGGAGGACAGCCAGAGGTCATGCTCATCACCATCTTGATTTTGGTGGGTTTTGGCCACCTTCTTTACTGCAACCTGTTTTATCAGCAAGGTCTTTATGACCTGTATCTTGTGCCGATTTCATCCTGTGACTTACAATGTCTTAACCATCTTGCAATGCAGCCCGATAGGTCTCAGCTCATTTTTCCCAGCCCCTATTCAAGATGGAGTTGCTCTGGTTCAAACATCTCTAACAACGATAAGCTCCTTCTGGGGAGAAAAGGAGCACATAGGTCGGGTCAGGGGTGGCTTTCTACATGTTTTTTAATTAAAAACTGGAAAACCACAATAAGATATCACCTCACCCCAATTAGAATGGCTATCACCAAAAAGACAAAAAGTAACAAATGCTGATGTGGATGTGGAGAAAGAATTTTTATACACTGTTAATGGGTATGTAAATTAGTATAGCATTATGGAAAACAGTATGAACGTTCCTCAAACATTTTAAAATAGAACTACCATATGATCCAGCACTTTCACTATTGGGTATACATCCAAAGGAAATGAAATCTATAGTCTGTCAAGGAGATATCTGCACTCCCATGTTCATTGCAGTACTATTCACAATAGCCAAGAAACGGAATCAACTTACATGTCCGTGAGCAGATGAACGGAGAGAGAAAATGCAGTACATATATGCAATAGACATTATTCAGCCATAAAAAAGAATGAAGTTCTGTCATGTGTAGGAGCACAGATAGACCCAGAGGACACTATGTTAAGTGAAATAAGCCTTGTACAGAAAGACAAATATCACACGATCTCACTCATACAAGCAATCTAAAAAAGTGGATCTATAGAAGTGGAGAGTACAATAGTGGTTATGGAAGGCTGGGGAGCGGAGGCGGATGTGGGGAGGGAAGAGGGAAGTGGGGATGCGGAGAAATTGGTTAGTACAAAATTACAGTTAGATGAAAGAAATAAGTTTAGGTATTCTATTGCACAGTAGGGTGAGTAGAGTTAACAATATTGTATTGGAATTTCATAATAGCTAGAAGAAAGTATTTTTTAATGTTCTCATCACAAAGAAATGACAAATATTTCAGGCAACAGATATGCTAAATACTATGATATGATTATTTACACAATGTATACATGTATTGAAACATCACACTGTACCCCATAAATATGTACAAATCTGAATAGTAGGTTAAAAGTAAAGCATAATAAAGTAGGAAAAAGACTTCAAACACTAAGAAAAGTTTTCACCAATTTGTCAATAACAATAATAGTAGTAAAACTAATGGCATAGCAGTATTATTTGCAATAGGATTGGTTCTGTTTTTCTGTTTCTTTGTTCACCAGAGAAACAGAATCAACAGGAGATGATAGATAGATAGATAGATAGATAGATAGATAGATAGATAGATAGATGATAGATAATAGATTATAGATAGATATTACATAAATATTTATTATTATAAAATAATAATACAAACTACATACATGTTACATGGCAAAGATTGACATATGAATATACATAATATTAAGACTTTTAATAAGATAATGGCTCAATACAAATATGAAGGCTGAAAAGTCTCTTACCATCTACTGTCTCAGAGCTGGAGACCCAGAGGAGCCAGTGTTAGAAGTTTGAAGGCCTGAGGGCTGGAAGCACCAATGGTGTAGATTCCAGTCTGAATCTCGGAAGGCCTGAGGAACCAGAAAAATCCCCAGGACAGGAGAAGACCAATGTCCCCAATTAATGCAAGCAATCAGGAAAGAGGAGACTTTTAATACTCACTTAGAGAAGAGTAATACAAAAATCAAGGATCTTAGCATCCTTTTTGAGACAGAGTCTTCACCTCCACCCAGGCTGGAGTGCAATAGCGTGGTCTCGGCTCACTGCAATCTCCGCCTTCTGGGTTCAAGGGATTTTCCTGCCTCAGCCTCCCGAGTAGCCGGGATTACAGGCATGCACCACAACGCCTAGCTAATTTTTGTACTTTTAGTAGAGATGGGGTTTCACCATGTTGACCAGGCTGGTCTTGAACTCCTGACTTCAGGTGATCCGCTGGCCTCGGCCTCTCAAAGTGCTGGGATTACAGGCGTGAGTCACCACTGCCGGCCTAACTTGCATCCGTTTTAAGAAGAAAAATGAGTTCCAAGTGGATTTTAGATCTATTGTGAAAGACAATGTTGAGAAAGGAGAAAATATAGGAGAATATCTTCATGACCTTTGTGTAGTCAAAGATTTCTTAAATAAAACAAAATGAAAAAATACACACTAGCTATAAAGATGAAAACCTTGACTATGTTTGAATTACCTTCTTTCATATGCAGTAACCATTAAAAGAGAAGCCCTAGTAAGAAAATACATGCATTACAGAACCAACAAAGGACTCATATTCAGCATATATAAAAACACATTCAAATCAGAAAGAAAAAGATAGACAAAAGAAAAATGGGCAAGCAACATGAATAAACACTTCATAAAGAGGATAGTGAGGGAAATTATCTTTAATTGTCCTCATATCCTTAAATTATTATTAACTGTTAATGAGAGAAATGTAATTAAAACCACTGAGATATAACCATATCCACCAAAATCAGTAAAATTAGAAAAACTGACAATAGCAAGTGTTGACAAGGATGTGGAGCAATGGGACCTTTCACACACAGTACTGATGTGCACAAGTTATTATCCACTTTGGAAGACAGCTTGGCATTTTCTACTAGTTAAATATATACATATTCTATAATCAAAAATCCCAATCTGAGGTATATGCTCAGTAGATACAGAGGCATATATGCACCAAAAGTCAAGAAGTGTTCATTGCAGCATTGTCTTAATGACTAGAAACAATCAAAATGTTCATCAGTAGTAAAATGAAGAAATAAATTGTGTTTATTCAGACAATGGAATATTATACAGCAAGGAAAATGAACAAACAACAGCTACATGCAATAACATAAATGACTTATAATCAAAATATTAAGCCAAAGAGACAAAAAAATGGTTTGTTTACATGTATTCAATGTTAAAAAATAAGGTAAAACTAAACTATAGCATTAAAAGAAGGATCTTTAAGTGGTAAAGCTATAAAGAATGAAAATGGTCAACATAAAAGCCAGCATACCTTTGGCAAAAAAAAAAAAAAAGGATGAATTATAAATTAGAAGGAAGCGCCAGGACTTCAGGGGTTCTAGCAATATTCTGTTTCTGTACCTGGGTGGTGATTCTACAGTAGTTTTCTCTGTGATAATTTGCTGAGCTTTACAGCAAATGTTTATACTGTGTTATACTTTTCTCTACATGTGTTTTATTTCACAGTAAAAGAGTGCATAAATATAACACAAATCTGACCTTGCCAATGGCCCCCCTTGCCCTCAGATAGAATTTAATCTACTTGCCTTGGCTTCCAGACACTTCCAGATTGGCTCCTCCTTATCCCTCTAACCTTGTCTCTCTGCAACTCTGACATCACATCTGCTAGGGTCACAGTGAACTAACGGCAGCTTCGAGAGCACAACCTCTCACATCTCACAGTATTTGTAAATACTGTTCTCTATTTAAAGCTCCTTCCTTATCCTCATTTATCTGATGAAGGCTTAGCCACTTTTCAGGAGTAGCTTCTTCCTTGAAGCTTTTCTGCTCTTCCTTAGGTGACATGCGGGCCTGTGATTATCCTGTGGTGACACCTGGATTCTACAGGACAGTTTGTCCTTCTAGGGCAGGGAAACTTTCTTACTTATCTTCTGGTCTTCAGAGCTTTAATCAGTGCCTGTCACATGGGGGTCCAAAGACATTTATCAATACATGAAAAAAAGATGGAATAGTGACTTTATTCTTTTTATTGTTACCCAGGTAGACAATGAACAACTGAATTTAGAGGACGAAGACACTGAAAGCATTGATGCCACCAAATTGAGCCGTTTCATTGAAATCAACAGCCTTCACATGGTGACAGAGTACAACCCTGTGGTAAACAATATTTCCTGTTCTCAGCCCCTTCAGAACCTGAGTCAGGAAAGGTACTGGTCTTCATAACAGAGGTCTCTTCCTCCCAGAGTTCCAATTCTTCGACCAATAATGACAGGAACTGCCATTAACTGAACACCTACTGTATTGTTTATGTTACTATCCTTCCTACACCTTTTTAAGATTTAACTTGTTCCTGTTAAACAAAAAACAGAGAAAAGTTAAATGAACTATCACACTGCTAGTAAGAAAGAGAACCAGAATGCAAAGTTAAGGTGACTGACTCAAGGCCAGGTGCAGTGGCTCACAACTGTAATCCCAGCACTGTGGGAGGCCAAACCGTGAGGATTGCTTGAGCCCAGGAGTTTGAGACCAGCCTGGGCAACATAGCGAGACCCTGTCTCTACCAAAAACTTTAAAAATTACCAGGTACGATGGTGTGTGCCTAAAATAAAATAAGAGTAAATGAAAGACAAACAAAAAAAATGTTAAATGAAGCTCACTGATCACATATTTGGATGTCACAGCAGTGTAAAGTTTCTATAATTGTTTCTAAACACACATTTCATTTTCTGTATGTACCTCCTTATAGACCAGTAACAAACAGCTCCTGGTCTGGCAGCAGCTGCAAACCATGCATTGACTAGCACGTGCCCACACCCTCACCATGCCTCAGCCTTCTCTCCTGGTGTGTCTGCCTCTGGTGTTGCATGCTGCATGCAGTCTGGATAAAGGTGGTGCTCTACCTGTCCTGATCACCATCTGGCCTTCTAACACTCGCTATAGACTATAACACAGTCCACAGAATTATCTTGTGTCCCATCCTTATTTTCCCTGACATAGATCATAGAATCTTACAGAGTATTAATTTCTAGTGATCTACATCAGCTCAAAACACTGTACCTTCTATTCTCTAATAACAGTACTTTACATGCATGGTATGATTTTTGAGAACTTACAGAGCCCTTTCATCCTCATTTTCCCATTTATTCCTCACATTGATTTTTGTTGAGGTAGAAGAGAGGAAATTATTGTGCCCATTTTATAGAAGAGAACATTCAAGATCCAAGTGATGACATTATTCAAGGTCACATCATGAGTAAATAGAAAATGCATAATTTAAGGGACAAAAATGTAACTGAAGCATTAGCACATTTTGCCAACTTCCATTTTACAGTAGAGGAAATGGGAGTTCAGAAAATTTAAGTAACTTCTTCAAAGCCCTATGGCTAGGAATTTGAGCTTCAGAGACAGCCTGTGTAGCTGCCCTTGTTTTTTTATGACTGGTCCCTGTGACTGAATCCTGTAGTTTGTCTATTACCCTACACTGCCTTCAACAGAAAACACCCCTTTTCTTGTTGAATAAATTCTGGCCTACCTCTCACACCATCTTTATCTCTCTGGACTTGCTGATTCTATTTCCACTTCTGCTAAGGCTCCAAACACGTATGCCCCTGGGGTATTGGCAGCAATAATCAAAAAGGTGTTCTTCTCTATGTGGGGCCAGAAAAGATGATCTTTTCGTCCCTGGGCTATGGCCTCTGTGTCATGGCATTTTGCAAGCTAGCTAAGGCAGGGGCACGCACTGACCTTCCTGGTTTCTTATGCCTGATCTGTCTCTCATTTTGCACAACAATGACATATTTTTTAAGTTCCATATTAATTGGTGAAGGCAGATTATATCAAGAGAAAATTCAGTAAGAATTTCTTTAAAGAAGCAAGTTCAATTTCTATTGTTACTTTTTTTATTCCCTGAAAGTAATATTTTTCTCATTTGGAGAACTGCCCATTCTACTATAGCTGTTTCTCATCTGCTTCTGGTGCAAAGGTTTGCACCAGTAGCAACTGGGCAGAAAATCCCAGCCATGCACCTGACCTGCCATGCACTTTTAATGCACATACTCAGTACTTGGCGTCAACGTGTCTGTTAGGATTAAACTAATCCATTCGGCTATGGCCAATCCCTTCTGCTAAGATAACTGTACCTTTTGATGTACTCGTTTTTATTTCTTTACTCTTCCCAGGAATTATCCTCCATCTCAGCTTTAGAACGGTGAATGAATGCTCTAAATTTAAGTAGCAGGATTTAGTAAAATAAGAGTAAATCATGTATCATCCAATCTCCCAAATGAAAAATCTAAAACTTGATTTTAAAATCCATGGAGAAGTCTTTAGGAAAAGACCCATTTGGCCCTCCTTGCCTACATATTGTAGGCAGCCAAAAGAGCTGGACCATCTCTACAAGAGTGTGTATCTTCAGGAAGAATTCTGCCTAGCTGCTCTCTTCCTCCTAAGACTCTGCCCAAAGATTTGTTAACTCACCATGTTCTGTCTTCCTGCGTACACACTAGTTTTGTAGCAATGCGTTCTGAATTTAGGAGAGGTGAAAAGAAATGAGATTGGTTTAAAATAGACTTGCAGCATTATTTCAGGACAATGAAATGAAGGGAACCAGTGCCGTGGATTCCTCTCTTTTTCTTCTCCTGTCTCTGGTGGCTGTTCCACTCCTCTAAGTCATTGACAACTTCATGGAAAATCACCATCTCTAATTAGCAAAACAAGGTCAATGCTTCTGGTCTCCTGAAGAGCTCACCTTCTGTTGACCTTTGGTACAATGGTTCAGACACATTTGGGACTGAGTTGGTTTATATGGGGTTTTACTATCCACTGTGCATGAGGCAGTTCATCCTGATGATCAAGAGCATGAATTCTGAAGCTAGACCAGCTGGTGTGAATCCCTGTCTGCCATTTATTTGACTCTGAATTACTTAGTCTACCTGTGCCTCAGTTTCCTCATTTGAAAAACTGGGACCTTGAAGATTAAATTACTTATTATTCATTAAGAGTTGGAGACAGTGCCTTCCACATAATGAACACTCAATAAGTATGAACTACTAATATGTACTCAAAGGCTACGTTTTAAGTGTCTCTGACTAGTCTTAAAACAAGAAGCAAGGCTGAAACAAAGTGACTAATATGTTACATAGTGTATTAGTTGTCTATTGCTGCAAAACAGATTACTCCAAATCTTAGGAGTTTCAAATACAAAACATTGATAATCTCATACAGTTTCTGCAGGTCATCCAATTTGGGGTGGCTAGGGTTAGGTGCTTCTGGTTTGAGGTCGTCTCTTGGGAGGTTGCAGTCATTGCTTAAGGCTGCAGTCATCTGAAGGCTCGACTGGAGCTTGGGATCTGCTTCCAAGATGGCTCCCTCACATGACTGGCAAGTCAATGCTGGTTAGTAGCAGAACGACTTAGTTCCTTGCCATGCGTTTCTCCTCAGAGGACTGCTTGAGTACCCTACATTGGGGCTGGTATTCCTCAGAGTGAGAGATAGAGAGAAGAGCAGAGACCGTAATGTCTTTTAAGACTCACCTTGGAAATCACACTCCATCATTTCTGCAACATTGTCTTGGTTACTCAGTTCCACCCCATTCAGTGTGGGAAGGAAGGATTTACACAGTTGCATGAAAACAAGACCGTGAGACTTACTGAGAGCCATCTTGGAAGTTAGTTCCATTTGTGTTACCAGTGGCCAGCTCTCATTTATGTTTCAATCTACCTATTCACTCCTTCCCAGGTACTAATGCATTCTTTCTCTCTCTTTCACTCTACTGTAACACATTTCAACTTGCCAGACTGTGATTGGGCTATTCAACAGCGTGATTCAGATTCATCTCCTCCTGATAATGAACAAGGCCTCCCCAGAGTATGAAGAGAACATGCACAGATACCAGAAGGCAGCCAAGCTCTTCCAGGGGAAGGTAAGGCAAGAATGGGAATATTCTATTGCATACACACCACTAGGACACTAGGAAAAGGGAGATGGGGCTAGGAAGCAGAGATAAATGAGGAAAACAACTATGGTTAGAGGATAGCAAAGCAAGAAGTAGGACATAATAAATCACATTATTCAGAACTAGAGATGTTGTATTTTATCACATTAAAGGCATATGTGATTATATCTTCCTGTAGTGATTAAGTCTGGGTTTTTCCTGCATTGATTAGTAGAGAGAAAATAGAGATCCAAAGAGACTGAAAATAAATCACCTATAAGTCACCATTTGTTTAATCTTTCCCATAATTTCATAGAGATTTAGACCTCAGGGCTCATTTCTCATATAAAACACCTATCAAGTACCTGGTGCCTACTCAATATACAATGAATATTTCTTTCTTTCCCTCCCCTCCTTTGTGAAGTTCTGCTTGATATCACTGAAATAGTAAAACTTCAACTACCTCAAGGTTACTGTGCCTAACTAGTGACTGTTCTAATGATGAGAACTGTCTGGTAATAAAATAAGCTGCCTTTCTGATGGTTGGTTCTCTAACACTAGAAGTATTTAGTGTTACTGAAAGTAGACAGTCATCTGATCAGAATACTATAAAGAAGATTTCTACTTGGGGTTGAAGGTTTGATTTAATAATATAAAATAGTTTACATTTATCAAACACTTACTATATGCCAAAAGCTGAATAAAAATATTAATGCGTTACCTCATTTAAGTTCCCCCACCAAAAGCCCATTTTGCCAATGAGAAAATTGCGTCTTGGAGAGGCTGAGTAATGTGCCCAAACTCACGTAGCTAAAGAGTACCAGAGGCAGAATTTAAAACGTGTTCTCTGCTCCAGGCTATACTTCCTTTCTTAGATAATCACTAAAGTATTTTCCAATTCTATATTCTTAAAATTGAATCAATCTCGTCAAAGCGATAAAACACGAAAACAACACAAAATAATAGGAAATTCATTTTTTTAACTTTTATTTTAAGTTCAGGGGTACATGTGAAGGCTTGTTATGTAAGTGAACTTGTGTTATGAGGCGTCGTTGTCCAGATTATTTCATCACCCACGCATTAAGCCCAGCACTGAATTGTTATCATTTCTGCTCCTGTCCCTCCTCCCACTCTCCACCCACAAGTAGACCCCAGTGTCTGTTGTTCCCTTCTTTGTGTTCATGAGTTCTCATCATTTAGCTCCCACTTATTATTATTTGTTTTTTTGCAAACATCTGCTTTTTTTTTTTTTTTAATACTTTAAGTTCTAGGGTACATGTGCACAATGTGCAGGTTTGTTACATATGTATACATGTGCCATGTTGGTGTGCCTCACCCATTAACTCATCATTTACATTAGGTATATCTCCTAATGCTATCCCTCTCCCGCACTCCATACAATAGGACCTGGTGTGTGATGATCCCCTTCCTGTGTCCAGGTGATCTCATTGTTCAATTCCCACCTATGAGTGAAAACATGCAGTATTTGGTTTTCTGTTCTTGTGATAGGTTGCTGAGAATGATGGTTTCCAGCTGCATCCATGTCCCTACAAAGGACACGAACTCATCCTTTTTTATGGCTGCATCGTATTCCATGGTGTATATGTGCCACATTTTCTTAATCCAGTCTGTCACTGATGGACATTTGGGTTGATTCCAAGTCTTTGCTATTGTGAATAGTGCCGCAGTAAACATACTTGTGCATGTGTCTTTATAGCAGCATGATTTATAATCCTCTGGGTATATACCCAGTAATGGGATGGCTGGGTCAAATGGTATTTCTAGTTCTAGATCCTTGAGGAATCACCACACTGTTTTCCACAATGGTTGAACTAGTTTACAGTCCCACCAACAGTGTAAAAATGTTCCTATTTCTCCAGATCCTCTCCAACACCTGTTGTTTCCTGATTTTTTTAATGATTGCCATTCTAACTGGTGTGAGATGGTATCTCATTGTGGTTTTGATTTGCATTTCTCTGACGGCAAGTGATGATGAGCATTTTTTCATGTGTCTGTTGGCTGTATGAATGTCTTCTTTTGAGAAGTGTCTGTTCATATCCTTTGCCCACTTTTTGATGGGGTTGTTTGTTTTTTTCTTGCAAATTTGATTGAGTTCTTTATAGATTCTGCATATTAGCCCTCTGTCAGATGAGTAGATTGCAAAAATTTTCTCCCATTCTGTAGGTTGCCTGTTCACTCTGATGGTAGTTTCTTTTGCTGTGCAGAAGCTCTTTAGTTTAATTAGATCCCATTTGTCAATTTTGACTTTTGTTGCCATTGCTTTTGGTGTTTTAGACATGAAGTCCTTGTCCATGCCTATGTCCTGAATGGTATTACCTAGGTTTTCTTCTAGGGTTTTTATGGTTTTAGGTCTAACATTTAAGTCTCTAATCCATCTTGAATTAATTTTTGTATGAGGAGTAAGAAAGGATCCAGTTTCAGCTTTCTACTTATGGCTAGCCAATTTTCCCAGCACCACTTATTAAATAGGGAATAATTTCCCCATTTCTTGTTTTTGTCCGGTTTGTCAAAGATCAGATGGCTGTAGATGTGTGGTATTATTTCTGAGGGCTCTGTTCTGTTCCATTGGTCTATATCTCTGTTTTGGTACCAGTACCATGCTGTTTTGGTTACTGTAGCTTTGTAGTATAGTTTGAAGTCAGGTAGCGTGATGTCTCTAGCTTTGTTCTTTTGGCTTAGGATTGTCTTGGCAATGCAGGGTCTTTTTTGGTTCCATATGAACTTTAAAGCAGTTTTTTCCAATTCTATGAAGAAAGTCATTGGTAGCTTAATGGGGATGGCATTGAATCTATAAATTACCTTGGGCAGTATGGCCATTTTCACAGTATTGATTCTTCCTATCCATGAGCATGATATGTTCTTCCATTTGTTTGTGTCCTCTTTTATTTCACTAGTAGCTCCCACTTATAAGTGGGAACATGCGATATTTGGTTTTCTCTTCCTGTGTTAGTTTGCTAAGGATAATAGACTCCAGCCCCATCCATGTTCCCACAAAAGACATGATTTCATTCTTTGTTATGGCTGCAAAAAATTTATTTTAACTCAAGATTTCAATTGCATGGTGCAGACCATAAATTCAATCAGTGTAAGCTGCAACAATTACAATGTATCTCTTTATCCATGGGCCTCAGATAGAACTTTTTCTTTCAAACTTCCCCAACTGCAGATTCTCTTTATTCTGGTGGACAGTGGTATGAAAGCAAATGGGAAGGTGATATCATTTTTCAAATTAAAGGAGTCTCAACTGCCAGCTTTGGCAATTTACCGGACTCTAGATGATGAGTGGGATACACTGCCCAAAGTAGAAGTTTCCATAGAGCATGTGCAAAATTTTTGTGATGGATTCCTAAGTGGAAAATTGTTGGTAAGTGTGAGACTGCAGGTAAAGCAAATTGTTTTCCTTCTATGTCCCTTTTATTTCCTGTTGAATAAGAATTCTTTGGGTTCAGAGAGGGAGGAGAGCCAAATGTTGGTTAATGGATACCAAGTGCAGCTAGATAGGAGGAATGTCTAGTGTTCTGTAGCACTACAAGGTGGCTGTAATTAAGAACAATTTATTATATATTTTCAAATAGCTAGAAGATTAGATTTTGAATGTTTCCAACACAAAGAAATGATAAATACTTGAGGCAATGGATATGCGAATTGTCCTGATTTGATCATTACACGTTGTACATATGTATAGAAATATCAATCTATACCCCATAAAAACATAACTATTGTGTCAATTAAAAACAAAAATAAAAGCAAAACAATTAAAGTTAAAAAAATTATTTGAGCTCTACTAGATTTGATTAAAAGCAAAAGTCTATGAGGATACCGTGGCCAGAGTCAGGATGCTTGTTAGGATATAGTCGTGAGACACGAACTAGAAAAGCAAGTTTGGAAAGGCCTTGCATATTCAGAGGCTGAATTTTGGACTTCAGCATTTAGTTTAAAGTATTAATGGGCAACAAATCAAATTTCATATAAAAGGGTTCATGAGATAAAAATTAAAGATGGATTTAGGACTTCCAGGAGTAATTAAACAGCTCAGTTTACTAATCTAAGTATCATTGTTATAATGTTTTCCAGAAAGAAAATCGTGAATCAGAAGAAAAGACTCCAAAGGTGGAACTCTGACTTCTCCTTGGTGCTGCATATGACCAAGTACCTACTTTATGCAAAATAAAAAGGCACAACTCAGATCTCAGAGACACTACACAACAGGATCACCAGGCCTGCCAACCACACACACACACACACGTGCACACACACACACGCACCCACACACACATACAGAGCTTCATTTCCTTTCTTAAAATCTCACTTTCTCTTCTTCCTTCTTTTAAATGTCCTATCCTCACTCCCTACCCAATTTCCTTACTATTGTGCATTCATCCTCTGTAAACCCATCCATAACACACCTACATGAAGGCTTTAAGAGACTCACTGTGATGCCTCTATGAAGGAGAGGCATTCCTAGAGAAAGACTGTTCCAATTTGTCATTTAACATCAAGTTTGTGTACTGCACATGACTTACACACAACATAGTTCGTGCTCTTTTAAGGTTACCTGAGGGTTGAAACTCTACCTTCTTTCATAAGCACATGTTCGTCTCTGACTCAGGATCAAAAACCAAAGGATGGTTTTAAACACCTTTCTGAAATTGTCTTTTTGCCAGAAGTTAAAAGCTGTCTCAAAGTCTCTGAACTCAGCAGAAATAGACCATGTGAAAACTCCATGCTTGGTTGGCATCTCCAACTCCCCATGTAAATCAACAACCTGCATAATAAACAAAAGGCAATCATGTTCTAGGAAAAGACTGGCATCTCTTTGCAGGCCAAACCTTTTGTAAATACCCAGCTGCCCAACTAAGCAGCATGTTCCTCACTCTGCAGTGCCCACTGTTTAGTGCCGGGCCATAAGCCACTAACATGTTATTGTTCACGCTGTGGGTGGGATGGGTGGAAAATAGAGACCATTCTGCATAAGGATTGGAACAAATGTGGCAACGGAGCTAGGAAGCAAATTAGGTGAAAGGTTGAGGAGCAGATAGGAGAAGCAGGGCACTGGCAGTGGGACAGGCTGACACTGACTAAGTCTTGGATTATTGCAGGTAAGGTATGCGATCCAGCTCCTGTGGGGCAAAAGGAGAGCTTGGCTGAGTGACTCTGGCCCACAGGCTGTTACTATCAACACACAGATGCTGCATTGTTCCCAGGAGGCCCTTGGCTCAGGAGGAAAGTGCCTAAGTGCTGAAGAGCTGAAAAACCACAGATGTACCTAAGGACTGGTCCAAGTGAGGAACAGGGAGTGAAAGGCTCAGTTGTTCTTTCTGTGGGGAAAACTCCACAGCCCCTGGGTGGGAGTCAGCTGCTGGCAACCACACTGTGAAAGCCCCAGTGTAAGGCGTGCCCTTCAGCAACAAGACCAAGGGATTCTGTGGCGGTCACCCAGTCCATCCCAGAGCTACAGAAAACCACCCAAACAGCTTCTCGCTTGAGGCTAAAAAATACTCCTAAGATAGGCATATCCCAGAAGGCTCCTTTTGATCCTGTAAACGAGAACTCTTGACATTTACGGTCAGGAAATTCTTCCTGATATCCAGCTGAGGTCCTCTGGTCATGCAAGCTATTTCTTCTTGCCCACCCTTTGTGGAAATTCTTAACAGCTTCCAGATGCCCTCCTCAAACCGCGCCTTTAACCCCTTGCTGGCTGCACTGAAGCCCCTTTATCCAGCCATCTTTCCCCCACACTCACAATCTGACTCTTACCGTTTGGTTTTTATCATTTGATTTACCTCATTGTTTTTCTCTCCCCATTCTTTCCTAACTTTTCCTCTTTCTTGCTTAAATTAGTTGGAACCCAAACTGTAGTAGGACCCATAAACTACATTTTGTTTAATATTGTGCTAATTTTTCAATTATTTTTCTCGAAGTGTTCGCCTCAAAAACAATCATCAATACTGACCACGTGGGTCTTAACATCTTTACAATGCATTTCTCTACTTGCTGACATTCAATAACAATTTTACTATGTTATTTTATATGCTTGTTTGGATGTGTATAGTATTGAATTGAATTATTCCTTCCCATCTTGTGGTTCTTCATAACTGCCAGTTACTTTTGCCAGTCTTCTTCATAGGCAGTCCTGTTCTTTGTAGCTCCGGGGGTCTCATAACCAAAGAATGGGATTTCAGAAAGAAGAAATTTCTAAAGGTTTTCACCCATTTATTAAAGATCAGATCTTTAGCTGGGCGTGGTGACTCACACCTATAATCCCAGCACTTTGGGAGGTCGAGGCAGGTAGATCACAAGGTCAGGAGTTCAAGACCAGCCTGACCCACATGGTGAAACCCCGTCTCCCCTAAAAAAAAAAAAAAAAAGTGGTACAGACTTGTAATCCCAGCTACTCAGGAGGCTGAGGCAGGAGAATCGATTAAACCTGGGAGGCAGAGGTTGCAGTGAGCCGAGATCATGCCATTGCACTCCAGCCTGGGCAACAGAGTGAGACTCTGTCTCAAATTAAAAAAAAAAAACAAAAAACAAAAAAACAGATCTTTTAAACATCTGCAATTTTTTCTCTGTCTTGAGAATCTTTTGCCATGTCTACATCCATTTCCCCAGGGCTATGTTATTGTTGAGGTGTCTAGATACATTTCAGCTATTTTTCATTGTGGAATCATTCAATGGCTCTCACTGACAAGACTGCCATGCTTTTTCTTTAGAGTACGAAGGAAGTGATAATACTATACAATATAAATTTGAAAAAGATGTTAGCATATTTGGAAGACTATGATGGAAGAAGAGGGACTGAAACAGGACTCAAAGGAATGGAAACTGGAAAGTTTGGGTTTGAGTCTCACCTCTTCTATGTATGTGCCTCTGTGACACTGGAAAAACTACTTTTATCTTTGAACTTTAGTTTATTAAGGGTAATGTAGTAATTCTTAGTATTGCTTGAGATCCCAGGGTGATAATCCATATTAAGTAAAGTTTGACTATTACTTTTCTCTTAAGTTAATACTACATTGCCTTCTCTGGGAAATAATAAGTTCTCTAATTGTCAGAACTTATGGGAAGGCAGAGACTTCATTCAGGCTGTCTCTTTGAGGCTGAAAAAGTATTTGAGATAACAGATTTTAAATGTAGGTTTTATTGTTTTCTAGGTATGGGCTGGCCAACAGATCAAAAAAGATTGCCATTTGAAAGATAGTTTATTATTCACAGTTCCCAAGATGAGGAAGCATGCCATGCTGTGCAGGGCCACAAGGGGAAGCATCAGGGTCAGTCAGAAGGCAGAAGGAGTAAGGGGGATATGACAAGGGCCTTTATTATGGTTTCCATTGGAAGAAATGGGAAAGGGTTAGGAGGGTAAGGAGGCTTAGGATTGGCTGGTTTTGATAATTTCAGTGGGCTCTGGGGCATAGGAGCTTCCCCTTGTTGCCTGGAACCTGGCCCTGGGTTGAGTGGCTGGGTGGTAGCCCAGCATGTGAGAGCCCCGTCAGAGTCCAGTAAGGAGATAGTTGGGGTATGGACTCTGGACTGGTTGGTTTGCATATAAAAGCTATACTAGCAGATGAGTTTATTACTATCTCTAGGAACTGGCTATCTCTAGGAGGGAGGGGCAATCACTCCAAGGTAAACAAAGCCCAAGATGTCAAAGCATTAGAAATACATAGACAGTAAAATAGCTCCAACCTCCACTTGTCAGGGGGTTCCTCTCCTACCTCACCTATTGGGTCATGCCAGAAGGGAAGGCTGCCTTCATCAGGACCATCTTAATACACATATACCTTGAGCAGTCAGGGGTAGAATGAGGACTATGTAGCTTATTGAAAGAGAGTAATTTATTTATATACTCATTCATTCATTTAAATATTCATTAAACAACTATGAGTGTGCCAGGCAAAGCTGCCCTCTGAGAGAGAGAGAGAGAGCAGTTGGTGATGACTGGATGATGAGCTGTAGGACAGAGACATTTCAGTTGTAGTGACAACAGGAAACATGGAAGCCACCGGAATGGTTCTGGGTCATGGACAGAAAGCAGCCAAACAGGGAAAGCAATACACAGGGAAAGAGGTATGTTGTGGAGGGAACTCGGCAGGAGGTTGGCTGTGGGCTGAGGGGGCCCCAGAGCTGGGGGAGGAGGAGCCACAAAGGAAACAGTCCACAAGCTTCATTAGCAAACTTTATTTCACAATTGAATTTGGAACCAGTCCTATTTATTTCACCTTTCTGAAAATATCTGGTTTTCTAAACAGAGAAAAGTAAGACTGGAAGTGGTCTGGATCTGACCCATGGCTCCTAATTGCAGAAACTTTACATGGAGAGACCTAGAGAATAGGAAAAGGAGGAACTTAAACACAAACACCTTTTGAGTGTTGAACCTTTGGAGAAAAGGTACTCTGGAAATCAAAGAAGCAAGTGAATTTTAAAATCATACCTATGTAAATTTGAAGGTGATTCACCCTTCTTCAAATCACTTCTAAGACAGGCCTCTCTCTTCTTTCTGTTCTGGAACAAGAAGTCATTGTTTTTGGAGGCTTGACAATGAAATATCTGAGTCATACTAGGGGTGGAAGGATATGGGTGAGTAAAAGATGAGGGTGTTAAGCCACTTCTATAGGTTATGAAAAGTTGTGTGGAATTCAGGCTTTAATGTTTAATTATCCAAACAATTGCAGTGAATCTTAATAGCAGGATTTAATTTCTACATTAGCCCACTGGTCTCAAAATGGTAATATGGGGTTAGCCTACACTTAAGGAAGTAAATATAGAGCATGTTTGACATAATTCAAGCTGTGGTGAAGTAACAATTTTAAAATTAACATTGTATTACAGGTCATGTTTTCCAAGAAGACTCTGCAACTAAACTCCATTGCAAAGAGTTTATTGGGGAGCTCCTGGGGATCTGTGCAGAAGTAAAGAAAGTAAGGTTCCACAGAAATATGTTAGACTGTGATGCTGTCACAACAAAGGCTTAGATTGTCCCACGTGGATAGTTGGTGCTGAGGTTTCCTTGTAGTGTGCCCCAAATTGGAGAATGAGACCCAGGCCTCTATACCCCAACACTGAACATTTGATGAGGCCAGCTGTGCATAGGAAAGGTGCATGCTGGTGGGCAAGATGGCTCATTTGAGCAGAGGGAGATTTCTGGGCTGCTTGGTGGGTTGGATTCAGCTAAGAGTTAGCTGTCAGCATATTCAGAGCTGGAAGAAGCTAATGACTTTGGGGTGATCTGTGCAGCTCACCACAGCATCCACTACACATGCCTAAAACAGTTATCTTCTTTTATACCATCATAGTTACTGCACCAATGCTATGCGAAAGAATAAGGAAGGCATGGGCCGGGCGCAGTGGCTCACGCCTGTAATCCCAGCACTTTGGGAGGCCGAGACGGGTGGATCACGGGGTCAGGAGATCAAGACAATCCTGGCTAACGTGGTGAAACCCCGTCTCTACTAAAAGTACAAAAAATTAGCCGGGCGTGGTGGCGGGTCCCTGTAGTCCCAGCTACTCAGGAGGGTGAGGCAGGAGAATGGCGTGAACCTAGGGGGCGGAGGTTGCAGTGAGCCAAGATTACGCCACTGCGCTCCAGCCTGGGTGACAGAGCAAGACTCTGTCAAAAATAAATAAAGAAAGAAATAAAAATAAAGAATAAGGAAAGGATGGATTCATTTTATGAAATAAAAAATGTAGCACCCTCATTAAGTTTGTGCTGGGGGAGAACACGTCTATATTGTCTTCACTAAAAGGTAATCCTGCCAGGGGCAGTAAAAAGTATTCACTTTACAATCATTCACTCATTCATTCCCTCACCAAGCATTTATTGAGTGCCTACTAAGAGATAAAGATCTATCAGGAAATAGATCTGGCCAGGTGCAGTGGTTCACAACAGTAATCCTAACATTTTGGGAGGCTTAGGTGGAAGGATCACTTCAGGCCAAGAGTTCAAGTCTAGCCTGAGAAACATAGTGAGACCCTGTCTCTACAAAAAATAAAAAATGACCAGGGTGTGGTGGCATGCACCTGTAGTCCCAGCTACTCAGGAGGCTAAGGTGGGAAGGTTCCTTGAGCCTAGGAAGTCAAGAAAATAGATCAGACTCACAAAGCATAACGTCGACTTCATATCTTCTCCTCTCCAGCCATCTGCTTCCTTAGTGTAAGATAATGATGAAGTTCACTGGGAACTTGAGGAATGGCCTGAATTTCTAATGTACTTAGTAGATACTCAAATATTTTCATAATAATGATGATGATGATGTATACATAATATGTAACTTGGGAGTTATAGTAACTTGGGAGTAGCAACTTGTAAGTAATTTGGGAGCGAGCAAAAAACGATGTTAGATTTAACTCCAAATTCTGACCTTAAGGCTTATTTATGCCAGCTAAATTTCATGGAGGTGATCTTGATCTTATTTGTTGTTAAATATCCCTTGCCTTTATGTCCAGAGTTGATAGTGCCTTACCTTCCTGTCTTCATTTCCTGCTCCTCACTCCTACCACATCCTCCTTTTTGCTAATAGTTTCCCACCCTGTGGTCCATCCTTTACTACTTTCCTACCAGTTAGTTCATGGCCTCTATCTCTACTTCGCCCTCCATCTCCATCTCTTCCAATAATGTTGCTCTAGGTCACTACATGGGACAGAAGTTCAGGCAGGTTGAGTGATAATATGAGGGCTGAACACAAAGGGGAATGATCAGGGAAGGAAGTCTCTGGAAGGAGGTGGATACATATTGAACAGTATGCTGAAAGTTCTGGCCCTGTCCTGCAGTCTCTACCCTGTATGCCATGACCATCAGAATCGTATTGGTTCCAAAGGGCACTCCTTTGAGACCTACATACCCTTTACTCCACCACACATTGGCAAACGTGTCACGGAATGAAAATGGGAAAGAATGACTACTTGTGATCTAACTCCTCAGACCTGCAGCCTCTCTTGGATTGACTCATTCTCTTCACTCCACACTCTTTTTTCCCATAACACCACTAATAATATACCAAGGCTGAAGAAGGGAAGAGGCTAAGTCAGCCAACAAGCGGTAATGTTAGGTGTTCATGGGAGGGCAGGGTGGTTTGTGGTAGGATATTTACATGATTGTGAAATACAAGAATGGTGGTGGGCGATAATATGATGTTGACTTGTAAGGTGAGTGCTGATCAGTCAGAGAATCACTGCTCTGTTGAAGCCAGCTGATGTTTAGGAAAGAATGGTAGCCAATATAGTTAAGGCTGGAGATAATTATGCAAGCCAGACAGTGTTAAAATGGCAATTTACTAAAGGCTATTTATAGTTTGAGAACTGTCTTATGACCCTCTAGTTCTCCACTTTCTCATTTTTCAATTTTCTAAGTTGAAAATATTCAGGTTCCTCAGGGTTTCCTCAAGAAGATTCACCATTTCTGTTTGTGTGATTCTAATTACAACTTTGTATCTTAACTTAGCTGTTTCTGGAAAGCTCAGTCACAAAGCACAATTTCTACATGCCTCTCAAAATGTCTGATTTTAAGTTCAATGTTATCAAATTCTAAGCAGAGATGGAAATTTTAGGAAAGAACTTAAAAGGACTCTGTAACTTGATAACTAACGAATGAATGAGGAAAGCTGTGATAACCATCAAGCAGGCTCTTAAAAGAAATGTATTTGGAAGAGCCATTATTAGTTATGATTCTTAGTCATCAAAAACAGAATAGAACCCAAACCACAGCAAAGGCTATTTTGTTCATAGAGCTAATATTAACTTCTCATCCTCCTCTATAAATTTCTATGGTTCTGTAAAAGACACACCCCTTAAATAAAGATACTAAAACATCCTTTGAGATAGTAGGTTTTATTTTATTTTATTTTTACTATAGAGAGATTGAGCCTCTAAGATCTGAACAAAGTGGTCGCAGTTGTATGAAAGGGAGGAAATTTCAAGGGAATGGAGAAATCTCCTAAGGATAAAGTCACTTTTCTAAGCAGCCGTTGTCTTCACCAATTACGGTGCTCAGCACTGAAAGGACTGTTAGTGTTTGGTTTAATTGAAACGTCTAGTCTTTCGCCGTCTGCCATTGGAAAATGATTGTGCATTGGAAGAGTCAAGGAAGGAGTATCATTCATCATGAAGGGGCCCGTGAAAGAATTTGTCTCTTTAGGCATGAAGAGTTAAATTTTAAAACAATGAGTCTTAGAAATGAAGTGACTGTTCTGGTTCCAAACGTTGTACAGCTCCAAAATTAGCCCAACGTGTTGAAGTAAATTAACTAGAAGCACCTTTTGTGAAAATGAACATAGTATTTAGTATTCATTTACTGTACAACTTCACTACATTTCAGTATTCATTTACTGTGCAACTTTCCATTGTACATTTCAGGATTCATTTACTGTTACAACTTCTCTAATTCCTATTAATGGAGGGGGTTGGTGGGAGATCATGGCCCACTCTAAAGAAAATTAGAGGAGGGATATTTGGGTTCTAATCCTGACTTCCCTGTGAAACTCACTATGCCATTTTGGGAATATCACCGTATCTCGTTTTCTCCACAGGTGAAATAGAGTTCAAATTAATTTTCTTTTCTTTTTTTCTTTTTTTTTTTTTTTAACAATTTTTGTCACAAGATAGGGTCTCACGCTGTCACCCAAGGTGGAGTTCAGTGGTATGATCATAGCTGTAACCTTGAACTCCTGGGCTCAAGCAATCCTCCTGCTTCAACCTCCTGAGTAGCTGGGACAACAGGCACTTGCCACCACATCCAGCTCAAATTAATTTTTTGTCTCCTTAAAAGTATACTGTAGGGATTAAGCGAGATGAGGAATGGAAAGCATTCTGAAATGTAAAAATACACGTTGACTTTGGCTTGGACTCAGACATTCCTTAAACGCTGATTAAATACACACCTACCAGCTGGGCGCGGTGGCTCACGCCTGTAATCCTAGCACTTTGGGAGGCCGAGGTGGGCGGATCACGAGGTCAGGAGATCGAGAGCATCCTGGCTAACACAGTGAAACCCTGTTTCTACTAAAAATACCAAAAAAAAAAAAAAAAAAGCCGGGCTTGGTGGCGGGCACCTGTAGTCCCAGCTACTCAGGAGGCTGAGGCAAGAGAATGGCGTGAACCCAGGAGGCGGAGCTTGCAGTGAGCCGAGATGGCACCACTGCACTCCAGCCTGGATGACAGAGCGAGACTCCATCTCAAAACAAACAAACAAACAAAAAAACACCTACCTGCATCTAAATGCTGAAGCACTACTGAAGGCACCCTAAAATGGCTGAGGAGAGGGGAGAAGCTGGATCATCTCCAAATACAGAGTCTACCAATTACTAAAGAGTTGACTGTGGGCTGGGCACCATGGCTCATGGCCTGTAATCCCAGCACTTTAGGAGGCCGAGGCAGGGGGATCACAAGGTCAGGAGTTCGAGACCGGCCTGGCCAATGTGGTGAAACCCTGTCTCGACTAAAAGTACAAAAAATAGCCAGGTGTGGTGGCAGGCACCTGTAGTCCCAGCTATTTGGGAGGCTGAGGCAGGAGAATCACTTGAACCCAGGAGGCAGAGGTTGCAGTAAGCCAAGATCGTGCCATTGCACTCCAGCCTGGGTGACAGAGATGACGTCTCAAAAAAAAAAAAAAAAAAAAAAAAAAAGATGATTGTGAATCTATGCTCAACTGTGTGCAAATTGAATTGTTGCCACATTTATGTTCCCAACACACAGGAGCCAAATCTAAATGTCCCCATTTGTCGGGGCTGTCAGGTAATTTAGTGATACATTGCTTTAATCTATGGCTGTGAACAGAAGGTGAAAACATCTAACTTCTCTGAGACTCAGTTTTCTCCACACAAAGTGATGGAGAAAATGCCATAAGGGTCCTTCCTATCTCTAATCTCCTGAGTTCTGAAAACTGAAGGAAAAGGAGTTCAGAACTGATGGACTAACTAGTTCACATCCCAGGCACCAGGCCAGACATTTTGCCTCTCTATTGTCTCCTCATAATGAAAATAACTTCAGTTCAGTTAAGGCCAATGCAGCCTTAATCTACTGCTGGTTTGTAAATCCGTCACTCGCCCCAACTCAAGAGCAGCTGATTCTATTTCTGTCTGACTTTCTGTGCCAAAACTCAACCCCCAGTTTGTTTGGTTTTAATAAATTTATTCTGTTGTTACGGACATTGTGTAAAATGGAAAAAAACAAGTCTAGACTGGTTTTAGTTCAGGAAGTTAGGGCAGGGTCTCTTTATTAAAAATAAACATCCTCCTGCTTGCTTCCTTTTCACTTTTCTCACAAATCTGTTCCCAAAAGCCCTTGGAATCCGGGACTCCAACATGCAATGATTGCCCCAGATCTCTGTACTACACCTGACCCCTTTCTGAAATATTTGAAGCCGAGAACACAGGAAGTTCTCAAAGGCAACAATACAGGTTGTATGTGACACAAAATTAATGACCTGATAACTACCCTGATAGGATCTTTTGGCTTCCTATAATAAAACTTGGCACAATCATCCCAGCAAATAAGACACATTTTCAGTCTGAATCTCCTTGTGTTTTGGCACTCCCCGCCTTTCTAATTAAACATGGCGGCCTGCAACACTTCCTGTCCCTTCCAAACAGGAAAAGTTCCCTTGTCCGCCTCGCAGGGCGTGCGATGGAGGTGTGGCTCGCTTCTTCATTGTCCCGCTGCTCAAACCACTAGGGGAGCGTGAAGACGGGCAGGTTGTGGGGGTCCGGCCCCATGGCAGTGTCTAGGAGTGAATGTTTACAGCTCCTGAAGCCCCAGTGGGTGTGTGTTACAGGGTACTCTTTTAGTTTAGCCATCCGTAGTCAGCTTGCGTTAGTTCAATTAGACCCTCTACCTTCTCGCAGACAGAGGGCTTTCTGCATCCTGGGTTCTTGCCTTGGTGTACCACAAGAATCAGATCACACTTAGGCTTGGAGAACGAGTGCAAGGTTTTACTGAATGGGAGTAGCTCTCAGAAGATGGGGGAGCCAGAAGGGAGATGGTTTTCCCCTGGAGTCAGGCTGATCAGTGGCCTGGACTCTCCTCCAACCCTCGAAGCCAAATTTGTATCATTCTGCTTCTGCCAGTTGGTGACCTGCAGGTGTGCCAGTGCCAGTCAGTGCATTCCTCTCGACGACCAGCTGCCTCTGGTCTGCCTGCTAGGGTCTTGGGCATTTTTTTATAGGCACAGGATGGGGGCGTGGCAGGCCAGGGTGATCTTGGGAAATGTAACAGTTGGGCAGGAAATGCCTGTCCTCACCTAGGTCTGTGGGCATGGAGCCCTAGGAAGGGACCACGCCCTCCTCTACCCAGCACTTCCATATCACCAATAGGGTATAACTCAATTCAGGGTTGAGTTTGTTTTCAGCCCTTGTCTTTTCACCTTTAGGATTTTCCTTTTTTTGGTGGGCCTGCCTCTTTCTTTTCTCCTCAGGGGATTTTGTGAAGTGTCATTAAAATACAAAAGTTTCTGATTAGTGAAGGACACAAATGGCCTGCAAGAAGAAATACATCAATAAATATTTATTGTTCTTCAGCAAACACTTGGAAGAGCATAATGTGGCAGTTAGGCCCAAAGGCTCTGGGATAGAGAACCTGAGTATTTACCAACCGTGTGAACCTTCACAAGTCTCATTTCTCTGTGCTCCAGTTTCTGCAGTGTAAAGTGCGAATAGTAACAGAACTAACCTTATAGGCTTATTGTGAAGATTTAAATAAACAATACAAGTTAAGCACTTAGAAGGTGACTTGGCACAGAGCAAGCCTCAGTTATTACACTTGAGGAATATCCCAAAGTGCTCAGAAGTCACATACGTCTCAAGCTTTCTGTGTTTTTTCTGTTTCTGGTCTGTGCTAAGGCACTAGCTGTTCATTCTACCTAGAATACACTCCCCACCTTCCCTCGCTGGCAGCCTCTCATCAGTCATCAAATGGGTCTCTCTGGAAACTCTCCATGCTCCTGGGCTCCCCTAACACATGGTGATACACCTGACTAATACAGAATTAATCACATCTTATTACTACCAGTAATTTCTATATTTGTCTATTTAAAAAAAGCATATAGCACATATTGGGAACTCAATATATAGTTTAAATATCTCTGGGGTACATCCAAACACTAGTTCCCCATAGCTTCTTTCTGCCACCCTGTTCATGCTGATCTGAAAATGTGTGAACACGTGATAGTGACCAGCCAGAAAGCACAGAGCTGTCTGGGGCATGAAGAAGGTCTTTGAGCACAGAGCTGGGGGACAGCAAGTGGGAACTTGAGCCTCAGGACCAGAACTGAGCAATTCAAGAGACTCCACAGAGTTTATCTTTTCAGTTTCAAAACTTAGTTTACTTACCTTCATGAATGAATTTGTCATAATCTATTGGTTTTCTCCCCTAAGAAAGTGTGTGTGTGTGTGTGTACGTGTGTGTGTGTGTGTGTGTGTGTGTGTGTGTGTACATGTGTTTCCCTAGGAAGACCATACAAATTAGCCCCCTATGGGCCAATTAACGTTTTGGAATTTAGCTAGTTAACTAAAGAACCTTTGGGAATTGTAAGCTTAGGTTAAAACAAGGCATTTACTCATATAAGTAAACAATATGAGAAAATAAAAGTTTTTTATAAATGAATGTTTTAATAATGAATAAGAATACAATAATAAATAAGAAATGAATAAGGAACAGGACCAATAATTAAAAAGGCAAAAGAGAAGACAGATAAAAACAAAAGTAAAGAGAGAAACTAAAGCTTTTTTCCCTTGTGAAGTAACAAGGCACAAAATGTGGTTTCAATATCTCCCTCTCTCTCTGTATCTCTTTCCTCTCCTCTTACCGGCTCCTAGCTAGTGTGGCTCTGGGGATGATCACAGAAGCCCTAGGAGGTAAAGGACATAAACTATGTAACCAACAATTTAGACTAATCAAATCAACAAATATTTAAGGCAGTGTGGAGTCATGAAGAGAGCTCAGATCTGAGTTCTGATCATCACCCCAGCATGTATTGGTTCTACCTCTGAGCAGGTTAGCCTTTCCAAGCCTAAAATGGAGGTAACACCCATACCTGGAAAGGTTTCTGTGAATACTAGAAATAGTATAGGTAAAGTAATTAGGCATTTAATAAATAATAGATATTCTCATTTTATTAGCCTAACCAAGTATATAAAGCAATGCAAATAAAACACGGTTCCTAACTTCAAGCAGGTTCACAGCCAATAAACATGTGATGCATTGCATTTAAAAATAGGAGTAAAACACCTCAGGTAACTGTTCCCTGAAAATCCATTAGAAATTTTTCAAAAGCAAAAGAAGAGAAAGATTCTTTAAACTTTCTGAGAGGAGGGGGCAAAATGCTTAAGACGCATAAAAGGTTGCAAAATTTGCCTCCTAAAACAAACATGCTATAATGACTTGGCATTTTGTTAGAAAATAGACTTTTACCCAAATATTTCTCAGGCTAATTAAATGCTGTATCAGTGGTCACATCTCCACAGAAAACAGAATTGATACTGGCAGGCAAAGGCGGGAAAAGGCATTCCAAAAGAATGGAGTGGTGTAATGCAAAGGACCCGGGTGTCTGAAATGATCCTGAGCTTTTAATCGCATCCCCCACAGCTACCCAGCCCCACTGGAAGAAACTCCTGACACTCTTGTTTATTTGGAGCTACCTTTCGGACTTTTTTCCATTTTCTTAAAACCTTGCACTAGGCCTAGAGGCCTATTGCTGATCTCAGCTCTCGACTTCCTGCCCCATTTCCCATCTACAGTCTCACACTCTAAGATCCAACATATAATATAGTTTCCCTGGTTCTATTCCTTGGTCCCCTTCCTTGACAACAATTTTCACTTACCTCTTACATTGTATCTGTTTCTGGTCCCTCCAGAGGACTCAGCCTGATCCCTTGAGACTATTAGGACTAGAGTTCATGTTGAATCCTTGGTCCCTAAAGAGAGAATGGAAAAAGACATGGAAAATACAAGATATTTGTAAATTAATTTGCCCGAAGCAGAGTATTTGGGAAGTTGAGTGGTTAAAAACATTGGCAACATTTTTTGCAAAATTACAGAGTTCTTTCCACATTGCCTCTCTCATAAAATGCTTCGTGTTTGCCAAATTATATTAGCTGAGAAGACCCATGGCCCACCAAAGGCACAGTGACAGCCTGAAGCTGTGGATCTGAGGTTATGCCGGGTCACTGAACTGCCTGTGTAGCCAAAGTCAGCCTCCAGGGTGAGAAGGATTTTCTGTTGTCTGCTTAAAGAGGAGTACAAAAGTATTTATGGCTACAGTCATGTTTCTGACAACAAACCCAATTATAAGCCAACATTAAGGAAGTGATTTAGCAATACTTTTAGTGTGTCTTGGTCAAACAACAAATATGTATTGATCGCCTACTCTGTGCAAATCAACCCAATGGACTTATGTGGTTTAAACTCTATATATATCACTCAATTTTACTGATATTGTGCAATACATTGTTTGGTCTTATTACCGTTACTCGTGAAAGAGTCAAAAAAGAATAAGCAAAGGGAAATCATGGTCATTTCCTCCTAAAGGCTCATTTCTTTCATCTATCCCTGAATACCAAACGGTTGGTTCTATGGTGGAAGATAGGTGGGAACCATTTGGGGAAAAGGGTATTGCCATTAATTTTGAAAAAATAAATCGAAGTGTTTTATTTGCATGGGATGACGACTCTCAAATTTGTATTTTCAACTAAGATTAAACACGGAACTCCTACTGCTTACTTTTTCTTTCTATCTAGATATCACAGAAACATCTCAACTCTATACTGGCTTATCTGTCTCCCTGCAAACTGTGAACTGCTCTAGATTAGCATCAATTGTGCAATCCAGAACAAAGTACCCATGCTTGACACCAGACCTTTACCCCTGCATTCGCTGGTTCACCACCACCTTCTAGAAAATTTCCATATTCCTCTTCTTCTTTCTTCCTCTTACACTTCATCTTGGTGTAAGTCATGATCACTTCTTACCTAAGCTGCTGCAATTCCCGACCCCTAGCTGATCTCCCTACATTAACTCTTACCACTCTCTAATCTATTCTCCGCAGTGCTTCCAGATTCATTTATAAAAAACACCATCTGTTTATGTCTCTCTTGTCCTTCTTAAAGTTCTGAATCATTTCCAATCACTTAAAGATCTGTTTAAAAAATCAGTTCTTTTGCATTTTTACATGGACCTGCCTAAATCCCCTGCCTCATCATGTGTCTTTTAATACTTTGAGCCTTGTTCCACCTTACAGCTTACATAATTACTGTTCCTTCAGCCTGTAAGACTCTCTCTTTCTGGTCTTACTTCCCCCTTTATCCATTCAACTCTCATTTATTCTTCAAATTGCAAATCAAACATGCTTTTTAAGAGTTTTTTTTCTAACCCCCTAAACTAAGTCTGGATCCTCTGTCATGTACTTTCCTAACTCTCTATACTTTTCCTTCATTAACTTTATCAAATTTCATAATTGCACATTTTTATGATGATCTCATGCCACAAAACTGGGTGTCCCACCAGGGTAGTGATCTACCCATCTTGTTCATTAACACAGTACAGCACATAGATGAACATCTACTGGGGGTGGGTAGGGTAAGCTAATCCAGACAAACATCCTAATAATAAGTGAACTGAAGATTATGTGGAATCGGTGCAGACCCTCAGAGTAATTCCTCTGATGCTTCTGTTTTAGCATCTGCCACTACCTCATATAAAATTATTTACTTATTTTACTACTTTAGTGTTTGTCTCCTCTATCAAGCTGACTTCAGCTTTTTGAAACAGCATTAGAAGAAACCAGAAAATCGTGAAAAAGACACTTCAAAGTATGAGGGAAACCAAGTTTCAAACTAAAATTGTATTTCTAACTAAACTATCATTTCAGAGGAAAGACAAAATAAGTCTATTTTTAGACAATTATCGTGATTGCTTACCACTCACAAACCCCTGTTGATAGAAGCTTTACTTCAGAAAATTGTACAATGATAGAAAAAATTGAATGCAAAGAGATTGTAAGCATGCATGTAAATCAAAGCACATGATGACTGTATAAAGTATTAAGGATAATAGTGAGTAATTACAGCAGTGCTTTAATTGTCATTAAAACATTTAAACTTTCTTGTATTGCTCAAGGGGTATATAGAAATATTGATTAAATTTTTATTGTGTTAAGAAAATATAGATGTTAATAATTCAAAGAAACTCTCTTAAAAATTGATAAGCTGGGTGTGGTGACATTCACCTGTGATCCCAGATACTCAGGAGGCTGAGGGGAGGATCCCTTGAGGCGAGGAGTGCAAAGCTGCAGTGAGCTATGATCACATCATTGTACTCCAGCCTAGACAGCTGAGCAAAACTTTGTCTCCAAAACAAACAAAGAAATAAAAATTTAGCGATTCCTCAAGGATCTAGAACTAGAAATACCATTTGACCCAGCCATCCCATTACTGGGGATATACCCAAAGGATTATAAGTCATGCTGCTATAAAGACACATGCACACGTATGTTTATTGCAGCACTATTCACAATAGCAAAGACTTGGAATCAAGCCAAATGTCCATCAGTGACAGATTGGATTAAGAAAACGTGGCACATATACACCATGGAATACTATGCAGCCATAAAAAAGGATGAGTTCGTGTCCTTTGTGGGGACATGGATGCAGCTGGAAACCATCATTCTCACCAAACTATCACAAGAACAGAAAACCAAATACCGCATCTTCTCACTCATAGGTGGGAATTGAACAATGAGATCACTTTGACACAGGAAGGGAAGCATCACACACCGGGTCCTATTGTGGGGGCGGGGAAGGGATAGCATTAGGAGATATACCTAATGTAAATGACGAGTTAATGGGTGCAGCACACCAACATGGCACATGTATACATATGTAACAAACCTGCACGTTGTGCACATGTACCCTAGAACTTAAGGTATAATAAAAAAAAAAATGTAGATATTATATGTAAAATTTACAAATTAATAAAGGGATACAATTAAATAAAGAAGTCTCACATAAACCAATAGAAGTATGAAATTACTTTTTTAAAAAATACGCATTAAAGGCTTAGCAAATAAAAGCACAAAATAATATCTTAGAAATAAACCAAAATATTATAATGACAATAAATGTAAATTACCTTGATTTTAAAATTCTATTGATAAGCATTAACAAGACAGTTAAATAAGATATAAGGATTTATAAAAATATAAACAAAAGCGTTAGAAAATAACAGCAACCAAATACTTAGCTAAAGAAAATTGTTAAAGTGAAATTTAATTAATATAAGTTACTATAAACTTTAAGGGAGAAAGCACTGTTATAGAGAAGAGACACATTGAATGACAACTGAAGGAAAAATTAACTGGGAGTCCATAAAAATTCTCAATTTATATGTAGTACCTAAAAATATATCCTCAAAATATATAAAGCAACATTGGAAAAATTGCAAGATTTGAAAAATCTATAATTAGAACTACAGATTTTAATCATTAATGAGCTAATCAAGCACACAGAATAATTTAACAAACCAAGGAAGTTTTGAGTAATACAATTAATTAATAAGCTTGCCGAAATAAGCATTTATACAGTTTTGCATCCAATAATTAAAGAATAAACCTTTATGCAAATATGAAAACTTTATAAAAATTGACCATGTATTAGGCCATAAAAAGCCTTGAAAAATATCAAAGAATAAACTTAATAATCATCACATTCTCTAACTAATATGCAATAATTCTAGGAATCAATATCAAAATATTTTAAAACCCATGCATTTAGCAAGTTATAAACACAAACTAAGTCATAAAAGAAACAATATTTAATATATTTTTTAAATTTAAAGATTTCCCTTTTATATAAACTGTACCAGAGAATAGAAAACAGAAGAAAGTCTCTGCAACTGATATTATAAGGCTAGCATAATTTTCCTATCAAAATAGGCCAAGAATAGTATAATAAAAGAAATTTATTTCAAACCTTGCTGTATCTTGTATCTTAAATGTTTCTCTTAGAGACCTCATATTAGACCTCCCCACCTAAATGGTGAGTTTGGCCCATTTACATGAATTAGAATTGCCACTATATTAGGACTACTTTCTGCAGTAAAATACTTTTTACATCATTGATGAAAGATTTTCCCATGTACTTATAATTATTTGTTTATAAGACTTTTTATCCCTCTATCAAGGGTAATTTTCTTGAGGAAAGATATCAACTCTAACAGTGTTTGGCATACAATAGACAGTTTGTGTTTGTAGAATACAGCAAATGAATGAAATATTATGATTACGCTCAGAAATTCCCATCATGGATACGTTAACTTGTTTTTATAAATTCAGTTTAGCAAGTAATTATTAAGTGCTTACTATTTGCCAGGCAATGTAGCATGTGTTATATTCGAATACAATTATGAGTTGAACATAATCTTCACTCTTTAGATATCTATAATCTAATATAAACAATCTATACACAAACACATAAAAATATGCACACAGAGAACTAGTCTAAGTCAAGTAAAGTTCAAGGCATGAAAGCCTCTAGTGTCCCTCTGGACAAAATCAGTTGACACCTCTAAGCCTCCATTTTCCCATAAGAACTTTATAAAAATAAATTATATTATTTATATCAAGGTAATACTTTAAACTATATTTTATAGTCACGTGCATGTGTGAATTTTTATTATAGATTTGCTCAGTTGTTTGCATACGTTTTATTCCTGGTCCTCTTCAAAGATGCCTATATAAGTAATAGAAATTGCCTTCTTTTATGCATGTATTTTATTTTTTAAATATCCGTGCATGCTGTTAGTAATAATTTTTTGCCTTAAAACATCTTTTAGGCCCTAGATAGTTTAAAATAATATGCTATGGCCTATATAAATTTATTTAGAGAATCACTGAAGTGTTTTAATTTCTTTTTCTTTCTTGGTCTTTTCTTTCAGGACACTTGAAACACCTTAGGGTTCTTTAACTGCCATGTGTTTGAGCAATTAATTCTAATCTTACACCATATGGAAACCATTCCTACCAGTCAGCCTTGCCAGACCTATTCATGGCAGCTTATGCTGTTGCTATCTTTTTGTGCAACAGAAAGACACGCTGGCAAGATGAGCAGTGAGTCAGATATTTTACTTATCTTTAAACCTACACAGGAAAAATCCCAGCCAGATAAACTGTGTCTGGCCCTAGAAAGGGTGAGTCCAGCCACAAAGCATAATTTAGAGATCAAATGTAGGCACTGAGAAATCCAAACAAAATTGCCAGATTAGCTAAGGTCAAAACTGACCTCCAGTTGTTCCAGGAACATTTTGATTTTTGCACCATTGTCCATTTGATTTATTTCTGGCAACAAAACGCTAAGTGTTGAAGCGCTGCTGTTCTCAAGAGTCCGTGGTATAGAGATGAGCCAGTATTTGTATCGGAGTTCGTACTCCTTCCCGAGAACCACTGGCTTGGAAACACATATCCCCAGAAATCTTCTACCTCCCGCGCTGACCCTGTGAGAACCATCATATGGCATCGTCATCTGAGGATCAGAAGAAAGTACTGAAATGTATTCCAACAAATACAGCACAACTTCTCGGAAAAGGAAAAGTGATACAAAATCCTCTTCCTTTCAGCTATTTGGTAAATGTTCTGCAAACATGCAAAATTTGCAGAGAGCAGTCTTGGGATAGCTATACTCTTTTTCCCAAATTAACTTTTTGTTGATTACTTATAAAGAATACATACATACTTTTCTTTTTCCAACTAAAAATTGTGCTTTGTTTTAAGCAATCTGGCATAGATAAGAGGCTTGTTTTGATGGACCAGAACAAAAAGTGGAGAAAACAAAGAAATAAAACACTACTTAATAAATATTAGCTATTCCTATTACTGTCATGAAAAAGTTATTAAATCAAGTAATTCTATCCCTTGGCAGTCTTTCAAATATTCTTGTTTTATTTTCATTGAACTTCTAATATTCACAACTTGTTTGGTGCCCTACTCGGGGTAAGCTTCTTTACACAATTTTATATGGCATGTATACGTCCACTCCTGCTAATCAATATGTGAAAATACAGATGCAAAGAAAAACACATAAGGGGACACTTTATATCCACACACAGTGAGGGACTGTGTTTCTTATTTTACCCTTCCAGAGGAATTATTGCTATTCAAGTTGTTTCACTAAGATTTTTCTTTTAAAAGAGTGAATTTTTACAGGTATTTTGTCATAATTTAATTTTTTTTTTTTTTTTTTTTTTTGAGACGGAGTCTCGCTTCACGCTCAGGCTGGGAGTGCAGTGGCCGGATCTCAGCTCACTGCAGCCCGGCCCCGGGTTCACCACTTTCCAGCCTTCTCAGCCTCCCCGAGTAGCTGGGACTACAGGCGCCGCCACTCGGCTCAAGCTAGTTTTTGTATTTCTTAATAGAGACGGGTTTCTCACCTCTGTTAGCTGTGGGATGCATTCCTGGATTCTGACCTCGCGGATCCGCTTCCGCCTCGCCTCCAAAGTTGGGATTACAGGCTTGAGCCACTCACAGCCGCCATAATTTAATTTTTTATGATAATATCTGAAGCTTCAGGAATATTATTGCTATTTCATAAAAACGATAATCATTTAATTTAGCAGTTTGATTGCTGCAAAAGTCAAGGGTAAAAAATAATAGTGAAATAGCATTTTTCTTTTATTTGACATACAATGTAATGATTTAGCATTTCAAATTACAGCAATTTCCTATCTTCACAAAAGGCAGAGATGTTTCCGTTAAAGTTCTTAGACTGCTGTAGTGGGTTGTTAAGGGTAACTTCATTGAGCTTTTGTGGTGTTTAAACACTGCACTGGGTTTGTAGGATCAGCTCAGTTCAAGAAACATAAATAAGCACTTACTGTGTGCCAGATGATGTGTAAGAAACAGAGAATACAAAGATGAAAAAGATACAATCCCTGACATCCTTCGTGGAGCTTAACATTCTGCATTGAAATCCAGTAAGATCAATGAAAAAGTATCATGACTAGTATGAGAAAACTGAGGCATCTAACTGAAAATGCAATTCAGCAAGAGAATTCTCTCTTCTTTCAGCAAGAAAGAAGTCTTTCTAGAGATGACAGTTTCCTAGATAATGAGTCAGAATCTTTTGGGTAAATGAGTATGGGGTGAGGAAGAAGAGGAGACAGGTGATTGTACCATGAATAGCTGGGAGGAGTGTGTGCACAAGATGGGGCACAGAAATGCCTGTAATTCAAAAAAGAAAGTATGTGCCAGTAAAGAAATAAAAGTGCTAAGGGAGGCCGGGCATGGTGGCTCATGCCTGTAATCCCAGTACTTTGAGAGGCCGAGGCGGGCAGATCATGTGAGGTCAGGACCAGCCTGACCAACATGGTGAAACTCCATTTCTACTAAAAACACAAAATTAGTCGGGCGTGGTGGCGCATGTCTGTAATCCCAGCTACTCAGGAGGCTGAGGCAGGAGAATCGCTTGAACCGGGGAGGTAGCGATTGCAGTGAGCCGAGATCGCGCCATTGCACTCCAGCCTGGGCAACAGAGCAAAACTCCGTCAAATTTAAAAAAAAAAAAAAAAAAAGTGCTAAGGGATTTTTTGAAGGAAGGAGAAATAACACCTGGTTGAGAAGCTTATGTAAGACATCATGTAGCAGGTGGTATTTGAGCTAAGCCTTAAAAGATACTCAACGTTCCTGTAGACAGAGACAGGGGGGTAGAAAAAGAGGATACCAGAAAATGAGCAAACGTGTGATAGCAAACACTGAAGGGTGTGGCAGGAACAAGTTGCTCAGTTTGGCTAGAGGATGGGTTACATGAAAGGAAATCGTGAAAGAAATGAATGGGAAAGACAAGTGGGAAGTAACAATTAATGAGCACCTACTACATCACAGACACCTGCTGGGTATTTTACAAAGACTTCCTCATTAAATCTTTACAACAATTTACAAAAGAATTATCGCTCACATGTTACAGTGGAAAAAATGACTTATTCAGGGTCATGTAATTAGTTAGACACTGCAATAATAATAATAATAGCTACTTTCATGGAATGTTTACTACATGCCACCACTGGGCTAGCCAGGCTCTCACATGAATTATCTCACTTAATCCTCATTACAACTCCGTAAGCTACTTTCCATTATTGCCCACATTTTACTAGATGAAGAAAATGAGGATTTGAGAGACAGTGGAGATCATTCAGTGACAAATGGACTGGCATTCACACATTTTTTTCCACTCTCTCATTATGGCACCAGAGAATTTAGGATGCTTGTGAATTTGAGAAGGATGTCAGCTTAATTCTGTAAGCAATGAGAAGTTGTTGTGTGTCTTCATAAAAGATGACTAAGAGCCAGAGGCTAAGCTCAAAGAATGTGCCGTCTGGTAGAGGAGCAAGACAAACAAGCGTTCGTATCAGATTCTCATCCTTCCTAATCCCTCACCCCAGCCCATATCCATTCCCCTGCCCTCCTATTGCCATCCCAAAATAGAATAAGACCAAAAATTACATCTTGTTCCCTTCAGCTTATTATCTCTTCCTTTTGATTTTATTCTTTTTCCCACTGGTTTATGGCTGACCAAAAGACAAAGAACCCCAATGAAACCTCCCTTTATCCTCTCAACAAAATAAAAATGTCTTTCAAAATTCCATAAATGGCATGAAAAAAATTAACATGGGATTATGAGAAAACAGAAAACACAGAGACTGATAGATTAGAAGAATTGGAGTCAGAGCAAGGCCCCTGAGATTCAGACGAACTCTGGTGACAGGACCGCTTAAACAAACGCCAGCAGGCGGGGCTGAAATAGATTTCCACAGTCAGCCCAGCCAACATTTCACTGCATTTTTTTCCATCAGGGAGAAATCAGATGTGGAAACAGTCTCTTATTGCACAGCCTGTTCACTTCTTAGCTTGATCAGGAAAGGCATTCCCTGTGCTGTTCTCTCTCTCATGTTAATCTGGACATTTTTCCTTTGTGTCCTCTCTAAATCCTTTTGTGAATTTCATTTCCATGGTTTGCTACGACTAGGCAAGGAGACAAAGGAGAGGAGTCGCAGAGTTGCTGATCCCTTCCACGAGGGGGACAGTTTTCTCTCACTGACAAAATCCTGGCTGAAAAGATTGACTTTCGGCCGGGCGCGGTGGCTCAAGCCTGTAATCCCAGCACTTTGGGAGGCCGAGACGGGCGGATCACGAGGTCAGGATATCGAGACCATCCTGGCTGACACGGTGAAACCCCGTCTCTACTAAAAAATACGAAAACTTAGCCGGGCGAGGTGGCGGGCGCCTGTAGTCCCAGCTACTCGGGAGGCTGAGGCAGGAGAATGGCGTAAACCCGGGAGGTGGAGCTTGCAGTGAGCTGAGATCCGGCCACTGCACTCCAGCCTGGGCGACAGAGCGAGACTCTGTCTCAAAAAAAAAAAAAAAAAGATTGACTTTCTTCTCCTAAGGACTTCAAAGTATATCAGCATCCAACTCGAATGAATGAAGTTATTTGACTACAACTGGGAAACAACAGCAGACATGGCCTTTTGGCAGGTAGTTATTTGAGTGCAGCTTTTAAAAGGCATCTTGCTAGTGGTTTGTTGGCTGAGGGGTGGACATCCAAACACCAATCAGCCCTAGAAACACTTGCAAAATTGCATTAAGAACAAAGCGTTCCTTCAAACGCTGAATTATATAATTTCTCTATCGGGTTTATTCATTTCAAGGATGAAATAATTTACAAGCACAAAATTATACAGGTCTATTCCAGCTCTTCTGTTTAAAAAGGCAAATGGCAAAAAAAAAAAAAAAAGGGCAAATGGCTCGCTCAACAGGAACACAGCCATTGGGTGGCCGTGTCAGAACTACGCTGAGCTTCAGCCAGTTCTACAGTTCCCACTGGACAAAACCTTGCTGATTCAATCCCTCCCACGTTTTGCATTCTCTCCTCTGCTTTGGTTTTCAGCAATCTATTCCCTTGATACTGGGGAAAAGTGGAAGTAACACTAGACCAGTGGAGTTGAACCCATTTTTTTGAAGTACGATTGTGTGTGTGTGTACTCCACGGCATTACATGTATGTAGGCCATTAAGCTAGGAGCTCTGCAGGTATTGCCTTATTCAATTCATCTAACAGTCCTCTGAGTTAGAGTCCTCTAACATGTAGTGAGCACACCTACTATGTTGCAGACACTTATAATCCCTACCTGTGTCACCGAGGCTCAGGAGCTTAAACAACATATCAAATGCCACACGCAGAATAAGCAGCAGAGGCCAGGGGCAGTGGCTCACATCTGTAATCCCAGTACTTTGGGAGACCAAGGCAGGCGGATCACTTGAGGCCAGGAGTTTGAGACCAGCCTGGCCAACATGGTGAAACTGCGTCTCTACTAAAAATACAAAAAATTAGCTGGGTGTGGTGGCACGTGCCTATAGTCCCAGCTACTCAGCAGGCTGAAGCAGGAGAATCACTTGAACCTGGGAGCTGGAGGTTGCAAGGAGCAGAGATTGTGCCACTGCACTCCAGCCTTGGCGACAGAGCAAGACTCCATCTCAAAAGAAAAAAAAAAAAAGAAAAGAAAAGGCAACAGAGCTTGAAGTCAAATCCAGGCTTTCTGATCCTAAAAACTACATCCTTTGGCCAGCTTCTACAGAGCCTGTCTTTAGATTCCTATCAAGATTATGTGATGATTATTTGTTAGGGTAGCTACCAAAAGTATGGAGAGAATACCTAGATGAAGGGAAGCTGGGGAATACTCACTCCCCTCCACCATCTGCTTTTTTGTTGTTGTTATTGTTTTTAGAGAACAACAGAACAGATGAACCGGGTGCAGGCTGGAATATGGAAGGAACATGGCCGATTTGACTCATAGCTACCAGATATTCTTCTAATTTATTACCTAAACTTCAAATCACCCTAAGTAAGATTTAAATTTCCATTTCAAGGAAGTACCCTTAGGTTAGACACGGGGTCCATTCAGATACGTACCTCTGACTAAAGGATTTCAAAGACAGCATATTTTCATTTCTCATGTCAGTATTAAAAGTTATCATCGACTCTTTTTAACTTCATTTGGTAACGAATGTTATGTTTACTTAACTTTTAAAAATTATTCTCTGTTGTTTAAAGCATTACTTCTATCTTCCCTAAAACTACTTCTTATAACTCATACCAGTGCTATCAAGTTCTCAGGTACTGTGATTTGATGAATTAAGCTATCATTCTCTCTACTCCCTTCATGTCTTCACAAGTGATAAACATAATCCCACTCTGCTTCCATCTCACTCCTAGAGACATCATGTCATTGTTCTCGTATCCCCTCTCCTCACCAATCCTACCTTTAGGATCCTGTTTCTGCCAATCACCAATATCCCCTGCAATTCCTGCAAGTTACTTGACTCTGTTTCTTGGGGTTGTAAATGTCCTGAATATAAAAAGGAGTATTTTTATTTTGGTGATTTGAAATAATGAAAGGAGATTATGAGGATATCCCAAAGTGTGGGATGACAGTAGAATAGATATAAAAGGGCGCCTTCCTTTTCACCTGGGACCATGGTACTGCAGGAGAAATTCCTCGGACTTTGTCTTGATTGCACCTCATCCAGAAAAGGCAGCAAGAGTCTGATGAGTAAATAGCCAGCCTTTAGTCAAGACATCTTCATCTTTAGTCAAGACAGGAGACATAGAACCTGCTCTCTATTTTGCTTTGAGTTGACAGAGCAGTTTATAAATTAAGCCGAGATTTCCACTTTTCTGGGGTGGGGAGGTGGGGTGGTCTAAGTAACTATAGAAATTGGCCTTGTGGGTACTGAGAGACGACATTCTTAATATGTCAAATATATCAAACCAGACGAAAGCAAACATCGGCGTTCACAGACTGCATGAGACTTGGGGATTCCTGAAGGAAGCTGAAAAGTTTTAGAAAGTACTATATTTAAGTTGGAGCTTGTTTGGGCAGATGTTTAGTGTGCAGTATACTGGAGAGAGAAACAGGGGACTTAGGATCCAATCCTAAACCTATCCCTGTCTCCGTTTTTATAAGTCATTTAACTTACTGGGCTTAAGTGTATGTAGATCTTTAATTCGTATTGCACTATTTTAAAGGATATTGACAAAATTATCATTTTAAATGCGTATATCTTAATTTTGTGTAATTTTGTCTCTAGCTATGAAATTGGAAACTCAAGGGACCCTGTAAGATGCAATCACAAAATTATTTAAGCAGGTGTCAGAACCTGGAGGGATCTTGCATGGTTGTATCATTATTAAAAACATATGATTTGACATCAAATAGTCCTGTGTTTTGATCCTGTCTTTGACATTTAGTTGTTGTGTGACCTTGGATAAACTATTTTACCTCTTTGAGCTTCTATTTTCTTATATATGAGATGTGGGTCATTATACTTAGCTTATAGGATTATTATGAGAAGTAAATAACAAATAAAAAGTGATTATCAGAGCATCTAATATATAGCAAGCATTTGACTTATGATAATAGCACTTGGATAGATGTATAATTTTTATTTGATATTTGCTATCTTATTTAAAAACTGAAGCTTTTCTTAAGAAGGAAAATGTAGAGGAAATAATCGATATGGGAGGGAAAAAAAAATCCCAGCCATTCCAAGCCAAAAGTTCTCCACCTCTCAGACTTCTCCACCTTTATTTTGTTTAATAATCAGGCATCTCCAGCTTTCCCTGGAAGTTTCAGCCCATGAGTCCCCAGATGCTCCTCCTGCCTGAGTTTGACAAACTCATGCCTGAGTTTGACAAACATTTATTCTCACTTAGTTTAACTAAGACAAATTAAGGAAAGGAAAGAAGGATTCTGTCTGTGCCTAGGAAGTTACATCAGTTAAGGAATCTGACACACAGAATCCTCTCAAGGGGCTTCCCTTAAAAGAAAAGAACTAAGAGCGTGGCACTGCCCCACGACATTGGCCGGGCTTCTGTCTCCCAGTTCATTGTTCTCTGATGTCCTAGAGAGTGATTTCTGTTTTTGTCTTCAGGGCTGCTTCTTCCTAACTCTTCTTTCATTTGTGCTTTTCCTTTAATGGCAAAGGCAAGGACTTTAGTGTTGCCAGTTCAAAAAAAAAATTATAAAATCAAAATTCAGTAAATAAAGCTGAATTTCATGGAACAGCAAAAAAGAAAAAGAAATCTGACTGGAGCCAGGAAAATTCCTCAAAGAGACAAAATGCCTAGCCATCTGAAAAAGAGTTAGTTAAAGGATAAGCAAGGACAGAAAGAGAAGGAGGTAGAATTGATAGGGAAATATATTACACTTACTACCTCTGTGCCGTTATTTTAGTCACAGAAATACCATGTGATGGGGATAACTATTTTGGTATATTCTCTGGCAAATACACTTTTCTGAGAAGCTTCTCCCCACAGTAATTCTCAGCAGCTCTGCCAATGTTCCTCTCCTGCATTCCCTGCCTAAATTCAGAATTATCTGAGCTGGTCATTAGCACCTTTCTTGATGCTTTGGAAACAGAGATACTCCTGAGTGCCCATAAGAAAGGTCAACCCAGTGAGAAAGCTCATCACTTAGTCTCCTTTAAGGCCAGTTGGCTGCCTAACCATTTTTTAAATAAAAGGAGCCACTATTAAATTTGTGTTCAAAGAGCATACTTGATGCATGAGGATAGAGCCCGTATCTGTATTTTTCTCTACTGTATTTCCAGCCTAGAGTTGACACGCAGTAGATGCTCAGTACACTTGTTGTCTAGATAGATAACTGGATGGATGGATGGATGGATGGATGGATGGATGGATGGATGGATGGATGGGAGAATTATGAAATCATGAAGCTCCTTCTGGCCCTGACAGGCATGGTCATTCTTCTCTTTTCTGCCTAAGAGTAGGTGGAATAGGAGATCTGTATTAGTCCATGGCTTCTCTTGCTTCAGTTCCCACGTTGCCAACCTCGCATGAGGAGATTCCTATACATTTTTAAAAACTGGCAATCATATCACTGTCTCATATTTCTGTTATCACTTCTGGGAGTATCTTAAAATATTCTCTCCTCTGAATAACACTTCTCTTTTGTTAAGGGAAAATGTCTATATAAGTGTCTTTCATAATTATCTAAAATCTAACTAGAATTTAGAGTTTCATGTGGTCTTGTCTTGACAAGATATCCCAATTAAGAAAATGCAAACTAGCTGGCAAAATTAATTTGTTTAAATTTCAATATTTTCTGAAAATTTTCAGACAGTGTTCCGCAATCTCAAACAATGCTATTCCTAACCAAAGCAGCTTTTATGTCTCTGTTCCCATGTCTTGCTTTTAATATGTCTCACCTTCTCCAACTGCCTCCGTTTTTCTCTGTCACTCAGTCTCTACCTAAAACTCACCCAGCAAACCAAATTGGTAAGCCTCTTCTCATTTCCCCGTCTCCGTTTTTTTTTCCTACCTCCATTCTTTTCTTCTGTCTTCTCTCAGATTAGTCAATCTTGGTCCTTTCTAATGCAAAGCTGCCATCCCTGCTTTATGAGTTAGTCCAAGTCCTCATCATAAAAACATATGACTGGAGTTGGCATTCACAAAGTTGTCTTTGAAATGGGGAGTAAGGTGACAGAAGAGAAAAAGAAGGGCTCTGGATTCTCACACATGTTAATAATTTTTGCAGATCATATATAAATGGGATTTTGCAGAGAAGAACCTAGAAAGAAATGGAGAGAAATAGACAGGAAAGGCAGATGAAGGACCGAAGAGACACAGCTCCCAAAAGAAAGTTAGCCTTACAAAAACCAAGACGATAAAAAGAAATGCTTAAGTTTAGGGAATCCAGTGGAAGCAGTGATTTAAGGTGAACAAAAAGTGAAGCTTAAGTTGAAATGAGAAGTGTAGGATTTTCAAGTTTAGTTTCTGGGAGTGTAAAAATAACCTAACAATTGTGATGTCAGAGGCTGAAAGATTATAGTTGTCATTTGACCTTGGGGATAGAGGAGACATCTATAACTTGGCTGGAAAAGACACAGCTAATTTACATTGCAAAGCACATACTTATAGCAGGAAAATGGGAAGATTTCTCTTTAATTCTGGAGATGGAGTGGGGACGGGAAGAGTAGACTACTCATTTTAAGGGTGAAACATTGGAACTCAGCTTGTTTGATGTTATATTAATTGGGGATTAATTACTAAGCTAAGTACATGCAAAACTTTTATCTATGGCTAGTTTGTTCCCCCAAAATCATGCAATGTAGTGAACTGGCTTTCACACTTTAAATTATTCATTGATCGTATAATGATTCAGGTGATTCATCTTGCAAGATTGACGTTGAAACTAACACTCAGAGTAGGTTGTGGTTTAAAGAGCGGAACAACTGCCAATCTCATTAGTGGAAATTGTGAAGGTTGAATTTATCAAGTATGAACATATATGGTCTTCTTTCTGAGATTTTCTTTAAGATTTTCTCACAGAGAATCTATTTCTTAGGTTTTGGAGGGAAAACTTGAATTTTATTGATCCCTCAGAACTCAATCTTTCAGATTTCAAAGTAGCTATTTCTTTTAATGGGGACTCTATTAATATTTATAAAAGCTCTTCACAGGACGGAGGGTGGGAGGGAAACTCCATCCCAATAAGACAAAAAGAATGAAGCACGAGGCTCCACCTAGTTCATCACTGCTCCTTGAAATACATCAGTATTGAAAGATACATCCACCCCATCCCCAACCCAGCCCTATTGCTGTTGCAGTTCAAGAGTCAGAGGTCCCGAAGCTGTAGCTCTTCTACAATCTGCTGCTCTGTGACTCAAGTCTGTTGTCTGCAAAGAAAACTATTGGGTTCCCAAGCAACAGCGGCACATCTGGTAGGACAGATTTTGTGATTGCAAAAGAAGGGGAAAAAAGGAAGAAAAAAAAAGAGCTCTCTATACAAGATAACCAGCGGCATGAAACTGAAATCCTCCTGTGGGAAACTAAGCTAGCACTTCTGGGCCTGACGGTGTAGTGAAAACCTATGCTTAAGGATACATTACAGTGAAAGAGCAAAGTGAATAGTAAGTAGCTATTACTTACTTTCTTAGGGAGGTGTCTTGTTTGTCTGTACATCCCCCACAACACCTAGCACATCTGCCACTCACTAAAAAGTCTATCGCATTAGTTAATTATCGAGATAATGCCCTCGGGAATGAGAGAACAGTGCCCTCTTATCCTTGCTGCACTTTCCACCACTGATTCGCTGCCTAAGAGAGGACTAGGTCACAGGTTTGAACTAATGTCACAAAACTGAATGGGCAAGTTACAACGGTGTTGATTAAGGAAACAGAACTCATGGGGCATTGGATATCTCTACCCTGCTGAACCCTTGGAAAAATGCCAAAGATGCATATTCCCAGTCAAATGCCTGATTAGTCTGGGATTGATAGATTGGTCTAGGATTCAGCCCTACTGGGAAGATGTCTAAATTATAATCAGCATAGAAAGTGAAGTCCTCCCAGAAGAAGAGGCAAAGGTTAAAAAGAAGAAAAGAAAAGAAAGTAAAGTCCTTTTTCCCCGCCAAAACCTCTCATCAATCAATCAGGGTAACAAACAGAACACTAGGGCTCTGTCTGTGGACCAAACCCAAAAGGCCTGGCCAGGAGGATAGATCATGTGTTCGTGGCAACTCCCTCTGTGGGCTTTTGTCCAGGTCTGTCCCCAAGCATACGATGGCCACAACTTCTGCACCAGAGCAGCATCCTGCTGTAGCACAGTCAGGTCCAGGAGTGAGGGAAAACTGCCCACTCAGAGTAGATAATATCTGGAAGGAATGACTGTTTGGGAAAAGTTCCAATGCTAGTTCAGTGCCAACCCTTCCCCACCTTCTCCAGCCCTCTCCCACTGGTTCTTCCCCTCCCAACTGCTCTGGTTCTTATAAAAACCTCACAGCCTTCCACTAACATCCTGTAGGAGCCTCTCTCCCTACTGCTGCTACACAAGACCCTGAGACTGACCTGCAGGACGAGACCATGAAGAGCCTGGTCCTTCTCGCCATCCTGGCCGCCTTAGCGGTGGTAACTTCGTGTTATGGTGAGAAACTTTTCTCCCATTTCTCTGTATTTACTTTTCTGCCTCTGACTTTGGCTTACTTCTATATTTCCTCTCCCTCCTCCTCTTCTTCCCCCTTTCTCTGTTATAATCTTAAAGTACCATTACTTTCACATTTCCCAGTCTCCACGGAAACTGATCTGTTCTATTAAGTCTTTTTTATATCCTAAATATCCAGAGTCTTGTGCAACTTAACAGGCAAACCCGTTCAGTGGTAAGTCTCTGTGTATCTAGAAACTCAGATCTTTCAGAAAGAAGATATCAAATTCCCAGCCCCCTGCATCCTTCTTTTTAAGGATATTTATTTAGACTTTGGTATCAATGGGTTAAGGGCATTGTTTAAACCACTTGCCTGTGAGAAAATCAATTTTCATGTGAAGTATTAAGTATAGCCCTTTCTAGGGACTGGACAATATCATGAACTTATGATGTTTGTTCAGTTAATGAATTTTAAAATAAAGTTTTACATCAAAAAAAGTTTAGAAAATAATCATTTTCGTAACTTCTGTTGTCAGAAAATAAATTTTGCCTGTTTCCTATATGTTGTTAAATATACCTGCATTTGTTCAAAGCTTATAAAAGGAAATCTGAAGCAAAGTTATTTGCTTATTTCAGTCTTTTGCTTCAATTATGTGAATATTTTCACTGTTTTTAAATTTAAATTGCATTAACAAACAAAGATTATGCTTCTCACTCTTATATTCACAAATTTTCTATATCAGAGGATTTCATTTCTTCACCTTCTTTTTGACTTTTGAAGAAAATTCACTTGCCGGCAAATATTAATAGAAGCCTCTTATTCCAAAATGTACCTGCCGTGCTCAGGAGAGTGGCAGAAAGAACAAAGCTTCTGCTTTGATATCATTTCAGTTCTCTCTCTGAACTGGCATCGTGCCCAGGGTGAGCTGTCAGCTGGAGCCAGTGGTTTCTGTGGCTGCCAATTTAACACAGGTTCTTAAGAGGCTTTCGGAACCCTCTTAGAAACCTGTCCTGGTAAGCCCAGCAGAGCAGCTGCCCTGTAGTTCTCTTGCCTGGAGAAACCTGGCTGTCTTCTGGATCCTTCTTAATCCTCTTTGACCCTGTTCTCAAACAGCCTCTGAATAATCCAGAGAAGAAGGTTCTCTGGAGACTTCTGTACAGCACTTAAAGTGTCTTATTTTGCTTGTCTGAAGACGTCATAGCCCTTGGGAAATTGTAGTTGAAAATGGCCACTCCCTCCTTCAACATCAGAGAAACTAAAATACAGAGATATCCACAGCAAGGCCAGAGCTAGAGAAAAACCTCACAAACCCCAAATTCCTGAAATCTGTAATAACCACACTGCCAAATATATTCTTCACATTTTTACACTCTTTCCTCTCCTTCCATCCCTATATTTAAACTATTACAGTGTCTAAACTGATAAACAATGATATAAGGAATCATTGCTAAGCAGTGATATAACGAATTTTTTTTTAATTCCAGAATCGCATGAAAGCATGGAATCTTATGAACTTTGTAAGTGAATATTTAAATTCTTTATTTAAATCTCTTGCATTAAAGAACCTCTCCCTATTTTTAAATAAACAAGATGGTAAGATATATAACAGGGAGGGAAAAGGGGGCCTCTTTTGAAAAACTAAAGTAAAGTTTTAAATCTAATGACTATAAAAATTGCCAAAGGAGCAATTTTTTAAGCTTGAAGTAGTGCAATATGGGATTTAAGCTACAGGCAACATATTCAGAAGCCATAAAATCTCATTTGGAAATTTTAAATTGGCACCATGTCAACTGCACAGATGGAAAACGAGGAGTAATGACAAATGGTAAAGCACAGAGTTGGACGCCAAGTCAGCTGGGAGACCACAGGCGCCACGTTAAGCTGAGTGCTGTTTTGTTTTTTTAGATTTTTGGCTTTTTTGTTTTTTTTTGTTTTTGTTTTTGAGATGCACTCTGTCACCCAGGCTGGAGTGCAGTGGTGTGATCTCGGCTCACTGCAAGCTCCACCTCCCAGGTTCAGGCAATTATCATGCCTCAGCCTCCCGAGTAGCTGGTGCATGACAACATGCCTGGCTAATTTTTGTATTTTTGGTAGAGACAGGGTTTCACCATGTTGTCCAGGCTGGTCTCGAACTCCTGACTTCAAGTGATCCACTCACCACAGCCTCCCAAAGTGCCGGGATTACAGGCGTAAGCCACCATACCCAGCCAGCTGAATGCTATGGAATAGCTGGATTTATAAAAGACTGAGCATAGGAGGAAATGGCACATCACTCTTGTTTTTAATTTATTCATTATTTTTATAGTGTTTAAACTGTTCATGTACCGGCAATCTAGAGTTATGCTTCATAAATCCTCAGGACAGAGAATTTCTCCTCAAAAGGAATTTAAAACCTACCAAGTAGAAATACAGAAATTAAGAAAAGCAAAGTGATCGTCCAAAGGCAAAACCAACAAAGTCCATATGACAAGTCTCTAAGACACATAGATTGATTACTGATTTCATTTGATCAGGAAGTTAATGAAATCTACTATATATCCTCCTTTCATTTTTGTCAATCTCTGTTTATATGAGTTGCAGAAATTAAGGCACTTACAAATATATTTGGGTCAAAGAATATTCATGGAAATATTTTCAGCTATGTGTCACTAAAACTGCATTTATTTATTTTCTGTTCTAAGATCCCTTCATTAACAGGAGAAATGCAAATACCTTCATATCCCCTCAGCAGAGATGGAGAGCTAAAGTCCAAGAAAGGTCAGTGACGAACTTCATGAGGAGCGCTCATTTTTCCCAGTGTAGATCACAGATCTGAATTGGAGTGGGAAACAGGTTTTTCATTATATACATTATTCCTAATTGTACTTTAAAATCAAAAACTTAAAAACAGTATACAGAAAACAACTGAATTATTAGAAAACTATTTGGGGAAAGATCTGGAAAGGAGAGGGAAGGAGGAGAGAAAGGAGGACAGAAAGAAAACTTCTATTGTCATTTAAAAAAAAAAAAAATCCGCTGTTCTGCCTTCCCTCCCTGGTTTTTTTGGTTGGTTGGTTGGTTGGTTTTTCTGAGACAGAGTCTCACTCTGTTGACCAGGCTGGATTGTAGTGGCACTATCTCATGCCTCAGCTTCCCAGGTAGCTGGGATTACAGGCACGTGCTACCATGTCCAGCTATTTTTGTATTTTTAGTGAAGACGGGGTTTCGTCATGTTGGCAGGGCTGATCTTGAACTTCTGACCTCAAGCAATCCGCCCGCCTCAGCCTCCCAAAATGCTGGGATTACAGGCCTGAGCCACCACACCCGGCCTCTCCCTGTTCCTTAAATATCTCTTAATATAGGTGGGCATGGAGAGAAAGTCTCTCCAATATTTTCTTCTTCTTTCCATTTTCTTATTTTTCCACTTTATGTTTCTCAATTTTGGCCTCTTTTTCCACTTTCTAGGATCCGAGAACGCTCTAAGCCTGTCCACGAGCTCAATAGGGAAGCCTGTGATGACTACAGACTTTGCGAACGCTATGCCATGGTTTATGGATACAACGCTGCCTATAATCGCTACTTCAGGGAGCGCCGAGGGGCCAAATGAGATTGGGGGAAGAAAAAAATCTCATTTTTTCTGGAGTCTGGCACCTGATTTTGTATCCCTTTGTAGCAGCATTACTGAAATACATAGACTCATATACAATGCTTGTTTCCTGTATATTCTCTTGTCTGGCTGCACCCCTTTTTCCCACCCCCACATTGATAAGTAATGAAAGTGCACTGCAGTGAGGGTCAAAGGAGAGTCAACATATGTGATTGTTCCATAATAAACTTCTGTTGTGATACTTTCACTTGTAAATCTGGTTTCTTTTGGGAAAATACTGAGATATTTAAATCATGGCCCACCTTACCCAAAATAGGAGATTATTTTCATCTCATATCTAGTATTGATTAGAAAAATAACTACATGAAAAGACGGAAGTTTGGAAAGCACTCACCCAGCCATAAATTCTCTAAACCCTCTCTCTACTTTGGAATCCGTGAATGGAATCTGGTATGATTTTTCCAGGACTTTCCCGTTTCCTATTTCACAATTTCAAATTGTGGCAAATACAGGGCTCACTTCATTTGTCTTTTTCATCTCTTATGCATCAAAGTCAAAAACGTTTCTGAATCAAGATAATCTAGAAGAAGAGAAAAAAGGAGGGAAAGGAAAAGAGAAAACAAAAGGGACAAATAAAACACAATTGGCAAAAACTGTCAATAATAGTTTATATACCTAACTATATCAATAATCACATTATATGTAAATAGTCTAAACAATCCAATTATTTTTTACTTCTACATATGTTCTATTTTTACTTCTACGTTTATTATAGGTTCCACGCTACATGTTTATTATTCATGCTTTAAATAATTTTAATAATTTCTTTTAAAGTTTAGATAATAAGAAAATATCCCAGGCCAGGCACAGTGGTCCATATCTGTAATCTCAGTAGCCATGACCATACAAACGCACTCCAGCCTGGGAAACAGACGGAGACTCTGTCTCTACAGAAAAATAAAGAAGAAAAGAAAGAAAAGATCTCATATATTTACCCACGTAGTTTTCATTTCCTGTTTTCTTCATTCTTCTTTCCATCTGGTGTCATTTCCTTTCTGCCTCAGAATTTCCTTTAACGTTTCTTATAGTTCAGGTCTGCAGGATCCTTTAAGTTTTGTATTCTTGTTTTTATTCTTGAAAGATATTTTCATTGTATATTGAATCCCAAGTTGCCACATTTCTTTTAATTATTTTAAGATATTCCGCTGAATTCTAGCTTGCACAGTTTTTTGATATAAAATTTGTTGTAATTCTTATCTTTGTTCCACTGTATATACTGCGTCTTTTATCTCTGGCTGCTTCTAACATTTTTCTCTTTATTAGTGCTTTCGACCAAATTGATTCACACCTATCTTGATTTTTATTATTTTTCTTGTTCTTGAGGCTTATTGACCTTCTTGGATTGCATAAAATTAGAAAAATTTTCAGCCATTATTTTTTCAAATACTTCCATCCCTCACTCCTCCTCTCCTTTAGAGGGTCCAATGACATGCACATTTGACCACTTGAAGTAATCCAACTCTCTGATGTTATTTCAATGTTTACAAAATGCTTTTCTCTGTGTGTTTTATTTTTGACACTTTCTATTAACGTGTCATCAGGTTCATTAACCTTTTCGTTGGCAATATCTAATCTACTATTAATTTCCTCTAGTGTATTTTTCATCCCAGACATTGGGGTTTTAATCAGCAGAAGTTTGATCTGGATGTTTTCATATCTTCCATACCTCTGCTTATCTTTTTAAATGTCTTTGATACATTTAAATTATTACAATAACTATTTTAACATGATGTCAGTTATGGGTTGGTTTGATTGGTTGATTCATTCTACTTATGAATCACAATTTTCTACTTTTCTGCATTCTTGCTTAATTTTATTTGATGCCAGACATTGTAAATTTTACCTTTTTGTGTACTGGATATTCTTCTATTTCTGTATGCGTTCCTGAGCTTTGCTTTGGGATTCAGTTAAATCATGTTAAATCGTGGATAAAATTAATCAGTATTTAATCTAAGGCTTCAGTTAAATTCAGTTAAATCGTGGATAAAATTAATCAGTATTTAATCTAAGGCTAATTATTTCCCTACACTGAGGCAAGACCTTTCTGAGTACTGCGCCCAATGTCCCATGACAATAATCGTAGCCCTGAGTTAACAGCAGCCACTGTTTCCTCTATGCCTCTTAAATGGTAATCTCCCCACACACAAATGCCAATCAGTCCTCTATGTGTACACGAGAGTGCCCTCCACTGATATCCAGGGATCCCTCTCGCTCTCTCCTTTGCAGTATTTTGCCATGTGAAATATAGTCACTATGTTTTTCTAGAATTCTCAACTCCATCTCAATTCAAAATGTCCACTGGACTCCACCCTGGTTCCCTCTCCCTAAGCCATGGCCTAGAAACTCCCTTAAAGCAATAGGCTGGAGAAGTCATAGGACTTACTCTGTTTTCCATCTCATAGCAATGGCCATCTTTAATCGCCTCATGTCCAGGGTCTTGAAAGCCATTTTTTCATATGTATTGCCTGTGTCTTTAGTTGTTTCTGAAGAGAAGGTAAATCCCCCCTCTTTCTCAGATGGAGCCTTAGTTCCGTAGACTCCATCTTAGCCAAAAGTCCATTAAAACAGGCAGGACTATTTAAATGGTGATCCCAGCCTCAGAGTTCACCAGTAAAATTGGCTCAGACATATACTGCAGTTACATCACAGTTCAAATGCTCACTCTGGTTAGCCCTACTTTCCTCACCCCTCTCATGTATTGTTCCCCAATAAACCACCCGCACACAAATCTCTAAATCTTAGAGTCGGCTTCCTAGGGAAACAAATCTGTGACAGTCATTCAGTTGGTAAATAGTGAATAGTCAGCCAGCATCTTCTAGCTCCAGAATCTTCTCGCTCCAGCTTGTTTTATTCATTATGTAACACTAGTTTTATAGTTTTTGAGTTGGCAAGAGGTTCAGCAATAATCTATTTAAATCCTCTAATTTTCAGTTGAAGAATTTGAGAGCTTAAAATCTAAGTGACTTAAGTGACTGTCCCAAGGGCAGGAAATTCTATTTTCTTGAGCAATTTACTTATAGTGACCTCATAAAATCTAATTCTTTAAGCCAGTTTCTTAAAGAGTTGTGTACAAATAGCCCATATATTTTTACCAGCCTCCCATTGTATAGTTACACTTTCCAATCTGATGAAGATGTTTTTAATGTAGTTTCTACCTTAGTCAAAATTTTATCTATCTACCATCTCAGCTCTATAATTTCTTTTTTTGATATATCTTTGTTTTTCAGAATTAAGACACACAAAATAGCATGTTACAGGTCTTACTCGCTTCCCCTTTTCTCATCTTGGTAAGGTTTTTCCATAGATTAATTTAGCCTGAGAACCAAAGTGTTTAAACATAAGCAGATTACTCTGCCACCACCCATAAAAGCAATTTGCATCGTAGAACAGTGTCTAAGAATAAGTACTTTGTAGCTAGGTCTCCCAGTTTTTAATGCCAGCTCCACCACTGAGAATGTGTCAATCTTGGGCAAGTAAAGTAATCTCACTGGGCCTCAATTCCCTTATCTATAAAATAAGATTATTCTAGTACCTATCTTAGAGTTGCTGTCAACATTAAACAAGTTAATATATGTAAAGTGCACAAAACACTGCCTGGCATGTAGTAAGTACTCAATACTTGTTAGCTATTTCTATTGTATTGTACTATTATTACTATGGTCTGGATATTAAAAATGGCAAGACAATGACTCTTTGGAGACTCACACTTATACCTCAAGTATCTATAATTGTCTATGAAGAGCAGTCTGCAGGATTCATAGCCAAACGCTGTAAAGAGCACTGGCTAGTTTGTACTCACTTCACTCTTCCTGTCCTCCACAAGGCCATGGCTACCTATGTTAAGCAGCATGCAGTTTCAAAAAAGACTAGAAAATTAATTATCTTCATTTTTGTACTCACCTGGGTTTGAAATTTTTGTAGCTAAAGTAATTCATACTAGAAAGGAGCTAAACTTACATTCTTACATAGTAGTACTAGTAGTAGTGGTAGTAGTAGTAGTAGTAGTAATAGTAGTAGTAATAGTAGTAATAGTATATGCAAGCACCATGTACCCTTACCCTTTCAATGGAGGGAATCTGTAGGTAATCTGTTGCTATATGTATCTTAAGTTCTTGATGTCCTAATTATCCATCATTAGTAGCCTTCCCATCAGTTCTTCAATTTTAATGCTTCCTTGTCATAATACAGAACTCTAATGAGAGTGAATTCTATCCTAAATTCATGTTGATTTGGAACCCTGAAGCTTTGCCTCTATTGCCTCTGCTTTGCCTCTATTTGCCTCTGTTTATGAACTAGGGTTCTATTTTATCCTAGGTGGCCCTCCTCTGGAACCCAGACATTGCTACCCATCTGATTATTCCTAGATATACCTTCTGCCATGTCCCTTCCACCAGTAAGTATCCCTGGCCATTGATGTCAGTCCAGAACAAAACAGATTAATCTACTCTGCTTCACTGGCAAGAATGAGACACCATAATCCAGGATGTGTTACATACCCTAAACTACCAAGCATTGCATAGGGCTGTGTTCCCAATAGGTAGACTATATGTGTCCAACAATAATGTGTGGAAGCAGGAGTGACCTTACTTGTCATCATTTGTAAACCACATGAGGAATTTATATTTTAAATTCCTATAATTCTAACCTATAGGCCTGGAAATTGTGGTTTAGGAAGAGGAAATATTTTCACCATGAAACATAGGAAGAGTCTCATTTACGTTCTAAAGCTTCACAGTAACTTCAGGCTCTTCATGCCAGGCGGCAAATGAAGGAGTCATCTTCCTAACAGGGGTAATGGACTTCAGGAGAAGGTAGGGCTTCCTAACAGGGGTAATTGACGTTGGGAGAAGGTCATTTTATCAGGAGAAGGTAGAGCTTCTGCTACACAATCTAAGGAGGGAAAGTGAGTCTGATATCACTGAAACATCTCTTGATACGCCTGTGCCCAGTCATGATACTAAATGGACAGATGTATCAGCCATGGTCTAGAAGAGCATAGTGCAGGAGCTCCAACTCTCAAGAAAGGAGCTCTAACTCCCTTACCAGTTAGACATCAAGACCACCAGATATGCTATGAGTGAGCGAAATCTAGAATGGGTAGTTTTTAAGAGGGAAACAATGAGTATTAGCAGCGGCCTTGCAACTATCTGTACCAACACAGGCTATAGTTAATCCCACTAACCTTCATACGTGTTCTGGCTTGACCCTACAAGTGAATTAGACCTCAAACATGAGAATATACCAAAGGATCAATTATGCAGCTGGGAAAGATGAGATAGTCAGCACACTAAAACTGGGAAATACATTTGCATAAAACAACCACAGTATCCAGGAAAGTAGGACTAGAACCTCTCTATTAGACCAATCAGAATCTTGAAGAAGCTGTTCCTGGAACAGTTTGCATGAAACAAGTTCAAGCATGATGGGTGGGTATAATGAATGATGTGGTGCATTGCCCAGATCCCTTCAGGACTGAAGCACTCATTTTCTCAGCTGCCTGAGTCTCTTTCCTAAAACTGCTCTTAGCTGAAGAAAGTCATCTTGCCCCAGTTTGCATCTCTCTCCAGAAGCAGCCCATATTCAAAAACTGGTCAATGCAGGGATATAAACACCTAGCCCTCTTCCCCTGACATTGACATTTTTCAGTCTTGTGATTGCATCTTTCTTATCTCCCCTTCCCCTGCCAGCTCCGTGTTGAAAAGCCAGGATCTATCATGACTTAACTGCTCAGTTTGTGACTGTACACATTCTGAGTAATGGGAAAGCAGAAGCAGGACATAGGAACCTCTCTTGGTGGTCTCTGAATTCATCCTAGGACTGAAATTGGCCCCGATATTTCTGAATTTAAAATGAAACCCCTGGTCCATCCTCCAGAATGTTAAAACCAGGGACTACATTATGAGATTCATCTGTTAATTCCTTTAAAGAAATGAGCTGGGTGACCTGTTGGGGGATTTTTCCATCTCTAATTTTTCTGAATTCAGGCATTGAAAGCTAACCAACAATTAAGAAAGCCAGAAACGTAAGTCATCTGGGGTTGTTCAAACATGAGGTTAAGCTTTGAAAAATACTGTTCAAGAAATGTGCTCTTTGCTCATTTGGTTAATACAGGAGGCTTTTATGTTGTTTGCCTAGAAACCCTCTGACTCCTTTACTTTGGGTAGAGCAATACATGAAATTTGTCCCTACCCATTTCATCTAAGGATAATGACTACTCCTTGTGACCACAAACCTATAATAAATAAAGTAGGAAAATAATTTGCGTACATTGATGTTGTTAAGCATTCTGAGAGAGAATTTTCCTCCTTATGAGGAGTCTTGGAAAGGCCTAAAAGATAATAATTTAGTATTATAAAAGTATTCCAAGAAAATCATAAATGTTGGTACTTACTCCTAGGAGTGAATTAGACTTCAAACACGAGAGTATACCAAAGAAGAAATTATAGAGCTGAAAAAGAGGAGATAATTTTTTCACTATCCTGGTTAATACAGTTCTATAGAACAGCCACAGGATCCAGAAAGATGGGTCTAGAACTACAAAGTTTACTAGAAGCATATGGGCAATCTGCACCCATCTCTTTGAAAACATAAAAGAGAATTGGAAAAAATATAAAGCAAATTTAGTTCAATGTTCCACAAACAAGTATTCTAAGTGATAATACTCCAGTCAGTGTGCTGCCAAAATTGTTCTATGCCCAGACAAGTTCTATTGTCTTTATACAGCTCCTCTTAGAAATACATATATAATATATGTTTAATATACTAAATGTAATATATCAAACCTTCTGTGTGGTCCATCAGTAAAGGAATTTGTTTGAGTCTGTTGAGCATAGGGGTTTGCAAGATACTTTGACAATATAATGTTGTTTTCAGGGGGCATTGGCCAAAATCTTGCAGAACACTATTTAGAACCATTAATCAAGCCCAGCATCGCACTATTTCTTTCTACAGCATTCCTAGCATTCCACCTACATGTATGTAACATTTAACAAATATTTATCATATGCCTACTCTATGCCATATGATGTGGCCAATGTAGCAGATGGTCATTCAGTTTGTACTTGCAAACATGTGTTATGAAGCACTCTAGGCCACATGATATCCTAGTTTTTGTATATTGAATCAATTTAAACATTTTGGCCTTACTTCTTCTCTCTCAAACAAAACAGAACGAGTCTATTCTACTCAATTCTCTGCTCTTCTTTTCAGTCTTCCACATTGGATATGTTGCTCAGACACCTTCACACACCCATGCATCTTTTTCTGATTATATCCTAATTTATCAGCATCTGTCTTGCAGGACCCAATGTGAAGCACAACACATTTTCTGATAGTCTCAGAGTGCAATTAATTGTGACTGTTCATGATCCAAATCTTGTTGCATCTAAGACTGTATTTGCTTTTCTCATAGTTGCTTCTCACCAATGGCTTTGTTAAAACCTTCAGGTGTTTTTAACATAAAGCACTAGCAAGTCACATCTTTTGCCATGCTGTACTTGTGAACACATTTTGTCATCTAAATGCAAAGTGTATTTTATCACTATCTAAATGTCATCTTGTTAAATTCAATAGTTAAGATAATTTCATCATTCATTTTATTAGCTGTCTGTTAGAGATATGAATCTCCTGAAAATTTGATGACAATACCTTTGTCTATGTGCCTTTGAATAAATATGTTGACCAATAGGGATTAGAAACAGATATATCAACAAAAGAGCCAAAAGGGCAGGGTGAGGTAAGGCCTGGGAAGGTAATGCCAGGGAGAAGTGCTTGGCACTAAAATTCACTTCAAAGTTAGTTGTATTCACTGCTCTTTCACATGCATCCTCATTAGTCTGCTATATCAGAAATCCCAATGCAGATTTAGGAAGCCAATAAATTTGTCACATGCGCTATGTATGGTCAGTCAATTGGCCCTACTAGCTCTGTTCCCTTATTCAAAATGCCTAACAACTTTCCAGGTGATGCAAAATGATTAGTTAATATATTACCCAGTATAAAAGCATCTAACTGGACCAAAAGGACAGAAGGTAGAAGAAAGCTCATTAAAAGCTTACAGTGAATCAGATGCAGTGTCCTGTATGCAATGCTACTTATAGGACTTCCCAGACCAGGCTTCCTCACTCTTTCCCACCCCAGAGATTTGAGTCCGTGTTAGGCAGGTTCTATCATGAGCTTTGGCATAGGGGGCCTGACATCAGGTCAGTCCGATATAGACTTATGACAACCAAAAAAAATAAAAAATCTTGTCTAATCATCCAGACTTTCTCATTCTAGTAAAAAAACAAACAAACAAAAACAATGTAGATACATTAAATTTAGCAGAGTTTATTTGAGCAAAGAAACAGTTCATGAATCAGGCAGCATTCTGAAGCAGTAAAGGTTAAGAAAGCTCCATCCAGCAATATGAGCAAGCAGTATTTATAGACAGAAAAAGGAAGTGACGTGTAGAAATAGCCTGACTGGTGACAGCTCTGCATTTGCCTTATTTGGACATGTATAAGCAGTTTACAGGCCCTGCTTGGCTGAAAGCTCAGCTGCTATGATTGGCCAAAACTCAATTAGTCATGCCAAGAATATACTAACTGCAAGTTACGTTGTAGTGTATTTACATATTAAGTTAGGTTACAGTTTGTTACATATGGAGGCAGCTTTAGGCCAAATTTCATTTAACACTAGTGTCTCTTTTTCCATCTACTCCCTCCCCACCTACAGACCAAAACAAGCTGCCTTAGTCTTCCCAAGGAAATGTCTGCTTTGTAAAAATGGAATTTGGAGAGAACCATGTTGACACAAAGAAGTTGGTGTCAAATAGTGAACCTAAAGCTAGCGCAACAAGCTCTGGAACAAGAATCTTTGGAGCATAGGCCTTCAAGTATCTTTCAAATCATATTATAAAGTAGCAACCTAGGCTACCAACTCATAAAGAGGTTCTTTGCTGGCTGAACAGCAATCCAGGTTTCTCAAGCTGTCAATCAAATGTAAGAGAAAAATAGACCCAGACCAACGTGGTTTCTGAGAGATTCCCCAAATGAAGAGAAGCTTGAAGTTTATGTGGACCCCTCAGAATTGCTAGTTCCTGAAGAACCTGCATTTGTCCAGGACTGGATTGAAGGAGAAGCACGCTAGGCCTAACCACTAGAATGTCAGCAGCAGACTTGGAACTAGATTAGAGATGAGGTGTACATGTGTGTTTGCAATGAGAGAAAGAGGAGACACCATGTCAGTGCAGTATAACCCTCCTCTGACCCAGCTCAGTGAACACCCAATTCTTCACACAGACTCTACTCTTAATTCTGCTCTAGCAGCCCCAGATGTATACTGTTAATTTCTTATTTTTAAAAACGTATTTATTTTTAGTGCTGTCACATAGACACTTTATTTCCACTGGTTCTAACTGCATCTATGGGGAGCAGGAACAATATTGTCTGTAGTCAAGAGGTGTGGGAACAAAGTCAGGTAGGTTAAAGTCACTAAAAGCATAACAAGCACTGGAACTCAAATGTCAACACCTAAACACACCCTTTGCTACTTTTAAAGGTAAGAAGCTTGGAAAGTCTTTTTGCAAAAGGAAGACCAGGGACACACAGCAATGTGTGCAAACTAATCAGACTTGAAATCATATAGAAAAGAGAAGATCCAACCCTAATGCTAGAAAATGTGTTGAGAATGAAAATCTCCTTTGCAGTCATCGTTCATTTTCTAATAAGACTTCCTTGGAAATCACAAAGTCAAAAGTCATAGAAGTAACATTAAGTTCTTTTTAGAATGAAATCGGTCTAAAAAGCATTTTTGAGTGGTAGAGAGTCAGCCTCTTGTCTAGAACAAATTAGTTCCCTTGGATAAAAGTAAATAATTCAATTTTAATTTTGCAAGAAGGAAAAATAAACCTGTGCTTCAAAAATATTTGCAGGGTTTTTTTTTTTTATCCTTTGCACTCAGTGACCTGGAAGATGAAAAGAAGGCCCTGAGCCAAACCAAAATATGTCCATGGTTTTCCACAAGCTGGACTGGGTTTGTAAATGTTGCAGTGAGAAAACTTCAAAGTCATAATTTAGGTCTGTGCTGCTTGATATACACATACCTTGCAATTTTAAACAATGACATGATTTATTTCCTTCATGTTAAAAACAGATATTACTTGTAGAGTCTAAAAAAGATCTTGATATAATAAAGTGAGTTTTTAGGTATTCAAACTCTAGAATTGGCCCTACACAGTCTACAGTGTTTTTCTAGTATCCATATTCATAAGCCTCTAGGTTTCCAGGATCTTTCATGAGAGGCCACCCCGTAGCACAGTTAGTATATCTATCAAAGATGCTTTCCTGGCTTTGCTAATGCTGGTACACACAAACCTGGACTTTCAAAAAGAAGTGACAAACTGCCTTCCTTATGGCTTCAACTGCAAAACGACCTGCAGAATAAGTTAGGAAAGGTGGATGCACTAAAATGAAGGCTTCTCGATGTTCCCCATTTGATGGTGACACTCTGCTTTTTTTCCACAAATCACTGACAGATGTTCCACTAAACATGCACTCTTTGAGAAGGATGTATTGGAATGGTTACTCTTTCCTGAACGGGCATGAAATGTAAGTCACCTTCATCTCCCCTTATACTTCTCTAAACCTAATCGGGACTGATTTTTAGTATCTCTTTTCATGTCTTCTCCTTGTGCCCCAGTCACTGGAACCAAAGAGGGCCAAAATTGGAAGAGTAGACCCTTTCATTTGTTTAACACTTTCTCACACCATGATCTCATGTAACCCACTTCTCCCCTTTAGAAAGCTTAGGTGCACGTGTCTCTTAAGTTAGTATGGATATATATATACATCCTGCTCATTTCATGGCTCCATTTTACAGCCTGGAGATGGACTCTGGAGACCAGGGCACTGACTGTATCTAGAGGAGAATAAATACAAAAAGGAAAGGGGCTTAAAACTAAGCTCCATGACCAATGGTGAAAGAAATGAATGATATTTGATCTGGAGCAGAGAAGACATGTGTGCCTCAAGGTACAAACCTACAAAGGTCTAACATGTGGAAAGGAAAAAGATATACTACCCTAAGAGTAGCACTACGAACAAAGGATAAAAATTACAGAGAAGGATTTTGGTTCAACGAATGAAAAATCTAAAGAGAAGTTCAATTTGAAAATGCCTACTGGAGTAAGCTTATCATCACAGGATGATGTTTAAATAAGGGGAAACACCACCTGACAGGGACAGAGAAAAGGGAATTCCTGGAGAGGATGGTCAGGCCAAATGAAACGTCAAACCTTAGAATCCTGTGATTCTTATCTATGCCTAAATAGGAGAAACACACACAGCCAATACTTCTGTTCATAAAAACAGCTGTTAGTCCCTTCCACCCAGGACAGGGAGAGGGTTAGACAGTATGTTAAGATACAGAAACAGGCTGAAGGAATTTAGGCACTCCAGGAAATATAGAATGAGCATGTGAGAGTAGGCAAATAAGATGATTATAACTATGTTAGATGGGTGAGTAGTCATAGAAGTAACATTAAGTAAGGAGCAACTGTCTAGCATTTTAAACCTCCATCCTGACTCTTCCTTAATTTGCAGAGATAACATATATTTGAGGTAGGCATATTTAGGGCTTGGTTTTTCTTTTTTGGATAACTGATTTAATTCTTGAGGTCTTATCGAAACCATAGCCCTGAGTTGTGAATTAAATGTGGTCAGAAGCAGATAGGTAACTAAGAGCTTGACAATAAAGGAAAGAAAGAAGGAGTTTCTATTATTTTCTAAGCGTCTCTGTGACTCATAATCTTAAGTGTAATTAAACTAATACAAGCACGTATTACACATTTTATTTTGCTATGGTTTGTGTGACGTACTAGAAATGAAACTGATGGGGACGGGTCAAAGATGGCCAATTAGAAGCAGCTGCAATACCTGACTCTCACAGAGAGGAATGAAAGGAGCAAGTGAATACCCCATCTTCAACTGAAATATCCAGGTACTCGCAATGAGGCTAATCAGGAAAACAGCTCGACCCACGGAGAACGTAGAAAAGCAGGGTGGGGTGATAGCCTACCTGAGAGCAACACAGAGCCAACGGAACCTCCAACCCCAGCCACAGGAAGCGGTGAGTGAATGTGTGATCCCAGGAAACCAGACTTCTCCCACAGATCTTTGCAACTCTCGAATCAAGAGATTCCCTTGTGAGCCCACACCATAGGGCCTTGGGTCTGACATACAGAACTGTGTGGAGTCTCAGCAGAGCAGCTGCTCAGGCACACACAGCGACCCAGGAGCTTTACCTACTCTGGCTTTGGGATCCTCGGCAAGGCAGGAGACCCATATATACCCCTAGGAAGGGAGCTGAATCCGGGGGGGCCAAACAGTGTCAGTCTGTGGGCCCCATTTCCACGGCACCTCACAAGATAAGATCTACTGGCTTGGATTCCAGCCAGCTACTAGCAACAGGGTGGAGCCTGCCTGAGATGGGTCAGAGCCCCAGGGGACAGAGGCAGGCCACCATCTCTGCTATTTGGTCAATTCAGCCATTCCAGCCTATGAGCTTTGGAGAATCCAAATGGTCCAGACAAGGAAAGATCCCCACAACACAACATAGTTGCTTTGCCAGAATGTGGTCAGATTGCCTCTTTAAGCAGTGTCCCAAAACATTTCTCCTAACTGGGCAGGACCTCCCATCTGGAACCTTTGACCACTCCTGTCCATTTTCTATGGACAGAATTCTGATCTCTCCCTGGGGGAGACATATGGGCCACCACCTTGGTTGTTTGGACAACTAAGCCATTCCAGCCTGCAGGCTATGGAGAGTACAAGTTGACCAGCACAGAGGCAGCCCCCCAGCACAGCAGAGCTGTTTTGTCAAGGTGTAGCCAGACTGCTTCTTCAAACAGGAACCCAATCCACTCCTCCTTGCAGGGCAGGTCCTCCCAGTCAGGGTCTCTGGCTACCCTGCTCATATTCTGTGGACAGAGGTGTGATTTCTCCCTGGGATGGGGTGCTCAGGGGGAGGAGCAGGTCACCATCTTTGCTGTTTGAGTGACTCAGTCATTCCAGCCTGCGGGCTTTGGTGAGTCCAAGCTGACAGGGCCAGAGATGGTTCCGAGGACTCCATCATCCGAGGATTTGTCTTGTTAAGGTGTGGCCAGACTGCTTCTGTAAAAGGGAGCAGGATCCATTCCTCCTTGCTGGGCAGGGCCTCCCAGCTGGGGCCCCTGGCCACACCTACCCGTGTTCTATAACCGACAGAGTTCTAATTTCTCCCCAGAATGGGAGTGCCCATAAGATGGGGCAGGCTGCCACCTTTGCTATTTGGGCATCTCAGCTAGTCCACCCTGTAGGCCTTGGACTGGAGGCAGAAGGGATCCTCAGCACAGCACAGCTGCTCTATCAAAAAGCAGCCAGACTGATTCTTTAAGCAGGTCCCTGATCTCATTCCTAGTGACCCCAACCAGGGTCTCCAACCACCTTGTACAGGCACATTCAGTCCAGCAACAGATTAGTAGCCCCCAGGACAGAGCTCCCAGAAAGAGGGGCAGGCGGCCAACTTTGCTGTTTTGCAGTATTCACTGATGATACCTTCAGGTACTAGAAAAACTGAGGTGACTAGGGTCTGGAATGGACCCCAGCCAAACACAACAGCCCTACAGAACAGTGGCCAGGCTGTTAAAAGAAAAACAAACAAAGAAAAAACAACAATAACAACAACAACAGAAAACACAAAAGAACCCATCCAAAAGTGAGCAACCTTAAAGATCAAAAGTACATAAGCCCACAAAGATGAGAAAGTATCAGTACAAAAACACTGAAAACTCAAAAAGCCAGAGTGCCCCCTTTCCTCCAAATGACTGCAACACCTCTCCAGCAAGGGTTCAGAACTGGGCTGAGGCTGAGATGGCTGAAATGACAAAAGTAGTCTTCAGAATGTGGATGAAAACAAGCAAACAAACTGCTGAACTAAAAGAGCATGTTGTAACCCAATGCAAAGAAGTTAAGAAACATAATAAAACAATGCAGGAGTAGACAGCCAAAATAACCAGTACAGAGAGGAACATAATCGACATTATAGAGCTGAAAAACACACTACAAGAACTTCACAATGCAATTCCAAGTGTTAATAGCAGAATAGACCAAGCAGAGGAAATAATCTCAGAGCTTAAAGACTGTCTTTCTGAAATTACAGACAGACAAGAATAGAGAAAAAGGAATCAACAAAACCTCCAATATGGGATTATGTAAAGAGACTAAATCTATGACTGATTTGGGTACTGAAAAGAGATGGAGAGGCTGGAATCAATTAGGAAAACATACTTCAGGGTATCATCCCAGAGAACTTCTGCAATCTAGCTACACAGGCCAACATTCAAATTCAGGAAATGCAGATAACCCCAATAAGATACTTTACAAGATAATCCCCAATACACATAATCATTAGATTCTCCTAGGTCAAAATGAAAGAAAAAAATGTTAAGGGCAGCCAGACAGAAAGGCTAGGTCACCTAATGAAAGGAAGCCCATCAGACTAACAGCAGACCTCTCAGTAGAAATCTTACAAGCCGGAAGAGATTAGAGGCCAATATTCAACATTCTTAAATAAAAGAATTTCCGGATTCCATTCCAAGATGGCCGAATAGGAACAGCTCCAGTCTGCAGCTCCCAGCGTGATCAATGCAGAAAACGGGTGATTCCTGCATTTCCAACTGAGGTATCTGGTTCATCTCATTGGGACTGGTTGGACGGTGGGTGCAGCCCACGGAGGGTGAGATGAAGCAGGGTGGGGCATCACCTCACCTGGGAAGTGCAAGGGGTCGGGGGATTTCCCTTTCCTAGCCAAGGGAAGCCATGACAGATGGTACCTGGAAAAATGGGACACTTCCGCCCAAATACTGTGTTTTCTAATGGTCTTAGCAAATGGCACACCAGGAGATTATATCCCATGCCTGACTCGGAGGGTCCCACGCCCATGGAGCCTTGCTCACTGCTAGTGCAGCAGTCTGAGATTGACCTGCAAGGCAGGAGCCTGGCAGGGGAAGAAGTGTCCACCATTGCTGAGGCTTGAGTAGATAAACAAAGTGGCCAGGGGAAGCTCGAACTGGGCAGAGCCCTCTGCAGCTCAGCAAGGTAGACTCCACCATGGGGGCAGGGCATAGCTGAACAAAAGGCAGCAGAAACTTCTGCAGAATTAAACATCCCTGTCTGACAGCTCTGAAGAGAGCAGTGGTTCTCCCAGCATAGTGTTTGAGCTCGGAGAATGGACAGCCTGCCTCCTCAAGTGGGTCCCTGACCCCCATGTAGCCTAACTGGGAGACACCTCCCAGTAGGGGTCGATTGACACCTCATACAGGCAGGTGCCCCTCTGGGACGAAGCTTCCAGAGGAAGGATCAGGCAGCAGTGTTTGCTGTTCTGCAATATTTGCTGTTCTACAGCCTCCACTGGTGATTCCCAGGCAAACAGGATCTGGAGTGGACCTCCAGCAAACTCCAACAGACCTGCAGCTGAGGGCCTGACTGTTAGAAGGAAAATTAACAAATATAAAGGAACAGCATCAACATCAACAAAAAGGACATCCACACCAAAACCCCATCTGTAGGTCACGAACATCAAAGTCCAAAGGTGAATAAAATCACAAAGATGAGGAGAAACCAGAGCAGAAAAGCTGAAAATTCTAAAAACCAGAGTGCCTCTTCTCCTCCAAAGGATCACAGCTCCTAACCACCAATGGAACAAAGCTGGATGGAGAATGAGTTTGATGAGCTGACAGAAGTAGGCTTCAGAAGGTCGGTAATAAAAACTTCTCCAAGTTAAAGGAGGATCCCATCACAGGAAAGCTAAAAATCTTGAAAAAAAAGATTAGATGAATGGCTGATAAGTACATTCAGCAAAGTCTCAGGATACAAAATCAATGTGCAAAAATCACAAGCATTCCTATACACCAATAACAGACAAACAGAGAGCCAAATCATGAGTGAACTCCCATTCACAATTGCTTCAAAGAGAATAAAATACCTAGGAATCCAACTTACAAGTGATGTGAAGGACCTCTTCAAGGAGAACTACAAACCACTGCTCAATGAAATAAAACCTCTTTCCACAAACAAATGGAAGAACATTCTATGCTCATGAATAGGAATAATCAACATCGTGAAAATGGCCACACTTCCCAAGGTAATTGATAGATTCAATGCCATCTGCATCAAGCTACCAATGACTTTCTTCACAGAACTGGAAAAAACTACTTTAAAGTTCATATGGGACCAAAAAAGAACCAACATTGCCAAGACAATTCTAAGCAAAAAGAACAAAGCTGTAGGCATCAGCTACCTGACTTCAAACTATACTACAAGGCTACAGTAACCAAAACAGCATGGTATTTGTACCAAAACAGATATATAGACCAATGGACCAGAACAGAGGCCTCAGAAATAATACTCTACATCTACAACCATCTGATCTTTGACAAACCTGACAAAAATAAGAAATGGGGAAAGGATTCCCTATTTAATAAATGGTGCTGGGAAAACTGGCTAGCCATATGCAGAAAACTGAAACTGGACCCCTTCTTTACACCTTATGCAAAAATTAACTCAAGATGTATTAAAGCCTTAAATGTAAGACCTAAAACCATAAAAACCCTAGAAGAAAACCTGGGCAATACCATTCAGGACATAGGCATGGGCAAGGACTTCATGACTGAAACACCGAAAGCAATGGCAACAAAAGCCAAAATGGACAAATAGGATCTAATTAAACTAAAGAACTTGCGCACAGTAAAAGAAACTACCATCAGAGTGAACAGACAACCTACAGAATGGGAGAAAATTTTTACATTTTATCCATCTGACAAAGGACTAATATCCAGAATCTACAAAGAACTTAAACAAATTTACAAGAAAAAAACAAACAACCCCATCAAAAAGTGGGCAAACGATATGAACAAACACTTCTCAAAAGAAGACATTTATGCAGCCAACAGACACACGAAAAAATGCTCATCATCACTGGTCATCAGAGAAATGCAAATCAAAACCACAATGAGATATCATCTCACACCAGTTAGAATTGTGATTATTAAAAAGTCAGGGAACAACAGATGCTGGAGAGGATGCGGAGAAATAGGAATGCTTTTACACTGTTGGTGGGAGTGTAAATTAGTTCAACCATTGTAGAAGACAGTGTGGTGATTCCTTAAGGATCTAGAACTAGAAATACCATTTGACCCAGCAATCCCATTACTAGGTGTATACCCAAAGGATTATAAATCATGCTACTATGAAGACACATGCACTCATATGTTTATTGTGGCACTATTCACAATAGCAAAGACTTGGAACCAACCCAAATGTCCATCAGTGATAGACTGGATTAAGAAAATGTGGTACATATACACCACAGAATACTATGCAGCCATAAAAAAAGGATGAGTTCAACCAGGTGCGATGCCTCACACCTGTAATCCCAGCACTTTGGGAGGCCAAGGCAGGTGGATCATGAGGTCAGGAGATCAAGACCTTCCTGGCTAACATGGTGAAACCCTGTCTCTACTAAAGATACAAAAAATTAGCCAGGCATGGTGGCAGGTGCCTGTAGTCCCAGCTACTCAGGAGGCTGAGGCAGGACAATGGTGTGAACCCAGGAGGCAGACCTTGCAGTGAGCTGAGATGGCACCACTGCACTTCAGCCTGGGCGACAGAGCAAGTTTCTGTCTTTAGGAAAAAAAAAAAAAAAAGGATGAATTCATGTCCTTTGCAGGGACATAGATGCAGCTGGAAACCATCATTCTGAGCAAACTATCACAAGGACAGAAAACCAAACACTACATGTTCTCACTCATAGATGGGAATTGAACAATGAGAACACTTGGACACAGGGCAAGGAACATCACACCCAAGGGCCTGTTGTGAGGTGGGGGACAGGGGGAGGGATAGCATTAGGAGAAATACCTAATGTAATTAATGAGTTAATGGGTGCAGCAAACCAACATGGCACATGTATACCTATGTAACAAACCTGCATGTTGTGCACATGTACCCTAAAACTTAAAGTATAACTTAAAAAAAAAAGAAAACAGAAAATAAATAAAATAAATGAGGAAAAAAAAAAAAAAAGAAAAGAATTTCCAACCCAGAGTTTCATATCAGGTGAAACTAAGCTTCATAAGCAAAGGAGAAATAAGATCCTTTTCAGGCAAGCAAATACTGAGGAAATTCATTACCACCAGACCTACTTTACAAGAGCTCCTAAAGGAAGCACTGAATATGGAAAACAAAAACTGTTATCAGCCACTACAAAAACACTGAAGTACACAGACCAGTGACAATATAAAGCAATCACATAAACAAGTCTGCTAAATAACCAGCTAGCATCATGTTATGTGTCGATCAAATCCATACATAACAATACTAAAAGTAAACAGGCTAAATGCCCAATTAAAAGACACAGAATGGCAAGCTGGATAAAGAACCAGGACCCATCGGTATGCTGTCTTCAAGAGACCCATCTCACATGCAAAGACACACATAGGCTCAAAATAAAGGGATAGAGAAAAATTTACCAAGAAAATGGAAAACAGAAAAAAGCAAGAGTTACAAACCTAGTTTCTGATAGAGTAGACTTTAAACCACCAAAGACCAGGGCTGAGCACAGTAGCTCATGCCTGTAATCCCTGCACTTTGAGAGGCCATGGTCGGTGGATCACTTGAGGCCAGGAGGTTGAGACCAACCTGGCCAACATGGTGAAACCCTGTTTCTACTAAAAATATAAAAATTAGCCGGGCGTGCTGGTATGTGCTTGTAGTCCCAACTACTCAGAAGGCTGAGGCAGGTGAATCGCTAGAACCCAGGAGGCAAAGATTACAGTGAGCCAAGATCATGCTACTGCACTCCAGCCTGGATGACAGGGCGAGACTCTGTCTCAAAACAAAATGAACAAACAACAACAACAATCACCAAAAAAAAAAAAAAATCGAAAAAGAAAAAAAAAAATCAAAAAAGACAATAAAGAAGGGCATTATACAGTGGTAGAGGGTTCAATTCAACAAGAAGAGCTAACTCTCCTAAATATATATGCACTCAATACAGGAGCATGCAGACTTATAAAGCAAGTTACTAGAGACTTTCAAAGAGACATAGACTCCCACTCAATAATAATGGGAGACTTTAACACACCACTGACAATATTAGATCATTGAGACAGAAAATTATCAAAGACATTCAGGACCAGAACTCAGCTCTGGATCAAGTGGACCCAATAGAGGTATCTGCAGAACTCGCCACCTAAAAACAACAGAATATACATTCTTCTCAGTGCCATAGGGCACTTACTCTGAAATTGATCACATAACTGGAAGTAAAACACTCCTCAGCAAATGCAAAGAACTGAAATAATAACAAACAGTCTCTTAAACTGTTTGCAATAAAATTACAACTCAAGATTAAGAAATTCACTCGAAACCATACAACTATGTGGAAATTGAACAAACTGCTCCTGAATGACTTTTGGGTAAATAATGAAATTCAGGCAGAAATCAAGAAGTTCTGTGAAATTAATGAGAACAAAGATACAACATACCAGAACCTCTGTGATGCAGCTAAAGCAGTGTTAAGAGGGAAATTTATAGCACTAAATGCCCACATCCAAAAGCTAGAAAGATCTCAAGTTAAAAAACTAACATCACAACTAAAATAATTAGAGAACCAAGAACAAACAAACACCAAAGTTAGCAGAAGACAAGAAATAGGAAATAACCAAGATCAGAGTGGAACTAAAGGAGATAGAGACATGAAAAATCCTTCAAAAAATCAATGAATCCAGGAGGTAGTTTTTTGAAAAAATTAATAAAAGTAATAGACTGCTCCCTAGACTAATGAAGAAGAAAATAGAGAAGATTCAAATAAACACAATTAGAAATTATAAGGGGGATACTACCACTGACCCCATAGAAATACAAACTATCAGAGAATACTATAAACACCTCTCTGCACATAAACTAGAAAATCTAGAAGAAATAGATAAATTCCTGAACACATACACCCTCCCAAGACTGAACCAGGAAGAAATTGAATCCCTGAATGGACCAATAATGAGTTCTGTAATTGAGGCAGTAATAAATAGCCTACCAATCAAAAAAAGTCCAGGACCAGAAAGATTCACAGCTGAATTCAACCAGAGGTACAAAGAAGAGCTGATACCATTCCTATCAAAACTATTACAAAAAAAAAATGAAAAAAAGGAACTCCTTCCTAACTCATTCTTTGAGGCCAGCATCATCCAAAACATATCAAAACATAGCAGAGTTAAAAAAAGAAAAAAATTCAGACAAATATCCCTGATGAACGTCAGTGCAAAAATCCTCAACAAAATACTGGCAAACCAAATTCAGCAGAACATCAAAAAGCTTACCCAACACAATCAAGTAGGCTTTATGCCTGATGTGCAAGGCTGGTTCAACATATGCAAATCAATAAATGTGATTCATCACATAAACAGAACTAAAGACAAAAATCACATGATTATCACAATAGATTAAAAAAAGGCATTCAATAAAATTCAACATCCCTTCATGTCAAAAACTCTTAATAAAGTAGGTATTAAAGGAACATACCTCAAAAAAATAAGAGCCATATATAACAAACCCACAGCCAATAACATATGGGAATGGGCAAAAGCTGGAAACATTCCCCTTGAAAACGAGCATAAGATAAGGTTGCCCTCTCTCACGACTCCTATTCAACATAGTATTGCAAGTTCTGGCCAGGGCAATCAGGCAAGAGAAATAAACAAAGGCGTTTAAATAGCAAGACAGGAAGTCAAACTACCTTTGTGTGTAGATGGCATGATTCTGTATCTAGAAAACCCTATCGTCTCAGCCCAAAAGCTTTTAAAGCTAATAAGCAACTTGAGCAAAGTCTCGGGATAAAAAATCAATGTGCAAAAATTGACAGCATTTCTAGACACCAAAAACAGGTAAGCTCAGTCCCAAATAACGAATGAACTCTCATTCACAATTGCCACAAAAGGAACAAAATACCTAGGAATACAGCTAAAAAGGGAAGTGAAGGACTTCTTCAAGGAGAACTACAAACCACTGCTCAGAGAAATCTGAGATGACACAAATGAAAACATATTCCATGCTCACAGACGAGAAGAATCAATAGCGTGAAAATGGCCATATTGCTCAAAGCCATTTATAGATTCAATGCTATTCCCATTAAACTACCATTGACATTCTTCTCAGAATTAGAAAAAAACTATTTTAAAATTCATATGGAACCCCCAAAAAATCCCGAATTGCCAAGGCAATCCTAAGCAAAAAGAACAAACCTGGAGGCATCACACTACATGACTTCAAACTACACTACAGGGCTACAGTAATCAAAATAGCATGGTTCTGGTACAAGAACAGACACAGGGACCAATGGAACAGAATAGAGAACCCAGAAATAGGACCACACACCTACAACCATCTAATCTTTGACAAACCTGACAAAAGCAAGCAATGAGGAAAGGATTCCCTATTTAATAAATGATGCTGGGAGAACTGGCTAGCTATATGCAGAAAATTGAAACTGGACCCCTTCCTTACACCATATACAAAAACCAACTCAAGATGGATTAGACTTAAATGTAAAACCCAAAACTATAAAAACCCTAGAAGAAAACCTAGGCAATACCATTCAGGACATAGGAATGGGCTAAGATTTCATGATGAAGATGCCAAAAGGAATTGCAACAAAAGCAAAAATTGACAAATTTTTGCAAAAACAAATTGCAAATTTTTTGCAAAAATTGACAGACTATCAACAGAGTAAATAGACAACCTACAGAATGGGGAAAAAAATTTGCAATCTATCCATCTAACAAAGGTCTAATATCCAGGATCTATAAGGAACTTAAACAAACTTACACAAAAAAGACAACCCCATAAAAAGTGGGCAAAGGACATGAACAGACACATCTCAAAGGAAGACATACATGCAGCCACAAATATATGAATAAAAGCTCAACATCACTGATCACTAGAGAAATGCAAATCAAAACCACAATGAGACATCATCTCCCACCAGTCAGAATGAATGGCTCTTATTGAAAAGTCAAAAAGCAACAGATGCTGGCAAGTTTGTAGAGAAAAAGGAACACTCACTGTTGATGTGAGTGTAAATTAGTTCAACCAGGCTGGGCACAGTGGCTCACGCCTGTAATCCCAGCACTTTGGGAGGCTAAGGCAGCCAGATCACTTGAGGTCAGGAGTTGGAGACCAGCCTGGCCAACATGGCAAAACCACATCTCTACTAAAAACATAAAAATTAGTCAGGCATGGTGGTGCCCAGCTGAGGCACAGGAATCGCTTGAACCTGGGAGGTGAAGATTGTAGTGAACCCAAATTGCACCACTGCACTCCAGCCTGAGCAACAAAGCAAGACTCTGTCTTAAAGAAAAAAAAAAAAATTAGTTCAACCATTATGGAAGACAATGTGGTGATTCGTTAAAGACCTAGAGGCAGAAATACCGTTCCACCCAGCAATCCTGTTGCCAGGTATAGTCCCAAAGAAATATAAACCATTCTGCTATAAAGACACTTGCATGCATATGTTCACTGCAGCACTATTCACAATAGCAAAAACATGGAATCAACTTAAATGCTCATCAATAATAGACTGGATAAAGAAAATGTGGTACGCATACACCATGGAATACTATGCAGCCATAAAAAGGAATGACATCGTGTCTTTTGGATGTCCTGAATGGAGTTAGAGGCCTTTATCCTTAGCAAACTAACACAGGAACAGAAAACCAAACACTGCATGTTCTCACTTATAAGTGGGAGCCAAATAATGAGAACATGTGGACACATGGAAGGAACAACACACAATAAAGCCTGTCAAAGGGCAGGGGATGGAAGATGGGAGAGGATCAGGAAGAATAGCTAATAGATGCTGGACTTAATAGCTGGGTGTTAAGCCCAGGTATTAAGATGGGATGATCTGTGCCACAGACCACCATGGCACATGTTTCCCTGTGTAATAAACCTGCACATCCTGCACAGGTACCCCTGAACTTAAAATAAAAGTTGGAAATTTAAAAAAGAAAGAAAGAAAGAAAGAAACTGGGCTTAAAGACACTAGACAGTAGATGTAAGTCTTACACATAGTCCTAACACATACTAGTCATGTGTTTCTTAACAAAGTTACTTAGCTGGCCAGGCACAGCTCACGCCTGTAATCCCAGGACTTTGGGAGGCCAAGGCAGGAGGATTGCTTGAGCCCAGGAGTTTGAGACCTGTCTGGGCAACATGGTGAAATCCCAACTCTACAAAAAATAAAAAATAGCTAGACATAGTGGCACATGCCTGTAGTCTCAGCTACTCAGGAAGCTGAGGTGGAGGGATTGCTTGAGCCTGGCAGGACGGTGCAGTGAGCTACGATCATGCCATTGCTCTCCATCCTAGGTGACGGAGAGAGACCCTGCCTCAAAACAAAAACAAAAACAAAACAAGGTCACTTAGCCTATTTGCCCTCAATTTCCTTACCTGGAAAATAGGGCAAACACTGTCTATTCTAACTACTTTTTAGGTTACTATGAAGATTACATTGAAAAATGAGAATTTTAAAACTGTGAAGTATATATTTAGTATATGAAAGAAGAAAATATGTATAAAAAGGAGCTAGGTTAGATATTTTTATCTACACTATTACATACTTCTTGTTCTAGAACTTATAAAAATGTATACATCCACCACTTGTTAGCAGAATATAAATCATTTCCTTTTTTTGTTGTTTTAACTTCTAACACCAGTCTTTAAAATAGAAGTTCCTTATATGTAATACTCAGAAATGTGAAAAATGTATTAATTTCTGTATCTCCATATTTTCTAAAAATTCAACACTTTTAAACTAAATGTGAGAATGGGAAACTTTTCATTATACAAATAAGTAATTTAAAGTAAAATACTAAAATAGGTTTGTTTTCCTAGTGTCTCTCATTTCCCTTTTCTTTGCTCTTCCTTTCACCACCATCCATTACTTGCAGGTATAAAGTAACCTTGTGTCAGCCCCTTTGACTTATACCCCAGTAAAAAATCTCCTTCGGGAGTAATCTGCAGTCATGTGTACCCTGATACATGAAAGTCCATGTATGACTTTTTCCGTAGATAATTGCTTTGTAAGGTTCCTCTCTAGCTATACCCTGAAAGCCTAGCCCCTGTTTGGTTTAGGGGACGTCAGGCATGAGTGAGCAAGTAGAGAAAATCGTGTGCTTAGCTGCCCAGCTCTTCTGCCCCTACTGGCTCTGGAAACTTGCAATTCAAATTATTGACAGAACTACAGTAAACTGTTCCGCTAGGCCAATATGTAAACAATGCTGTTTTCCTGGCCATTAGTCACAAAATGTCAATGTTTATGTAACTATGGTCAAGATCCAGAAGCAGCAGCTTGACCAAAATTTTCCTTTCTCAATATTACAGTACAGTTCTGCTTTTGTACACAACTCACACAAATGTAGAACCGTGTGGTTATATTAAGTTGGCCAGCAAATTATGTTTTCCTTGACAGCAATTAAAGTTTTACCCAAAGATCTCCCAGTCTGAAACAACTTCTAAAGGCGTATTTTTTTAATTAAGGAAAAAAAAGATATAAATGATGCAGTAAAACCCTACACCAAGTCCAGAAAACTTACATTATATTTCAGCTAAAATATCTTTCTAATTCTTCTCTACATTTGGACAATAACATGTTGCCTTTCAACTAACATTTTTATCATTAAATATGTTAAACATCCATTGAATTTACAAACCATCAACTTGAGAAATGTACAAAAGCTCTTATCGGTATTTTCTTCTATTAAAAAAATTAATTCTTAACAATATCCATGCTTGCCTAAAACAGGAAAAACGAACATAAAAAATGGTAAGCAGCCCAGTACGGGGCTCATGCCTGTAATCACAGCACTTTGGGAGGCTGAGGCAACACAGCAAGACCCCATCTTTGCAAGATAATGGAAAAATTAGCTGGGCGTGGTGTGTGCCTGTTGTCCCAGCTACTTTGACAGCAGAAGAGGCAAGATGTCTTGAGAATTCGGGGCTGCAGTTAGCTACAATCATGCTGCTACACTAAAGCCTGGGCAACAGAGACCCTGTCTCTAAAAATAAATAAACAAACAAACAAAAAAAAATCCAAAACACGAGCTGTTGCAAATAAAAAGAATTACATAATTTAAAATTTTTTTAAAAAAGGATCTTTATTTAAATTTGAAAAAAAAAATCCTAAAGGCCTCTTATCTGATACTTAAATCTCTTTCCCATCTACCCACTCCCCAAAGTCTTTGCTAGGCAGCCACTCAACTAATTAAATTCAACTGAAAACATGGATATATGAAAAGTGAGGTACATTTGTCAAGAAACTGTTGTGCATTTAGATGATTGTGACTGATTTTATTAACTTACTGGACTATAAGGCTAAGAACACTGAATGTATCAATTTGGATCTGGCCAACCTCCTTCTAAAGAATAATAATCATAGTATCAAAAACAATAATAATAACTGCCATATTTAGTGAGCACTCCCTAGGTAGTAACAGACACTGTCCTAAACACTTTACGAACTTTATTCATTCAGTTCTAATGACCATTTGAGACAGATAATGTTATCTCCATTTTCCAAAGCGTAAGCTGAGACTTAGAGATGTTAAATAATATGCTCAAAGTAGTTGGACTAGAAAAAGTAGAATCAGGATTGAAGCCTGAATCTGCCCATCTCCTGAACAACTGTGTCCTTTGATCATGCAGGGACTTGAAAAATATAATTTTATTGAGGATCAAGACTAAAGGGCTTACCAAGAGATGCTAAAACCATGTCTGGAATTCATCTAGACTGGAGCAGAGAATCATAAACATGCACATGAGGGCCTATAACTTGAGCTATGGAATTCAGAAAAGTAAACTTAATCAGAAAAGAGCCACTAGGTCCAACAGTTTATTTGAAAAAGAACCAAACACAGAAAAGTCGGCCAGCTAGAAAAGAAACAAGCCTGTACCACCACTTCCGGAAAATAAATTTCAGAGCATGTGCGCTCATCAATGCAGGTCAGGGGAGTAAGGATAAAAGGGACAAACAGCTCCCCACTCACCTCACCCCAACAAAGGATATGGAAAACAAGAGACAACAGAGACAGGGTAAGAAGGCTGAAAGTTATTTTAGTTGCTTTAATCCTCAGTTCATCAGCCATTAGAGTATTGATTATACTATTTTAAAAAGGGTGGTTGGGGAATTGAATGAGATAAAACATGTGCAGTATTTAGCACAATATCTGACGTAAATATTAATAGCAGTAAATATTAGCTGCAGTTAGTATTGTTCTAGAGAATCTCCTACAGCTAACTATAGTGTAGTTTCATGCAAATAATCATTGACTGCAGTCAGAAGACCCGGTCTGGGCCCGATGCAGTGGCTCACCCCTGTAATCCCAGTAGTTTGGGAGGCTGAGGTGGAAGGATCACTTGAGCCCAGGAGCTCAAGACCAGGCTGGACAACAGAGTGAGACTCCACCTCTACAAAAAATTTAAAAATCAGCTGGGCATAGTGACATGTGCCTGTAGTCCTAGCTACTTGGGAGGCTGAGGTGAGGGGATTACTTGAGCCCCAGAGTTCGAGGCTGCAGTGAGCTGTGAGCACATCTTTGCACTCCAGCCTGGGTGACAAAACAAGACCCTATCTCAAAAAGAAGAAGGAGGAGGAGGAGGAGAGGGAGGGGGGAGGGGGAAGGGGGAGAAGGAGTATGTGGGGGAAGGGGAGGGGTAGTGTGTGGGGGACGGGGAGGGGGAGTGGGAGTGGGAGAAGGAGAAGGACAAAGAGAAGGAGAATAAGAAGGGGAGAAGACCTGGTCTGAATCTTTTGTTTGCTTTGTGTTACCTGGAGCATTAAGCAAACATGATGATTTAGCATGAAGAAATTTAAGTTAATAGATATTATAGACCAGTTTCTAATGAAGTAAACTCCAAGAAGTTAAAAAAAAAATGGCCAGAACTACAGATACCGATTCTTAAAATGTCAACTGCTTTAGGAAAATTAGAATATGTTAAGTCTAGATTTTAGGAAAGCATTTGACAAACTTTCATAATGACTTTAACCCATCAACCACAGTCATTTTAAAGTCCCTGTCTAATGTCTCCAATCTGGACAGTCTCTGAGTATGGTTCTGTGGATTACTTTATCTCTTGACAATGGATTGTTTGTCTCGTTTTTGTATGAGCGTCATAATTTTTTCTTTATTTGAGATAGGGTCTTACTCTTTTACTCAGGTTGGAGTGCAGCGGTGAGATCATAGCTCACTGCAGCCTTGACTTCTTGAGCTCAAGGGATCCTCCTGTCTTGGCCTCTCAAGTAGCTGAGACCACAGGTGTATGCCACCAAGCCTGAATAATTTTTAATTTTATTGCAAAGATGGAATCTCACTATGTTATTCAAGCTGATCTCAAACTCCTGACCTCAAGCCATCCTACTGTCTCAGCCTTCAAAAGTGCTGGGATTATAGGCATGAGCTATAAGTCCCGGCCCATAATTCATTATTAAATGTTGCATGCTGTGGGTAGAAAAACAATAAAGACTGAAGTAAGTTGTATCTATACCCTGAAACAGACACATACCTTCTTCTTTCAGGCAATTAGTATGGGAGTTGAGTCAATCTAGTCAGTAGGTGGGCTGGGTTTCGGTTTTGTTTGGCTCTAGTTGCCTTCAGTGCACCACAGCTTCAAATTCCTCCAGCTGCGGGTTGCTTTTGCCTTGTGTCTATTGTGGAGTCTGAGACACCTGAGGGCTTTCTTCTGTTTCGGGTCTGTGTTCAGCTTGCAGCAGGCCCAGCATGCCTCTCCACAGGCATACGCGTCCCTCTGCAGTAGTCTAAGGTTGCCTGCTTGTTACTTGCTGCCAGGCTCCTTGTAAGACAGGGCAAGGGGTTTCCCTGGTATAGCCTCAAACTCAGGAAGGACTCTTGTGCCTGGGCCATGGCCTGGGGCTTTCTCAGTACTCCTCCCCCTCCTCCATCTTCCCTTCTCATCCCCACAGCAAACTCCGCCTTGTGTCTAAGAAAGGTCTTGCGTGGAGAGTTTCTACTCTCCCCTGGTGGCAGCTGACCTCTCTGCTTTGTTTGATTGCAGGTTGCTGAACCAGACAAGTGCCCTTGGCCCTCCCCCAGGGCACATGGCTTTTGCTTCGAATAACAGCAGAGACAGAGAATAGCGAAGGCTTTGTACCTGCTTTCATCTCAGAAAAGGAATCTCTCAGGTCTCCTGCCTGTCTCCAGTCTTTCTTGTGAATTCCTCATGGAGCCTTATGGAAAAGGATTTGAGAATGAGTGTCTATTCTTCTTGAGTCTAGATCTCTAGAAGATTCTGAACTGTCTCACTAGCCTAACACTGGACCTTTAAGAATTTGTTAAAATTTTAGCTGCTTATTTTTTACCCACTCTTAAGACAGCTGCCTCTTTCTCTACTTCCACAAAGATGTAGCAATTCATGTGCCCCATCTCTCCTCAGAGGACCTGTTGCCCTTTGAAATTCAGTTAACCTGGTTGTCTTGTGACCTCAGCTTTTTCACAGATTCAAGAAAATTTTTTGATTTTATAAGTTATATAGCTTTTCCTCTCATTTTTAGGCGAGGGGTGACATGCTTTAAAGGTTTCTATACCCTAAGAGGAATGATTCGGATAGGGCTGGCAAACTCAAATGCCTACAAAGTTCAGGTGGAGAATATACGTGATCAAACTAGTCTAAGGGTGAAAGGTGTGAATTATGAGTAAATGAAGAATGCTTGACTATCTGAGGGCACACAAATATTTTTTAAATGATGCATGATAAACCAAAAATGTCTTTAGAATTCAACTGACAAGTTGAATTTCCTAATTAAGATATTAGCAGAATTATGTGTTCAAACCTGGTTAAGCAGAACTGGTTGATCGATAACTAAAAAGAGCTTTAAAATGCATCATTTTCGACCTAAAAGGAAATTCTTATTGTCATGGCCAGAAATCTCTACTTAGTCCTGTGCTGATTTTAATATTTTAAGGTTTGGAATGAAGATATAAAAAGAAGAGTATTCTGGTTTTCTTTCATGAAACTAAACCAAGAGTTATTGCTAATATACTTCATATTAAGATTCATGAGGTGCTTGACAGGTTAACATAAAGAGACTTAATATGCATAAATGTAAGGTTCTAAAATTGGGCTTAACAAATCTACTTCAAATTTACAGGTGCATAGAATTGGTGAGAGCTGACTTACTAATAGAAGTTCATATGGTAATGACTGATGATTTTTATCAGGTGCAAATTTAGTGAGTCAAATGATGACATAATTGCCCCCAAATAAGCTGCTCTGCCTTAGGTTATAATAACATCAGTGGAAGCAAAGTGTTCAGAACAAAGGAAGCCTTTAGTCCCACAGATGAGACACATGTGGAGTGTCTTGTTGCTGTATTTTACAAGGGTCATTGGCTTACTGGAATTCAGAAAGAGAAAGATGGCCAGGATGATAGTCTGGAAACTGTGCCCTCTGAGGAAAAGTTGAGTCAGAATGTTGAGTCTGGAAAGGGAAAACTTGGAAGAACAGAATAGCATCTTCAAACATTAGAAAAGAGCAACGAGAGAGACTTGGCCCCCGCAGACCAGAAACATTCTAAATAACAGTGAATGAATTTGGATTCAATGAAATTGATGTAGTAAGTGTTATTTGATATGTTATTACTTTTGGGGTAAGGTGGACTGAAACATTTTCCCCTCCAGTCAGTGAAAACAAAAAAGTAGTGATTAGAGAAATGTGATTTATGTTTGTACCATTCATTATTAGTGAATGCAAGAAGACTGTGACGTGTCGGAGCAAGGTAGGAGCAAAATCTCTGTTAGCAGGAAGCCAGGGTTATGAATTTTATAAGAATGTGATCAATTTTATGTTTATGAATGTAATATTAATTTCTCAAGTAGACAAGAGTTTTTTAAAGAAAATCAATCTTTAAACTGGTAGAATGGATTTAACTTCAGATACTCATGGAACCTAAGAGGAAAACAGCTATAGTACAAATTTAGAACCCACTGTATCCATAAAAAGGTAGCTCACTCTTCCCACCTCCCCAGGAACAGTAACAGACATTGAAGCCATGCTGTGTCTTCCTTCACAAAGAAGCTATAGCTGGGTGGAAGAGAAAAGCCATCAATTTCTAGTAGTGAACAGAAGCTACAAATTGTTCAAGATACAGTCAGGACAAAGATGCTAAAAATTAACTTTATTTCCAGGGAGTAGCTTTTGATCCCAGGAAAATAGGGAATGGGGCAAGAGCTATTAAGTTTGGCGGGATAATAAGTTAGAAAACCTTCAAAAGGCAGACTTCTGAGCCACACGAAGTATTTACTCGCCATGATCTATCCAGAGAAAAGCGAGGTCCATCCTCACTGAATTGTGCCCCTCTGTCCAGTATAGTAGAGACACATGGAAATAAAAGAAGGGGTTTGACTACACAGGGTGCAGATAAAAAATCTGGTAAAAAGGCCTTCAGTTCATTGCCTCTTAGTGAACAAAATAGAAATGTATAAACAAAGGATTATTTAATATAAAGCCATCATACCCGAAGAGAGGTAGCTTAATTTCTAATTAAGTCTGGGTGCTAACATAAGTGTAGAAGTAAATTTACAACCACTAATCCATGGAACATAGAGAATTGCTGCTGCTGCTGCCGCTGCTGCTGGTGGGAAACCTTGGTCTGCTCAGCAAGTTCAACATACATGAGAAACAACCAAGGATTCCACCAAAACGAATGCCAAAGTGGAGGAGATGCTGAAAATAGAAAAACACAATGCAATAGAAACTCCAGATTTTGAAGCAATACTTGCCCCCCAAAGACTATATTGTCACACATACATGTGCACGCGCACACCCATACACACACAAAATTTTTTTTTTAAACATAGAAATGTAGGAAAATTAACTAGAAGGAGATTGCAGGGGTGCTCACGTCATCATGCTACTCTTCCCTTGCTTAATCTCCCGTTTCTGCCATCTTGTTTCCCAAAGACGGACCCACTCATTCCACCTCTAAAAGCTCAGCCCTGCCCTGTGTGCAGACGGCCTCACGTGAAGCCTCACATGCCCTCAAGCCTCAGCAGGAGCTGGGCCCAGTGCCTGGGCATTGCATGCTGGGTCCTCTCAGTCACTACTCTTTTCATTGAGGAACATGATCCCAGACTTATTTGGGATCACAGCTCCTCCCTAGAAATGTAAGTAACTTCCAGTTCTCTTAGTCCTGACTATGCCTCGAAAAGCTTAGAGCTTCTACTCTCCACGAAAAATGGATGATTTGGAAATTAAGATCCCATTTCTAATCCCCATTCTCCAGCAAATTAATGTGCCTAGTACTCTCTTTTTTTAAATTCCCTTTGGGAAATGGAGCTTTTTGCCAGAATCTCCTCCTAACTGCTAGGCCCCTGTTACCACGAGCTGACGTTCTAAATTGCACAGATCTAAGTTCCTAGAGAGCTAGGACCATATCTGGTTGGTTATAGCTGAATCCCCAGAGCCTCATGCACAGCTCATGCTCAGCAAATATATTGTTTTCAAATGCGTGAAAGGATGGCTACTCCCTTGCCTTGTATTCCCAATCACTCTGTTCTACCCAAGTGCTGAGACGATCCCTGAGTTAAGTAAGATCTTCTGCTGCCCATTGTGTCCCCAGGATTTGGACAGACTCTGGCATAGTCCTTGGGCAAATGTCTTTTCTGTGAGCCTGGGCCTCAGAACCTCTTATGCACCACTAGAAATTCTCCTGTATCTCTCCCAGAATAAATGGCCTTCTTGGTGATGGTACCCAAGCTACTGAAATTTGGAAGCATTTATCCATTCACTCATTGATTCAACAAACACTTACAGAATGCTAGCTGTTGTGAGGGCACATGCAGCAGAAGTTGCTCTGTCAACAATGTTGAGGAGGAGATTCACAGAGGAGTGGTGGGGGGGACAATAAGGAAAACAAAGCTCTTTCCTGATGCTAAGATCCTGTGCTTTTAAAGAAAAAAGTGAGAAAAAGGAAGGGTAAATAACATGATCTGATAATCAATATAAAACGAAGCAACCAGATACTATCATAAAGCAATTGCTTTCATAATTATTATTGCAAAATGTATGAAAACAATAGATGCAAATGTCTCCTGAGAATGGTAAAACATCTCCCTGTGATTTCCCTGCCAGAACTGCATAATCTGAATCTAATTACCAGGAAATAATGTGCAAGCCCCAATTAGCAGACATTCCACAAAATAACTGACCGATGTTTTTCAAATCTGCCAAGGTCAAAAGGCAAAATAAACACTGAGGAAGTATTGCCGCTTAAAGAGACTACAGAGACTCGACAACTAAGTGCAAATTGTGATCCTGGGAAGAGCCATAAAGGACGTTATAGGAACAGTTAATAAATTTGACTATGAACTATGGATTAGACAACAATATGATATAAATGATATTTGTAATTAACTGTGGTTATATAGGAGAATGTCCTTGTTTTATGAAATAAATGCTGAGGTATTTAAGGGTAAAAGAGCATGATGTCTGCAACTGATTCTCAAGTTGTTTAGATAAAGAGAGAATGATAGAGCAATTGGGGTAAAATATTAACAACTGATTAATTTGGATGGTATATCAGAATTCCTTCTAATCTTGCACCTTTTGTGTAGGCATGAAATGTTATCTAAACAAAAAGTTATAAAAGTGTGAAATCACTCAGGGAGCTTTGCTCACTTCTGTAAGAGTGTTAAGAGTTAAGGAAGGACTGATAAGTTAAAACGTAGATAACTCCACAAACCCATTCTGCCTACCAAATTATGGGGTCACTATCAAACAACTGTCCTGTGAATAACAAGTACTTCTGGCAATAAAACACTCCTATTAAATTTAGACACAGACCTGAAGGAGTTCAACAAGATCCAAACAGGAACTACTAAAGGTCATTGTCAAACCTTAAGGCTGGTAGCAGAAGGTAAGTTTCTTCCCTGGGCAAGGCTGTCTAGTGAGTACTGCAACCCATTCTCTGATAGAAGGTTTAGAAAACCAAGCTAGAATGTCTAGAATTTATTCCAGAAAACAGATCTGGAAAATTAGCAAAACCTCTTCTTAAACAGTGGCTTTAAAAAAATTAAAATTAACTTTCACTGTGTTGGACACCCTATGAGTTGTTGGTCTTTCATTTCATTGTCAACAGAGCCCTGCAAGACTGGTGTTACCGTCTCTACTTTTACATATGAAGAAAATGCAACTTGAGAATTAGTGTAATTCGTTCTAACTCACAAAGGTAGGAAGTGATGGAAGTAAAATTCCAACACAAGGTCTGTGCTACTTCAAAACCCAACCCATCAAGACAGCACAAATAAACTGCATTTTGAAGAATCAAGTTTCATTAAATGATAACTGAATGCACCCCAAACTCTAAATTAACTAATATTAAATTATTACATGAGAATCTTAATAAGACAGCCCTTAAGGCAAAAGATGACTTTTTATTGACTCCAAACATTGTCAGAAAACTTTTCTTTTCATTTTAATTCAAATATGTTCACATATACACCAGACCTTGGGCTTTTCCCTACGCCAGTGGTTTTCACTGATGGTTCTCTCTCTCTCTCTTTCTGTCTCTCTCAATCTCTCTATCTCTCTCTCCCGCTTCTCTCTCTCCCTCCCTCTGTCCCTCCCTCACTCTCCCACCCCCATCTTTCTCCCTCTCTCTCTCTCTTTCTCTCTCTCTCTTTCTCTCCCCCTCCCTGCTCCCTGTCCCATTCCCTTGTCTTTTCTCCCTCTTTTAGACTGAGTGGTATAAAGAGTTACAAAGTTTTCTGCTGCCCTCCAGTGGTCTTATCCTGGAAGTGGCAGTCACGATAGGAAAAATAGCAAAACCTTTATAGAAGATAATAATAAAATGACACTTACACTCTTTTAGTGTTTTAAGATCGTGGGCTTCAGGGGACAGCACCTGTGGTTACTGAAAAGTTATTTAACTTCACAGGGCCTCAACAACCACATTTATAAAGGAAAAGTTAAAATATCTCCTCATGGTTGTCCCGTGGGTTGAGATAACATGCAAAAAGGTTTTGAAGTACAGTACTTGCTCAATAAAAGAAAAGTTTTACCTTATTTAAGACTGACAACTTTATATAAGGTTAAGGAAACTGATGCTAAGCATAAATTACTTGTTTTTTAAAGTTACTTCAGCCAACATTGTGGGTAGAACTAGACCTATAATTCAAATTTTCATATTCTAATTCTAGTTCTCGTCATGACATCTCAATATTCCAAAGTAACAATTGCTAATAAGGAATCTTAAGAATTTTTAAAGTCTTAAAGGGATATTTTCACACACTGCTAGTGGTTACCATTAAATCTGAAAAACATGCATTCCATTGATCAGTAGTCACATCTCTAGAGCTACATCTTAAAAATTGTGAGACACACACAAAGATTTATGTAGTTTTTCCCAGCACTTTGGGAGGCCGAGATGGGCGGATCACGAGGTCAGGAGATCGAGACCATCCTGGCGAACACAGTGAAACCCCGTCTCTACTAAGAAATACAAAAAATAGCCGGGCGAGATGGCGGGCGCCTGTAGTCCCAGCTACTCGGGAGGCTGAGGCCGGAGAATGGCGTGAACCCGGGAGGCGGAGCTTGCAGTGAGCTGAGATCCGGCCACTGCACTCCAGCCTGGGCTACAGAGCGAGACTCCGTCTCAAAAAAAAAAAAAAAAAAAAAAGATATTTATTAAATAAACTTTGGTGCAAATAATAACAATTGGTTTTATTTATTGGAAAAGTTCTAGATGCCAGATGCTGTTCTAAGGGTTAAGAATGTATCAACACTAAAATGAAGTTGGTACTATTGTTATCTCCATTCAACACATGAGGAAACAGAGAGACAGAGAGGTTAAGTAGCTTGTCCAAGATCATACATTTAGGAAGAGGGAGTACCAGGAATTGAACTGAGATGTCTTATTCAAGAGTCCATGTTCTAGTCACTTATCAATCTTTTTCTGAGACTGTACAGTCCGTGGATCCACCCATGCTATTCCATTATGTGGCAGCACCTATATAATGGAATACAGTGAACCTTTTTTGAAAAATATGTTTCAATGGGTATTAAATTATATAGGGACATGCTTACAATAAAATATTAAGGGGAATAAACAGTATGCAAAACTGTATACCATATTAGTTCTAGAAACGTGTGTGTGTGTATGTCTAAGGGTGTATAAATCAAAACCCAGACCCTAATTAGTGGCTTTCTCCAAGTGATGAGTTATGTGTAATTTTTTCTCCTTTGTGCTTTCTAAATATTCTGAATATTTGTTAATGAGGCAGAACTGCTATGATCATCAGAAAATTTAGATTAAAAAAGATTTAGGTTGCCAAAAAATACTAGAATACTTAAGAACAGCATTTAGTTTACCTTAAAAGTTAAAAATTGAATCCAGAAGTAAATATTTGCAAGAAAAACAATTATCAAGGATTGCTAACTTTTAGTTTCTTAAATAATGAATCCAGAGTATAAATACAAAATATCTGCAAGAAAATATAATTTTATCAAGGGTTGGGAAGAGAGGAAGGATGTTCAGACTAGAAAGGGTAGTACCTAAAAGAGAGTGCTTAATAGAACTCTGCTGGATTAAGTTTGCACAGTGGACCCTATTTTGACTTATGTCAGCTCTACATAAACAGTCCCCTGACAGTCATCATTAGGATTCGCTAGAGACTGGGATTGTGTGGACAGATGGCCTGATATCTTCAGAAGTGAAAATGGGGGAAGAGCTTTGAACCCAGAGGTACAATCTCTGGATTGGAGAATTTCAAAGGTGCCAGGGAAAAGCAGTACAAAGGGCCTTCTTTTTGACAATTACCCTAAAACACAGTTAGCTCTGTGACAGCCCGTCCTGGGCAGGGCCTATCAGCAGTGCCAGATGAGCCTATAGACACCCACCTTGAGGTGGCGCGTTCCCAGCTGCCCTGCGCATGCCAATCTTATCAGCTTTGATGGAAGCCTGGGGCTCCAGATAAAGCTACTTGGCCCCAGACGCTGGACAGAGCATGCTTTTTCCTGTTTGGCTGGGAAAGGGAAGGCTGAACTGCTGAGTCTGACACTTAACAGGACTTCGGCATTCCCCTGAAAACAGACTAGATCAGAGATTTGTTTTTTTTAATTGAAAAGTAACTTGGGTTCTCTTTAGAAACCCTTATTTGGTGCACACATCTGGCTATTTCACAGAGATTTCAGTTTTGCAAAGAAGTTGGAGTTGATTTCCTCCCTCAGACAAGCTATTAGTTGTTGGTGGGCAACAGAAGTTGCTCAGCATAGACAAAAGCAAAAAAGGTTCCTGCTGAGACCTAACGAAAACCTCCAAAGAGAACGCTGAGAATTCATCTCAGGATGAAGATGCAAGGGCAAAGGAGAAGCACTTGTGACACAAGCAAATGGGGTCCATTGATGAACAGATGCAAGAAGATTCTTCTCCCAACTACTGCAGCTCCTACAGTGATAAGAATCTGGCTCCTTGGAGGCCTGCTGCCATTCCTGCTGCTCCTCTCTGGCCTGCAGAGACCCACAGACGGTTCTGAGGTAGGGGGACAATTGAGGAGGTGATCTCTTTATGATCAGTACTTCAACAGAGCATTCACCTGGCCACAGCCTTTAAATGGCCCAGACCTTAGGCATTCAGTTTCTAGTTTCATTCCGACATTTTAACAAATCATGTTAGTAAAGAGTGTTGAAAACAATTATTAAAATTGTAGAATCCTTCATTGTTTGTACACTTGACATTATGGATGCTAGTGGCATAAAGTTATTTTCTTGATCCACTGTAAAAATTAAGTAAAATATTGCTTCCATAGTACAAAACAATGCAAAATAAACCAAGTCTATTTGGCTTTAAACTCTGTCATACAGATTGACTTAAGTTTTAAGTATTCTAATAAAGATCTGTGTAACAAAAAAACAACCTAATGTTAAGAGATGACAGAGTGCATATTTGAGATCTAGTAACATATTAACAAAGTTTCAGAGTTCCTCATGACAGTTGACAGAACATTATGTTATTGGTTTGGTTTGGTTTGGTTTGGCTCGGCTTGGCTTAAACAGATACCGTAGACCTATTTTAATACCTGTTGTGAAGAGTAATTGGTTAAAATCGTTTAATCAGTCTTAAAAATGTGTTCTAGTTTACAAACTAGCTGATGTCTCTTTATAAATAACACAGTAAAAATACCAAATGGGATGTTCTTTAAGTTCCAGTTCCAACATGCTTAATATTGACTGGATGGAATGTGATCCTTTAACATGTCCCTTAATGAGCACTGTTCATTAGGAAAACACCATTTCTTTGCCAAGAAAGAAATGTTTTAGAATTTATATAATTTACATATGGCTCTAAATGATAGACCGATGATATTCTATGGACTTCTATTCAAATCTGTCACTTCAGTTTAACTTGCACCAGATGTCAATAAATAACATTCTGTTGGCCACCCATTAGAAAGGAATGTCCTTTGCCAGAAGGGGAGGGACTTTCCTGGGCACATTCCTGGCCACTGTCCAACCCTTGACTCACTCTGCTCTCCCCGAGGTGGACAAATGTACTCCACTGGCAGCATGGGAAAAAACAACTGGGTGTGCTGAGTTTGGCTCTGCTCTTCTTCCTCCTGCGAGTTAGCCTGATGGCAAAGGGCATCAGTTCTCTGTTTCCCCATGACAAGAATCTTACCTGGGCAGGTCCCAGTTCAGTACTGCCTGCAAATGAGTCGGTTCCATTCTGGAATTTGCTCTTAACAAGCCACTTGCCATCAGACCTAACGATGTGACTGCTGTAGCGTGCCCTTATTCAGTAAGAAAACAGACATTTTGGCTTTCGTATTTTGCTATTTTTATTATCAGTGTTTTCAGAACCTGGGTAGACAAGAAGGTTGTTATTTACGAGAGCCCCCCCCAGTACTATTCATAGCTTAAGGATAAAGTTCAAGGATTTAATCTAGGTTTTGGGCATTCATAAAAGTGATATTTTTGAAAACACTACTGAGAGAATAGAAAGGGGGGAAAGCAGAGGAAACAGAAAGTATAGTTAAACTATAAGATTATGAATTTTTTCTTCAAAGTACTTAATATGCAAACATGCTGTGATTTTATTGATGTTAAAAGAGTTACTCCCTCTCTGGGGAGATGAGTTTTTCAAGTTTTCAGTAATTTATTTATCAAACCAAATTCAATCTCTAGCACAGGTCATTGACACAGGAAGGATTGGAACAGTGTAATGATTTTCAGTGAAACTTACTTCAGTAAATATTGGTTTCCAGGAGAAGACTTGGCCTTATAGAGTACAGCAAATCTGCAACCACATTCACCATCTGATTTGAAAAATTAAACTCAAGATTTTTATTTTTGTATAGGTTGCGATGAAAATCGACTTTGACTTCGCACCAGGTTCCTTTGATGATCAGTACCAAGGCTGTAGCAAAGAGGTTATGGAGAAACTAACTCAAGGGGATTATTTCACAAAAGACATAGAAGCCCAGAAGAATTACTTTGGGATGTGGCAAAAAGCTCACTTAACCTGGCTTAACCAAGGAAAAGTTCTACCCCAGAACATGACTACCACGCATGCTGTGGCTATTTTGTTTTATACATTGAACAGCAATGTTCGTTCTAACTTTACTAGAGCCGTGGCCTATGTTGCCAGGGCTCCACAGCAGTATGAACGTTCATTCCAATTCAAATATTTACACTACTACCTCACCACAGCAGTCCAGCTGCTGAGGAAAGACAGCGTCATGAAGAATGGCACTCCTCTGTGCTATGAGGTGCATTATAGGACGAAGGATGTCCACTTCAGCGCCTACACAGGTGCCACCATTCGATTTGGCCAATTCCTCTCCACATCCCTCCTAAAAGAAGAGGCACAGGAGTTTGGGAACCAGACACTATTTACCATATTCACCTGCCTGGGTGCACCTGTACAATACTTCTCCCTCAAGAAGGAAGTCTTGATCCCTCCCTATGAGTTGTTCAAAGTTATAAATATGAGCTCCCACCCAAGAGGAAACTGGTTGCAGTTGAGGTCAACTGGGAACCTGAGCACGTACAACTGTCAGCTGCTAAAAGGTATTCTTTATCTAAATTGAGGCTATTCACAGACCACTGCTCTTTTATAAAAGTTATTTTTTCTCAGTGGGCTTGAGGGGAAAGACCAAAAACATGAAAACTGGCCTTCAGTAATGATGGAACTGACAGATTAGAGAAAGCCACTTTATTGGCTTCTTCTCTTTTCTTCCTGCTCCATTACCTCTAGGACAATAAGTTTTGCAATGAAATTATTGTGTAGAAAATTGCAGACAGACAGAGTAAAGCTTGACTGGAAGGTGGAGCATAAAGATAGCACTTTTAACTTCTCCCTCAAACTCATTGTTTTTGTCATCGTCATTACATGGATAGGAGTTCTAAAAGTAAAGCAAGAGGCAAGACATTTATTCATTAATTTTCTGTTCATTAACCATCTTCTGTTGTGATGGGGACCCTGGAAATATAGAATGAATAAAGCAAAATAATAACCTAGGAGGATTTTTAGTCTAATGAGAAATGGAAATATGAACAAATGTATACACTCAGAAGTACTAAGTGATATACCAAATATTTAAGCAATAGCTGTGGCTGCTCAGTGCAGGGAGCTACTCATTCTCTCCAGGAACAGTGAGGAAGGCTTCATAATAGAGAGCCACAGGAGACTTGTCATGAGAATGGCAGTTTTCAATGAAAGAAAAGTCATTTTAAGCAGAGAATAGCTTGCTGTGGTTTGAATGTGTCTCCCAATAAGTTCCTGTGTTGGAAGCTTAATCTCCAATGCAACAGTGTCATGAAATGGGCTCTAATAAGAGATGATTGGATCTTTCCTAATAAGAGATGATTGGATAAATGGATTAATGTTGTTATCATGTGAGCAGGTTAGTTATTGTGAGAGTATGTTATTGTAAAGACAGTCTGATCACTGGTGCCTCTCTCTGTCTTGTGTGCCCCCTTCTCTTCCACCATGTTATGGTATAACACAAAGGCCCTCACTAGATGCTGGAGCCATGCTCTTGGACTTCCCATCCTCCAGAACTGTGAGAAGTATATTTATTTTCTTTACAGATTACCCAGTCTGTGATACTCTGTTATTGCAACAGAAAACAGACTAAGACACAGCATATGTTAATCACAAGGATTTCAAACAGCCTGGTGTCTTCTGAAATTCTGGGTGGCTGGTATGTAGGATGTGTAGGATATGGGAAAAGAATAGGAGTAGGAAGGGAGGAGGGGATTTATCCAGGTGGGAGAATTCTGACAGGGCCTTATTATAAAAGGTCTTGTATTTTGTGCTAAGGACCTTTTAATTTTATGCTGTAGGTAATAAGAAGTCATTAGAAGTTTTAAGGAGTAGAAATCAATTTGATCAACATCTTAGAAAGGGCTCTGATGATATTGTGAAAAATGAACCGAAGTAGGAAACATTAGAAATATCAAAATACAAAAAAAAAACGTTAAACTTTTTTTAAGAAAAACATGGCTGATCGAATTTTATGTTGCCACCTAGTCATTTCATGGAGGGGTAGTTGTGTAGCAAATCCTGTGCTCTGTTAGATTCAGAAAAAAAAAAAAAAAAAAAAGACTGTCTTTATTAATATATAAATTTATTCACACTCACAGTTAGCTGCAACCCAGTTGCAGGGTCTACCTTCAATATATCCCCAAATTTGTCTTCGCTCTATCATTATTGCTATGATTTATAATTCAGGCTGTCAGCATTTCTCAACATTTCGGAGTGGTAGTGTTGCAAAGGTGTTCAAACTGGCATCTAGACTGAGGTCTAGAATCTGCTTACTCTGTCCTAGCTATAAATACAGAACAGGGAGAGGAGACCTATTAATACTGTCATCTCCTCACATTTCCCCTTGGAAGCATGGCAGCAAAACGAGTGAAATGAGTATCTGCCCCACAGACACAGGAGATTAGTGTTTGTAGAGGATGAAAAACTATAGTAGAATATGAAGAAAACAGTGAGATTTTGATAATAAACCAAAACATTCATAGCCAGGTTCCAGGATTCTTTAGAACTACACCTGACTACGATATGATTACTTCATTCTCATCATGAATTTGGGGCATATAATTCTTCACTAGGATAGTAAGCACAGTAAAATATATTCAAAGAAAAATTACAGAAGACTTATATCAAGCATTGAGTGGGAAACTGTGGGAAAGGAGAATATAATATAAACTATTACTCACACTCTGCCACTCTATAAACCTCAAAGAAAAATATTTCAGGACACCCCCACCCAAATCAATCTTTGCTTTCCTATGGCAAAACTACTCAAATGCAACTTTAACTTAGTTTTGAGTTAAGGTTTAGCTGGGGTAGCCACATATATCACTAAATTCTGAAAGTTGGGTTGGTCTTCATGAAATATTTGGAATCACAAATCACACGTAAGGGAATCAATAATCTTGTATTGCTCTGTAAGCTCCCTGTGGTCAGGAACTTGACCACAGAGTATTTGAGAGCTAGGCAGGCAGGCAGTTTGAGCCCAGACCCACTCTGTTTGAATTTATAGCCCACTGTACCACTTAATAGCTATGTGTTCTTGGTCAAGTTACTTAAACTCCAAGTTTTTTCATCTACCTAATAATCATCATAACAGAACCTCAGAAGACTTTTGTGAAAATGAAAAAAAAAATGTAAAATTATTGGCCAAGTGCGGTGGCTCACACCCATAATCCCAGCATTTTGGGAGGCCGAGGCGGGTGGATCAATCGAGGCCAGGAGTTTGAGACAAGCCTGGCCAACATGGTGAAACCTCATCTCTACAAAAAGATGCAAAAAGTAGCTGGATATCATGGTGCACACCTGTAGTCCCAGCTACTAGGGAGGCTGAGGTAGGAGAATCACTTGACCCCAGGAGGCAGAGGTTTCAGTGAGCTGAGATCGTGCCACTGCACTCCAGCCTGGGTGATAGAGAGAGACTCCATCTTAAAAGAAAAATAAATAAATAAAATTATTTATATATTATATAGCATATAGTAATAGTAAATTAGTGTTAGCTATTACTAACTTCAGTCCTCTGGCACATAGAAGTGCCCAGCCTATTTTGTTGAATGGTAAATGAACGAAGCATTCCCTTTTACATCTCTAAGCAATCTAAGCCTTAGACCACATTACCATATAACACAATTAATTAAAAACAGTTCCAATATTTGAAGAAGGGAAAATATTCTAGAAGCTTCAACCGCTAGTCAAAAGTAAGCTGTTGTCACAATGTAAATGATCGACATGGTCACTTGCACTGTGAGTTACCATAACTAAATTTTTCTCAGAAATTTATTAATTAGAAGCTTGTGTGGCCATGCGGCAAAGCTTGTAAATGGCAGAATAAAAAATACCACTGGTCATGGAGGATAATATTTTCTTTATAAATTGGAGTGAAGAGGGAAGAGATAGGTCAGTGGCATCATATAATCAGCCAAGAGCTGGAATTGGAGCATCTTCTCACCCTCCACAGCTATGAAACTATCTGAGAAGGTAAAAGAGGGAAAGGAATAAGCTCACATTGCAGGGATGCCTTTCTTCCTTTGACCCCAGACTCTGACTAAGGGTTGCAGAGAAGGCTGCTCCATCCTCTGGTTCCACCTGACCTACTTAAGCCTCATCTGCCATTGGCTAGTTGGCATCACAGTCATTTAGTTGAAGGCAAAAAAATTGCAGTAGTGCCCCCTTACCTATGGTTTTGCTTTCTGTGGTTTCAGTTACCCATAGAACATATTAAATGGACAATTCCAAAGATAAATAATTCCTAAGTTTTAAATTGTATGCCATTCTGAGTGGTGTGATGAAATCTTGTGCCTTCCCTCTCGGGATGTGAATCATCCCTTTGTTTGGGGGATCCACAGTCTACACTGTGAGTCACTTAGTAGCCTTCTCGGTTATAAGATCTGCTGTTTCAGTATTGCAGTGTCTGTTTTCAAGTGACCCTCATTTTGTTTCATAATGGCCCCAAAGTGCAAGACTAGTGATCTTGGCGATTCAGATATGCCCAAGAGGAAGTGCCTCCTTTGAATGAAAAGTTTAAAGTTCTCGACTTAATAGAAAAAAAGAAAAAATTGTATGCTGAGGCTGCTAAGATCTACAGTAAAAATGAATCTTCTACCTGTGGAATTGTGAAGAAGGAAAAAGAAATTCATGCTAGTTTTGCTGCCACACTTCAAACTTTATCATTGGTGGTATATGTACAGGAAAATAACATAGGGTTCAGTACTACCTGTGGTTTCAGGCATCCACTGAATGTCTTGGAATGTATCCACTAAGGATAAGGGGGCACTACTGAATACGGTCTTGGACAGTACACAATATCTACCTCTTCTGATTTAAAAAATATTTGATTGCCGGCCAGGTGCAGCGGCTCAAGCCTATAATCTCAGCACTTTGGGAGGCTGAGGCAGGTGGATCACAAGGTTAGGAGATCGAGGCCATCCTGACCAACATAGTGAAACCCCATCTCTACTAAAAATACAAAAATTAACCAGGCATGGTGGCACGCACCTGTAATCCCAGCTACTCAGGAGGCTGAGGCAGGAGAATCGATTGAACCCAGGACCAGAGGTTGCAGTGAGCCAAGACTGCGCCACTGCACTCCAGCCTGGGCAACAGAGCGAGCCTCTGTCTCAAAAAAAAAAAAAAAGTTTGATTGCCTTCAGAATGTTTTCAGTGATTCGCTACAGTGTTGATTGTTGTTTGTTTCTTTGTTTTTCTCTCAATCCATAAGCTAAGGAACATCAGAAAGTCATTTCTTGATAAGTAGTACTTACCCCAACATTCTGGAGCAGTATCGGACTGATCCATACATGAACAATAAGAGGAAGGAGGTAGTGTGTCTGTCTTATCTGGGGTCCTTAACAGGGAGGAAGTGAGGTCAGCGGACTCTCCCCAAACCTGACTTTCTAGATAGCTGCTATTTCCCACTTCACTGCTCCACTAATCCCAGCCTAGGGAATTCACAGATGGTGTTCTGGAGCACTGATACCTAACTCCTCATGAAACTGAAATCTTCTCTGGACGCTGTTTCTCATTCTTTCAGCCTTGTTTTGTTTCATGAGCAGGAGCCACAGGCTATTCTGTGTCCCCCGAAGTCCCTATAAGCCAAGTGAATTATGTTTTCTCTCCTGTTCCCTCTCGATCTGACAGACATGATACTGGAAAGACCACATGAAGACCTTTAAAATTACCCAGCCAGCATACTGTAATTCTCCCAAAGAAGAGACAGTATATTAAAGAGCATAGCTTCCCCAGTCCTTCAATTTATGCTAAAATCGGTCCTGTTAACTCGTGACTCAAGTTTAAAGAGTTTCCAGGAATCGGTTGCTTTCAGAGAGACAAGAGATCAAATTAATAGCATTATACAATTTTAGGAAGTAAATTTGCAAAAGAAAAAATTGTCGTTCTAAACTAACAGCTTTCACTTTCCCCTCTAATTATTCTATCACCCCTCACATGACCTATACTCGTTGCCATAGAAACAGGTGTTTTCATGCCCATTGGAAGACTCAGAATATGTTAACAGAAGGTTAGTTATTTGCCCTTAATCTTGCTTCCTTCAGCAAAATAACCTACGCCAAAAATCTGTAGACACACAAATACATGCTCTGTTCTATATCGTTGGATTCACAAAGAACAGGGATTTATTTGTTAAAATGTTTCACATAATCAAAATTCTTAACATGTTTCTAGAAAAATATAGGCAATTGTTTGCAGTCAGCCTGGTTTTACATGTAAACTTCACTTTTTAAAAACCTGTACGATTCTGGTGGGGAGAAATGAATGAAGGCATGTAAAATCTCTTAGAACAGTATCTGACAAATGTAAGTACTCAAAACTTTTGAGATACTATTACTATTACCATTATTATTATTTATTTTATTAGATTTCTATTTCTTCCCGTTTTCTTTTACTCTGGGCTTCAATTATCTAAAATTAGTTTACCCTATTTGTGGCATCACAATGACCTTGAAGTAGAGTGCCTGTCTCAGATAAATGGATGAAAGAATGAGTCATTGAATGAATCTGGGAGACCACACGGCATGGTGGAAAGTGAATAAACTTTGGAGCCAGAAAGATTTGGGCATATGTTAGCAGCTAGGTGGCCTTGTGCAAATGACTTAACCTCTGAGCCTGTTTCTTCATTTATAAAATGGAAGTGATACTCACCTTGTGGGAATGCTGTGATAGCATTGGTGTCTCTGCATCCTCTCAAACACAACTGAGAAACTCTGGGAAAGTACTTTGCACATGGAGGTGGGATAATGGCTTAATGGCACAAACATGTGCTTCAGTGAAATTGATAGTAAGAAGAGAAACAAAGGAAGAGGCAGAAGGAATAATGCTTTTCATTTTCGGGTGCTAAGTTTTTGCTAGGTAATATTCTAAAATATTAACAGTCATGCTCCTTGCATTTTGACAGAAAGAGGCTATAGATAGCATTTGCCTCAAACACTAGATTAACTTGATATAGTGCACATCAGTTTTGCCTTTTTCTGTTTTTTAAGAGACTATTTACTTCTGAACAGTCTGATAAAATTCAGATTCAGATTCCATGAAATACAAGTTATAATCATTATGTATTTCTTCCAGACTTTCTACCCTAAGGCAGAGATGACCAAAATCAGGTTGTAATACACTGATAAAATGATATTTAGCAGTTTAGTTTACAAAATGCTTTGACACCCGTTATCTGTTTAGGTTTTACAACCACCCTGTAAGTCAGGTTATTGACTCCACTGTGCTGATGTGAATGCTGAGATTCAGAGAGCTTAAGTGATTTGCGTAAAATTATTCACAGTTTACAAATGACAAAAATAGGATCCTTCCCCATGTTTTCTAATAAGAATTCCAGGACGGTATTCTCCACAGACTGGTTTCAGGGGATTCATTCATTCTTCAGCAAATATAACTGAGAAACTGCCATTAGTTTTAAGCTTCTTGACTATGACTGTTTACACTGTAAGTCAGTTCACACACACACAAATATGCAAATACACACATATTCATAAAATACAACAGTTATCCTTTTCACAGGCAGTGTAATGCTAGTGTTTTCCATTCTAACCTATTTTATTACATTATTAAACAATGACGACTATGACCTCCTAAGCTGATGTCACAACCCGTCAATGGATCACGTTCTCCAATTTTAAAAAAATACTGTAAAAAGGTAAAGAGAAAATTAAAAACTTTGAAGAGATAGTCAAATAGAAAACTAAAGACAACTACAAAAGTAAAAAAAAAATGTGAGGTATCCTCAAATAAAACACTTTTCAGTTTGTAATTGATTTAATGCACAGCTGTCTTTCATTTATTTTCCTAAATATATGGTCCATCTAACAACAATAATGATAACAATGCCGGGTAGAAATGATAATGGCCATACAAGAGATAAAGAAAAAGTATCAACAGAGTTAGTTACTTTAACCTGACATAAAATTAAAAGGAAGATATTTTTAACATCCTAATTATTATAAAGAGGGCTTATGAATTTTGTTGAAGAATGAGTATGATTACAAGACAGTAGTGTCTCTATGTTTGTCTCTTATTTGGGCATCTTCGTAATAGCAGCTATCATTCATTCATTCAACAAATCATTATTTATTGGGCACTGGCTATGTTCCAGGCACTATCCTAGGTATAGGGAAGGAAATAGGTGAAAATCTCTGCCCTTGGGGATTTACATTCATTGATGTGAAGCAGAAATAAACAAAATAAAGAAGTAAATTATGTCGTAGCTGGTAGGCGTTAGGTACTAAGGTGAAAAATAAAGCAGAGTAAGGAGATAGGGAACACCATGGGAGGGAGTGGTAATATTAAACTGGGTGATCAGGGAAAACCTCACTGAGAGGGTGACATTTGAGCCAAGGTTGAAAGGAGATGAGAGAGCCAGTCCCATGAATATCTGAGGAAAGAGCATTCCAGGAAGAGATCACAGCAAGTGCAAATGCCCCAAGTTAGAAGCAACACCAAGGACACCAGTGTATGGGAATGAATGAGAGAAAAGTAGTAGAAAGTGAAGACAGAAGATGATGTAGATTTGATCACATAGGACCTTGAAGGCAGTTGTAAGGACTTTGACTTTTCCTCTTAGACAGGATACCACTGAGAGGTTTTGGGCAGAGAACATAGAAGATTGTGTCAAAACTGATCTAGCAGCCCAGTAGAGAATAAACTGTAATGAGGTCAGCAGAGAAACCAAATAGGGGGCTATTTCGATCATTCAGATGACAGATGAAGGTGGTAGAGTGGAGGCAGTAAGGTTTGACCAGATTCAGAGCCAAGAGGAGGTCCTGACACACTGGAAGTGAAGAGTGAGGGAAAAAGAAGAGTGAAGGATGACTCCAAGGTTTGGCTAGAGTAACTGAAAGGATGCAGGTGGCACTCACTGAGACGGAGAAGCCTGGGGATGGAGTAGATTTAAGAGCAGGAGTTTGGTATTTGACACGTTATATCTGAGCTGTGCAATAGTAACCCAAGCAGAAGTGTTGAGTGGATAGTTGGATGCATGAGTGTAGAACTCCGAGGAGTGACCCAGGATGGAAAGATAAATTTGAGGTCAGTGGGTGATCGGTGCTATTTAAAGCCATGAGACTGGATGAACTCCCCACAAAAGTGTGTAAATAAAGGAGAGAAAATGGCCAAGGACCAAACCTCAGGACACTGCCATTTTAAAAGGTCAAGTACAAAGAAGATGGAGAGGCTGGGTGTGTTGGCTCACACCTGTAATCCCAGCACTCTGGGAGTCTGAGGTAGGTAGATTGCTTGAACTCAGGAGTTCGAGACCAGCCTGGGCAAGATGGTAAAACCCTGTCTCTACCAAAAATACAAAAAAATAGCCAGGCATGGTGGCGTGCGCCTGTAGTCCCAGCTACTTGGGAGCCTGAGGTGGAAGAATCACTTGAGCCAGGGAGGCCAATGTTGCAGTTAGCAGAGATCGCACTGCTATATTCTAGCCTGGGTGACAGATCAAGACCCATCTCAAAAAAAAAGATGGAGAAGGAATGGCCAGTGAGGGAGGAGAAAACCGATAGAGTTGTTGTCCTAAGAGCAAAGTGAAGAGTAAGTAGCAAGGAAGATGGAGTGATTCACTATCGTAAATATGGTTGATAGGTCAAATACAGTGAGGACTCAGAATTGCCATTTACATTCCAGGAAGCTCAACATATAATCTCTTGAATCAGACACTCTAGGTTAAATACTGGTTCTGTCGCTGACTGTGTGGCCTAAGAGAGACCCTTAAGCTCTCTAAATACTGGGAAAGGGTGAGACTGAAAATCCTTCTGATCTTTAGCCTCAGTGAAGAGGAAAAAAAATCGTTTGAGAACCATTCTAATGACTGACCTGCTAAAGCAGTATTAATGCTTCCTAGGTCTCTATAGGGATTCACATAATTTGATTTTAACACAAACTTTGACAAAAGTTTAGAAAGATGTATGCTCTTAATTTTCCTTGCCAACTCTTATTGGTGAAAATTGAGGTGTTGAAAATTACTGTATCTACTCCAGCCTGGGTGACAGAGTGAGACCTCCATCTCAAAAAAATAAGACAGAAATTACTAATTACTGTGTGTATATATCTATATACACACACACACACACACACACACACATACACACACACACACAGTAAATTTCTGTCTTTTCTGTCTTGAATTTCTACTTGTATACACACACACACACACACACACACACACACACACATTCCTATATAGAAATTCCAAAAAACAGATAGATAGATAGATAGATAGATAGATAGATAGATAGATAGATAGATAGACAGACAGACAGACAGACAGAGTGTGAAAATAGTAGAAATGCATTTCTCCCTCATCTGGTTATCCTATCAAAGAATATGAGCAAATATTGAGGCAATTGGAGTTGAATCTCTTCCTCCCAGAAACATCTTTTCTACCTTAAACAATCAGTGAAGACTAGCTGAAAAGAGATTCCAGTCTTTATTTAGACTATTCTTTACGGGGTTTCCATCTCCCATCTCATTTCAGTCCCCATCCCATTGTATGGTCAATTATTAGTTATATCTGACAATTTTTTTTTTATTTTCCAGTTTTGCTTCCACACCGAACTGACTGCTAACATGTCCCACATTTCCTGTGAAAGGTGTATATGTGTAGTTAGTACACACACACACACACACACACACATACACACACACACTCGAAACAGGACTATGTGAATATTTCTTGCTCACCTTGTAATGAAAAATTCTGTGGATGGACATGTAATACACAGACAAACAGTTTAGTGGTTAAGAATGCAGAATTGAGACAAACTGGCCAAATTTGAATGGTGCCTACACTACTTACGAGATGTGTGACACTGGCAAGTTTTTTCACATCTCTGTGTCACAATCTCATCAACTAAAAACCAAGGATAATGACAATAAAAATCTCATAGGTTTGTTGTGAGGTTTAAGTAAGTTAATATATAGCAAGGGCTCAAAATAGATACTAGCACAAAAAATCAGCATTCAGTTTGCGTTAACTTTCATAATGGTGATGAAGATGATGATAATTAAGATGGAGATAATGATAACAGTGATTATGCTGCTGGTGATGATAAAGATGGAAAATCAGATCTCTACCACCAGCTGGCTGGGTTACCAGGGAGTACATCTTTTAACCTCTTGGTGTCTGTTTCATCATCTACAAAATAAGCAAGTTATGTTCGAAAAATCTAAAAGAATGTGTTTTAAGTAGCTAACTTCAAATGTTTTTATTAGGAATTTTCTAAGTTAAGAAAGTGGATCAATGGAGAAATGAGGTGGTTTAAAAAAAAAAAAACAAAAAAACTCTGCTACCTAAAATATCTCTAACTTTTGTTTTGTTTTTTACAGCTTCCAGCAAGAAATGCATCCCTGATCCTATAGCTATTGCATCTCTCTCCTTTTTGGCCAGTGTCATCATCTTTTCCAAAAGCCGAGTATAAAGGAATCTTGTGACTCCTTTTATTTAAAAAAAAATTTTAAATAAAATCTTTTTTATTGGCCTTTCGGCTAGAAATGGAAATTTATTTTCCAGGAAGGATGATCCCATCATACTTCTGCTGAAACCAGTACATGGCCTCCTCTTTGTTAATTCTCTTATGCCTTTCCTTGCACCCCTTTGCCTTATTTCAATCTGAGCACCCTAAGTACTCTTGGGGAAATCATTCTGCCCCTCTAGCAACTGATGCAGAGCTGGCTCAGCCCACAGACTGTGATTGGCCTGTAACTCAGGCCTTAGCCAATCAGTATATTTCTTCTTCATCGACACAAAGATTCATGCTGGAATAGAAAATGATCCAATCAGAGCCTGTGAGATACAATCAGGGTACTTTTTTGGAAATGCAATTGGAAATAGAATGGGAGCTTCTTTTCTGAATGGATATTAATGAAAGCAGGGTAGGAGCTTATAGCTGCCAGTAGAGATCCTGCCACCAGGAGAGGAGACCGAACCTCCTTGAGAAAGGACCTAACACAACCAAGGAAGAGCTGATAAATGAAAAGAAACTGAGACCTGATGAGAGTGTATAAGCCTCTGAATCCAACTTTGCCTAAACCTGAATACTCCAAGATTTTTCATTATATAAATCAATAATTTATGGTTTTGCCTGCATAATTTGAATTAGATTTTCTATGTCAAGCATCAAGCAGTTGAAGAAGTTCCAATGAATACAAGGACTCTTCCTTTTTTTTTTTAATTTAGTTATTCCAAATAGGAACAAATCAAAGAAGATCAAGTTAGAAAGCAAATGACAAATTCTTCACCAAACGGAAAAGCTTCGAACCCCAGAGATTAATCAAGGTGTGAATTTTCTTCAGATATTTTTATGAGCATTCAAGATCAAGCTAGTATGGTCTCAGATGAGAAGACACATGGAAACTTGAGAAATAAAAGGGAAAGTTAATGAAAGATGTTAGTGAAATCTCATTCACCAGCACTAATGGGTGTTCATGCATGTTCCTAAGACATTACAAAAGTTAAAATTTAAACTCATACGTTAATTTATAGAGAACTTGATGGCAAATTTAAGTCTTCATAGCAAATTTAAATATTAGGAAAACATAAGGGTATGTGTGAAGGTTAACAGAGATTATGAGAGGAAAAAAACACTGATTACAAACAAATATCTGCGATATCGTGAGGTCTCATTACATGTAAACTAGCAGATGCAGAGAAGTATAAATTGTTGAATTGCATAGCTGGAAATGTTCTCTAACGCTTCCCTCAGGTAGTAATTTAGGTAGAGACATAAGGGATTGTTTAACCTGATCACGATCACTAAAGACCCTGGGATCAGGCTAAATGGAGTAAAGATGTGGGCTAACTCTGTAATTTTGGATTTTGAAAGTCCATGCTCCTTATCCCTTCTGAGATTTGGATAAGAAGCAGCAAAACTGAAAATCGGTCCATCTATTTACTCTCCATAGGACTTCCTGAATGGCCTGTGTCATGATCAAAGAAACAGAATGGGGAATAAGCTACATAAAATTACCTGGCAGGGAGTTCAGGCATCTCTGTACTATCATTCTTTACATTGGGATTTGAAACTAACAGGGCCAAATCACCTCTGTCACCTAGTTGCAGTAGCCTCTACGGTCAATAAAAGGAAATAATTTCTGCCAGGCATGGTGGCTAACCCTTGTAATCCCAGCAGTTTGGGAGGCCGAGGAGGATGGATCACGAGGTCAGGAATTCAAGACCAGCCTGGCCAGCATGGTGAAACCCCGTCTCTACTAAAAATACAAAAATTAGGCAGGCATGGTGGTGTGCGCCTGTAATCCCAGCTACTTGGGAGGCTGAGGCAGGAAAATTGCCTGAACCCAGGAGGTGGAGGTAGTGCAGTGAGCCAAGTTCACACCACTGCACTCCAGCCTGGGCAACAGAGTGAGACTCGATCTCAAAAAAAGAAAAAAAAGAAAGAATTTCTACAAACAGACAATTTATGTGACTTGCATAGGATAGGGTCTTTGGCAGTTTGGTGGCTACCTAGTAGACAGTCCTGGGGGCGTGGCTCTGGGAGCAAGCTTTTCCAGTGAGCATTGATGAGTCAGTAATGACATGCTATGTTGGGAAAAGCCAACCAACATCTGAAGTACATTTTTCCTGTGCCATAGAAATGCATGTATTGAGCCACACTATGTACAAAGCACTTTGGGGATTAAAAGTTGAGAACACTAGGCCAGATCTCTCATGAGTTTACAATCTCTTGGGAGAAATTAAGAACATAAGCAAGCCACAAGTGAAAGGCCAAAAAAAAAAAAAAAAAAAAAAAAAGGCGAAAATCAAGTTTTCTGTTCAAAACAATTCAAAAGAAAGATTTCTTCCAATCTAGCCAAGAAGAGACAGCTGGAAGGCTTTAAGTAAGAGGCTGCATTTGAACCAGTCCTTAGGGCTGTAGCCTGGGAGAAGGGGTGAGCGGAAGGAGAAAAAAACGAGAGAGAGTATGTGCCAAGTGTGTAGTGCCCAAAACAAGGCCAAATATTAAATATTAAATATTAAATGCTTGAAGCTGAGACAGAAATGTGATTCCTCTGGCCTATGGTTAGATAAAGCTTTCTATCAGAGATGCGGTTTTATTTAGAGGAAAGTAGAAAATAGAAGCAGATACAGAATGATCGATGTATGTACAGCATAAGGTCAGGGAGCAGACAGGTCTGGCAGAGAGTGAGGGGTAATGTGGGCTGGACAGGCAATTGGAAGCCACTCAGTGAAGCTAAAAAGTCAGCCAAAAGCATTTGATTTCCATGAGAAGTCATAATTTTCTGAGTAAGACAATTCTCCTAAAGCGTTGACTCTCCAGGCACAAGCAACAACAGCATCCTTTAAGAACTCGTTCGAAATGTGAATTTTAGAGCCTGATCCCAGACTACAGAATCAGAAATTGAACAGTCTGTTTTAATAAGTCTTCTAGATGATTCTGCTAAACACCAACATTTGAGAACACTGTGACTTACATGATTATGATCCTTAGGGTTGTTTTAATTATGCTTTAAGATGAAACATAATATTTAGAAACATCCTCAAATGTAATATCACTTTGTTTATATTCTTCTTAGTGACTGAGATTTCAAACAGGCTTTCTGAATTATTTATTTTTATTTTAATAAAGCAAAACTACAGGTAAATGTTTTGCCAGATGACTTTCGTGTACTATGTTCTAACATACCATGTTTGGCACCAAAAGATCTTAGAGACCGCCATGAAAAACCATAAGATTTGAATTAGTTTTCTGACAGAAATGAACAGTTCTGTTGTATCCCTACTTGTCACTGGCTTTCTTAAACACAGAAATATTCATTTCCATAGTCTTTATGGCTTTTTGGAGAATCTCTAAGATTGGTCCCATAGCCTTGACAATTTGTTCCAACAAATCTGCTGCTGACTCTATGGGATTTTTGGAATCCTCAGTTTTTAGTGCATCCTGCAGTTTTTTCAAGGTGTCTATCATAGTGGCTTTGGAAGAATCTGGACTCCTGGTTCTCTCCGATGTGGTGACATCTGATTGCTCTTTGGTGTCTTCTGTATAGAAGTCACTTAATTGAAGATTCATGATGGGGAATTTCATCAAGTGTGAAAGAGAAGATTCCAAACTCCCAAGGATGTTACTGCTGTTTAGCGCAGAGATGATGACTGGTGTATGGGCACTTTTGAACACTTCTTTAGCTGACTGATGCAACTCCTCTACATTGGTACCCTTCTGAAACACAGAGTACATGGCCATTGCAACCTTGGAACCTAAAGACTCCTTTTGAATTTTGTCATGTTTTGCATCCACTACAGATTGCATCTCCTTAAAAATTTTGAGCATTTGCTCAAAAAAATCCTTAATGTTACTATTGTTTTTCACAGCCATCAAAAGGATTTGAGTATTCATACTGCGGTTAAACAACTCAGTCAGTGTGTTTGTGACAGAAGCAAAATCTTGTACATGAAAGAAGAACATTTTGGCAGCTTGAATCAGTCTCTCTTTATCCTTTTCTGACTCTGAAGACATCTCTTCAACAAAGAAGTTTCAGCACTGCAAAGCAAAGCAGTAATCCCAATGAAAACTAAAAGTCGATTTGGCAACCATAAAAAACTGAAAGTATAGTCTAAATATGAGGATAACTCCTGCCAAGGGCAGGAAAGCTATACAAACATTAAAACAAAAATGATACTTTGCTTCAATAAAAAAAATCACAAAAATAATTAAAACAGAGTAGAACAGGGTTTTATCACTGAATTTATACCACATATCAAATACTGTATGCTGGATCCCAAATATATGGATAGATTCACATACTGAATTGCACTACACTCAAGGATATTACCCTTGACAACTATTCAGTGTAGTGAAAAATATTGGATAAATCTTTACAAATTACATAGAGGGTCTCTGGTTCCAGTTGAGGTAGACTAAGCACACTCCATCCAATCTTTCCTACTGATTACAACTAAAAATCTGAACTGAATATATAAAATCCCTATCAGATAATGCTGAAAGCTAGATGACAAAAGACCAAGGAAGTAGGGAGTACGGCATTGAAAGGACAACAAAGCAATGAAGCTCTCTGACTTTTTGTTTGAGGGTGGGTGTTTTGTTGTCGTTGTTGTTGTTTGTCTTTTCCTCCTCCCTATATATCCTATCTTGGGCTCTAGGACTGCCTGGAATTAGAACTGTGAACATGCCCAAACAGGGAGAGCTCCAAAAAAAACCTATTCTGCCTAGCAAATCAGGAGCAGGGGCCTCTGCCGGGTAGATCCCTTTTGATCTAGTTGCCGGCAGCAAAATGGTAGCCCCCCACCCCCACCGACCTAGCCCTCTGTCTGCCCTCAACTAGTCATGAGCAGGAGGCAGCCCCAAACACTTCTGACTTCAAGTGCTAGGAAGTAACAGCAGTGCCACCCACCCCCATCCCCTACTCCCCACCCCAACCCCACACACATCTCACAAGCACAGCAGAGGTCAGTCAGTCCTTTGCCCCCGCCCCTGCCAACTGGCAGTGAAAAGGCTGTCCTTATGGGGTGGACCCCTTTTCCCTCTTCCCACTCTACCCTGGGCAGAAGCAACTGTCATGCAGGGATGGTGGTAGTGATCTTGCAGGCTCCTTTCTCTCACTGCTTTGCCCCAAGATGAGAACCAGTTGCAATGGGAAGAGCTGAAACTGTTTTCCAGCCAGAACACCAGGAAAGGGGACCCCTGGGAATCAAATAGTGGGTGGCAGACCACAGAAAGAAGCAAAAATTATAACCAAAAAATAGCACTGCTGGGATTTTCAATGCACGTAGACGCAATGTATATGACAATTACATCATAAAGGAGAGAGGGTAAGGAGACTTATGTAGCTGAAAGACTTCTTGATTTCACTTGAAGTGATAAAATATTAATTCTAAGCAGATTGTGTGAAGTGTGGAAGTATATTATAATCTCTAGAGTAGCCACTGAAAACAGAGCAGGAAACAATGGGGCCATGGAAGCAGAGATGGGGGTGATGTGGCCCCACATGCAGGGCTGATGATGGCCACCAGAGCTGGAAGAGGCAAGGAATGGATTCTCCCTCAGAGCCCCCAGAGGGGCAAGGGCCTGCTTGACTTCAGCCTTCCAGCCTTGAGAACTCTGAGAGGGTACATTTCTGTTGTTTAAAATCACTAAGTTTGTGGTAATTTGTGATAGCAGCCCTAGGATACTAATACAATAGGCAAATTAAAATGAAACTTCACAATTATTTAAGTAACTACTTACATTACTCAAAAGATGGCTTGAAAAGGAAAACAGAGAAATTTTAAAAACAGAACAGAAAAACAGAAAACTAATAATAAATGTTACACTTAATCTAAGCATATCAATAGTTACATTAAATATGCATTTCTAGAACTAATAGCTAAGTTTCACAAGGTTGAAAAATACAAGATCAAATGTACAAAATCAATTGTATTTCCATATATTAGCAATAAAATAAAAATCAGAAATTAAAATTAAAACAATGACTTTTACAATATCATTAAAAATATGAAATATTTATAGATAAATCTGACAAGAGAGATGAAATATCTCTACACTTAGAACTGTAAAACATTGCTGAGAAAAATTAAGGAAGACCTAAATAAATAGAAAGATATATATTGTTAATGGACCAAAACAGTCAATATTGCTAAGATGTCAGTATTCCTCAAATTAATTTATAAAAACAACACAATTCCAATAAAAAATTCCAGCAGCTTTTCTGATATATATAAAAGACAATAAATGTTCTCTTAATAGAATTAAAATAGAAGTCAACAAAGAAGATACAGGAAAAACTACAAAATATTATAAATTAACACACCCTTAAATAATCAAAAAAGTCACAAAAATATAGAAAATATTTTGAACTGAATGAAAATGAAAATATATCAAAATCTGTGGGATGAAACTAAAGCAGTGCTTAGAGAGAAATCTGTAGATTAAGTGTTTATATTAGAAATGAAGATACAAAATGAATAATTTTAACTTCTATCTTAAGTTAGAAAAGAAGGAGCAAACATTCAAAGTAAGCAAAAGGAAATAAAGAGTAGAAATCAGTGAAATTCAAAACAGAAAAAATAGACAAAATCCAATAAAACTAAAAGGTGTTTCTTTGAAAAGAAAAACCAATAAAATTGTTAAACTTTAAGACAGATTGACCAAAAAAAGGAGAGAGAACACAAATTACCAACATAAAGAATGAGATGTCACTACTGACCCTACAGACATAAAAAGGATAATGAGAGAACACTATAAACAACTCTGTGTGCACAAATTCAACAATCTAAATGAAATAGACCCATTCCTTCAAAGACACAAGCTATGAAAACTCACCCAAGTAGAAACAGAAAACTTGAATAAACCTATTTTTCTTAAAGAAATTGTATCTGTAGTTAAACACCTTCTAGAAGAGAAAATTCAAGACACAGATGGTTTCAGTGGTGAATTCAAACAATCATTTAAAAAAGAATAACAATTCTACACAATATCCTCCAGAAAACAGAAAGGGAGACTAATTCGTTTCGTTTTTTGTTTTTTTTTTTTTTTGAGATGGAGTCTTGCTCTGTCCCCCAGGCTGGAGTGCAGTGGCCTGATCTCGGCTCACCGCAAGCTCCACCTCCCAGGTTCATGCCATTCTCCTGCCTCAGCCTCCCGAGTAGCTGGGACTATAGGCACCTGCCACCATGCCTGGCTAATTTATTTTTGTATTTTTAGTGGAGACGGGGTTTCACTGTGTTAGCCAGGATGGTCTCAGTCTCCTGACCTCGTGATCCAGCCACCTCAGCCTCCCAAAGTCCACGAGAGAATATTTCTCAACTCATTTTATAAGGCTACCACTGTAGAAAAATAAGAAAACTCTAGACCAATATTCCTTAAGAACATGCACATAAAAATCCTCAACAAAATATTATCAAATCCAATCCAAAAATGTATAAAAAGAATAATACATCGCACCCAATTTAAGGTGTATCCCAAAAATGTAAAGTTGGTTCAACATTAAAAAATCAAACTAAACAAGAAAAACCACATGATCACATCAGTAGATGCAGAAAAGGCATTTTTAAATATTCAATATCCATTCATAATTAAAATTCTTAGCAAACTAGGAATATAAGAAAACTTCCTTAATCATAGAGGGCTCTTACAAAGAACCACAGCTAACATAATAAGAGACTAATTGTTACCTCTCAGGACCAGGAATTAGTCAGGTATGTCCACTTTCACCAGTTCTATTTAATATCATACTGGAAATCTTAGAAAGTGACGTAGGACAAGAAAAAGAAAATATTCAAATTGAGAAGGAAGAAATAAAACTACCTCTGTTTGTAGACATGATATCTACATATAAAATCCCAAGGAATCTACACAAAAGTTCTTAGAGCTATTAGCAATTTTAGCAGATGCAAGGTCAGCATTCAAATATCCACTGTTTTCTATTCACTAGGAATGAACAATAGGGAACCAATCATTTTTATAAGTATCATTTATAATACTCTCTCAATAAAATCTTAAATATAAACCTAAGAATATATGTGCATAATCTGTGCACTAAGATTTAAAAAAAATTCTGAAGTAAAAAAAAAAAATCAAAGAAAATGTAAGTAAATGGAGAGACAAACTCTGTCCATGAATTGAAAGACCCTATAAAGCAAAGATGTCAACTCAAACTCTGTTCATGGATTGGAAGACTTATGTAGTTAAGATGTCAATTTTTCCCAAATTGCTCCACAGAATTAATGCAATCACAATAAAAATGCCATCAAGATTCTTTATAGATATAGAACAGTGAATTCTAGAATATATATGTAAATGTAAAGGAACAAGAATAGACAAAGATTTTTCTAAAGGAACAGCTAGAAGACTCATACAATCTAATATTAAGATATACTACAGTAATTGAGACAGTATGGTATTGGTGATGTGATATGTAGATGAACCTAACAGAATAGAAAGTCTAGAAAAAGACCCACAAATGTGGTCAATTGATTTTTTTTTTTTTTTTTTTGAGATGGAGTCTTCCTCTGTCACCAGGCTGGAGTGCAGTGGCACGATCTCAGCTCACTGCAACCTCCACCCCCGCCCCTCCGGATTCAAGCAATTCCCCTGCCTCAGTCTCCCAAGTAGCTGGGACTACAGGTGCGCACCACCACACCTGGCTAATTTTTTTGTATTTTAGTAGAGACGGGGTTTCACCATGTTGGCCAGAATGGTCTCGATCTCCTGACCTCGTGATCTGCCCACCTTGGCCTCCCAAAGTTCTGGGATTACAGGCATGAGCCACCATGCCTGGCCGGTCAGTTGATTTTTAACAAAGATGCAAAGGCAATTTAATATAGAACGTTTAGGTGTTTTCACCGTAGAAGAAAACATAGGCAGTACCATTTAGGATATAGGTATGGGCAGAGACTTCACGACAAAAATGCCAAAAACAATTGAAACAAAAGCCAAAATTGACAAATGGGATCTAATTAAACTAAAGAGCTTCTGCACAGCAACAGAAATTATCATCAGAGTGAACAGGCAACTTACAGAATGGGAGAAATTTTTTGCAATCTACCTACCTGATAAAGGTCTAATATCCATAATTTACAGGGAACTTAAATTTACAACCCCATCAAAAAGTGAGCAAAGGATATGAACAGACACTTCTCAAAAGAAGACCTCTACACGACCAACAAATGTATGAAAAAAAAAAAAGCTCAACATCACTGATCATCAGAGAAATACCAGTGAGATACCATCTCATGCCAGTCAGAATGGAGATTATTAAAAAGTCAACAATAGATGCTGGCAAGGGTGTGGAGAAATAGGAATGCTTTTACCTTGTTAGCAGGAATGTAAATTAGTTCAACCGCTGTGGAAGACAGTATGGCAATTCCTCAAGGATACAGAACCAGAAATACTATTTGACCCATCAATCCCATTATTGTGTATATACCCAAAGGATTATAAATCACACTACTATAAAGACACATGCACATGTATGTTTATTGCAGCACTATTTATAATAGCAAAGACTTGGAACCAACCCAAATGCCCATCAATGATAGACTGGATAAAGAAAATGTGGCACATATACACCATGGAATACTATGCAGCCATAAAAAGGAATGAGATCATGTCCTTTGCAGGGACATGGATGAAGCTAGAAGCCATCATCCTCAGCAAACTACCACAGGAACAGAAAACCAAACACTGCGTGTTGTCACTCATAAGTGCGAGTTGAGCAATGAGAACACATGAACACAGACAGGGAAAAACACACACCAGGGCCAGTTGGGGAGTGGGGGGTGAGGGGAGGGAACTTAAAGGATGGGTCAATAGGTACAGCAAACCACCATGGCACATGTATACCTACGTAACAAACCTGCATGTTCTGCACATGTATCCTTTTTTTTTTTTTTTTAGAAGAAATAAAGAAAAACACACACAAAAAAGAAATAACAACAAAAAAAGAAAGTTTAGGGTTTTTCAACGAATGGTGCTGGAAAAGCCTGATATCCATATGCAAAGACATAAAGCTTGGATTTTATGTCATACCATATACATACATAAATTAACTCAAAATGGGACATGAATATAAAAACATAAAACCATAAAACAGAAGAAAATCTTGTAATTTTTGGTTAGCTGATTACTCCTTTGATATGTATGATACCAAAAGTATATCCATTAAAGAAAAAACGATAAATTGGCCGGGTATGGTGGCTCGTATATTGTTAGATTTATATTTAAGTATTTATATTTAAGTATTTTATTTTAGTGTAATCCCAACACTTTGGGAGACCAAGGCAGGCAGATCACTTAAGGCCAGGAGTTGGAGACCAGCCTGCCCAACATGGCAAAACCCCGTCTCTACTAAAAAGTACAAAAATCAGCTGGGTGTGGCACACATCTGTAATCCCAGCTACTTGGGAGGCTGAGACACGAGAATCGCTTGAACCTGGGAGGCAGGGGATGCAGTGAGCCAAGATGGCACCGCTGCACTCCAGCCTGGGCAACAGAGTGAGACTCTGTGTCAAAAAAAAGATAAAAGAAAAGAAAAGAAAAAGAAAATGTAAAGACCTGATCAGCAATTTCAAATGTTGCAAGTATGATAAACATTGTAAATTATTATGTTTACTCATTACAATGTCATTGGCAATGCTAGAAAAGCAATTTTGCAAGAGGCAGGAATATGTGCAGAAGCTAGATTATAAATACTGGAAAATTGATGGAGAAAATGAAGTAGAGGCAATGCATGTACACTATCCAATTGGGAAGTCTAACTGTGAAAAGAGAGATAAAGGAGGCTATTGGGTCAAAAAGGTGATTATTTTTAGGTTTGCTTGATTTTTTTTTAAGAGCAACATTCGTAAGTGCTGGCGAATTGTTGAAACAATCATAACTGAATCAGGCAGGTTATTCAGGATCATGGAATATATGCTTTTTGAGCACAGTTTTTTACGAAAAGAAGGGGATGAGCTTTAGAATAAAGGGGAAAATAAAGCATTCTAAATAAAAGAAACTATCAAGTGAGAGCTACATGCAGATAAGTTTGGAGATATTATTGCTTTCACTCTCATTTCCCACCACTGTCAATCCAGCAGTGAAACTTGTCAAATCAGCCTTCCTGATTCCCTAAAACCACCCTGACTCCAAGATCTACACTAAGAAAATTTGCCTCCTTCCTACAGTTCAGTTCTGACTATTGATTTGATGGCAATACTGGCTTTAGTAGTCAAGAAAGATTTAAGAAGTTCAAGTTTTCAACCTGAGAAACTGATTGCAGAGAAAAGAAGTTCAAGTTGATGAGGGGGCTCCGTATGAAGTCAATATTGCTTCTAGTTTTTCTCTAATAATTATTTTGCGTTGTTACTGTTTATCCCTAATTTTGGCAACTCCACTTAGGCTACTATGTGGTAGGAGAGAAAGGAGTGGATGAGTAGGCAATAGATGTTAAGAAGGGTAGAAATAGGAGAGAAACAAACACCTTAGGAACAAGTGGGTTAAATGGTACTCTTCAACAATAGCCTCTTCAGAAACAAAACGCACCTGTTTTAAGACAGGGTAAGAGACAGACATATTTTTTCTAGATACTGTAGGTAATGGGATTGGTGACTCATGCTTTATTGTCCATACTTACTAATCAAGTTTACATAATGTACCCTTCCTGAAATCCAAACCTCCAAATACTGCCCCATAATAAAAAGAAATTTTTTAATGGTTCACTATTACCTACAGAATGAAATACAATTTTCTAGCATGACATTTAAGGCTATCTACAAACTGTTTTCAATTTTCCATGACTTACGTTCCCTTAACTGCTCCCACTTACACCTTGTATCACCAGCATGGCGGATTTTGTTCCCTGAAAATGTTCTACAATTTTGCTCTCAGTGTTTCCTCCATCTGTATTATCTCCTCTATACCGCCATCCTCCCCAAACATCTGTTAAAATCCTACTTAACATCCATACCTAGTTCAGATACACTGGCCACACGTCCGTACATGGTGGGGCCCTGGATACATCAAGGCAAGATGATCCACTGGGACAAAAGTAGAAAAGTGACCCCACTTAGCCCTTCTTTAGGATCACTGGGCAGCATCTTTAGATTTTAAGGTCTCCTGTCTGCCTGTCTGGCATTTTGATTCTGTATCCTGTACCCACCCATTCTCCTCTCCCCTCCACCAGGAGATACTGTTGTTAATATATGAATAGCTACCATTTCATAAGATTTTGCCACATATCAGCCACTATGGCAATTACTTTATAAACATTATCCCATTTAAACCTTCTGAAAATCCATAAATTATTAACTAATACTCATATTACACCAATGGGAAAACTTAGAGAGGCTAAGTGACTTTCTTAGGGTTACATGACCAGTAAGTGGTACTTGGAGTACACAAAACCAGGACTGTCTGAGGGTAAAGCCTGCTGTCTTTCATTAAGTTACACTGGGGCTGAGTGATTTCCCTGTGACTCAGGTGTCTTTGCTGCGGAGGAATTAACAGGTCTGAAGACAGAAGCCGGAAGAAGCAGCAGGGAAAACTCTGATCTGAGCTTTCGGAGAAAAGACTCGAGTTGAACTTCAAGGTTTTTATACTGTCAAGACAATTCACCAACATAGGAAGAGAAAGAGTGATAAAGAGGAGAACTCCTAGCTGGAAAGAAAAGAAAAAAAAAATTGGATGCAAGTAACTGCATTTATATCTCTTGAGAATTTAAATAATCAGCAACAGTGAGAGGTACAAATGCAACAGAAGCTAACAGAAACTTAGTATCTGGAACAGTTGACAAGATAAAACCCCAAAATCTGAGAGCTGCAATCAAAGAGCCATCTTCTCTACTGAATTGAATTAGCTCAGTTATATAGCACTTCTCAAAAATAAAAAGTCCATTAAAGAACAGAAATTTAAAAATAAGTTTTACACACTATTAGTCTTTCAATTTATATAACTTAATACCATAGACTAAGTTTTTATCAATACGAGATAAAAGAATCCTGAGGTCCAAGCCACATAGAAATAGCCTATAAACCAGACAGGCAGAGGGACCCAGCAGAGACCAGCAAAGTCTGTAAGTCATCACATTCCACCAGAAATATCCAGAGGAAACCAGATGAAAAAGCACGTTAACAATACTCCTCAACAACTGCTGGGACCACGGAACTCAGAAACACAGCAAGGTAAGCAACGTAGATATTTCTATTGATATAATACTCTGTTTCTCAATAGCAGGAGGAATTTGAAACAGCCTGTCAGTCTTGAATCCTAACCATAAATAAAATAAAGTAAAAAAAGCAGCTTTGTTATAAGAGGATCCCATGACATGTTCCTTGTGATTTGGAAGGAACCTTCCCTGGTGCCTTCTCTGAAGACAGCAGAGAAGGAAGAAAATTAACAATTTCTAGGACTGACTAAGTCAGAGTGGAAGAGAAGCAGTAAAGACATCAATTTTAAGAAGGATTAAGGATAAAATGATACCTGTGTGAACGTGTGAAGTTTATATGGATAGTACCATTTCCTTCTATGCCACAAAAGAATGAATGTGGAATCCAATACTGGTTAATGTATAGTACTTATAGTACTTTCATAAATTATGTTCTATCTAAATGTCTCTGAGCATTTGCTGTGTGTCTCCAAACAGGCCGTTATCATCTTGAGGGCAAGGAACACTGTCTTTTTCAAATGCCTCAAGGGATACAGTAGAGGCTTCACCAGTGAACACTTGATAAATGCTGATGAATGACTTTAATATTCTTCTTTCTGCTCAGAAACATTTTTTAAAAGAATTTATATCAGAAAGTATATCATCACATCATGAGCAATTTTTGTTTTAATTAAAGGCCACAGTTTTATTTGAATTAAAGGAGACTCAGAACTAGTTAGAAGCTGTTATTTTCTCCTGAAAAGCTCCTGATTTTACCTATACCCTATTTCCACACTCCCAAATAAGGGAACTGTGCATGATGGCAAAACCCCATTTGGACAGTGAAGAAAAGTGACAGCAAGAAGAAACGTAAAACCTCAGAGAGCACTAATGACTAAACATCAGAGGTTTAGACGGGGTCATATTTTCCTTTCTTTCTTTTTTAATTGTTATTATAAGAAAAGTTCAAACATACACAGAGGTAGAGACAATAATATAATAAACTCCCATGTACCCATAACTCAGCTTTAAAAATTACCAAAACAAGGCCAATCTTTTTTCCTCTGTAACCCTACCCCACTATTCTTTCCAGATGATTTGTGAGCAAATCTCAGAGACCATTTCATTTCATTGTAAACATTTTCAGTTTGTATTTCCAAACAGGCAAGAACTTCTCTTTTTGAAATTTAACCTTACACTTTGCAAATCAATAATATTTAAGCAGGACTATCTCTGGCTTGGAAAGATACCAGCACTATGCTTAGTGTCTGGATGACGGGATCATTCACACCCTAAACCTCTGCAACACACAGTATAGTCAGGCAACAAACTTGCATATGAACCTCCTGAATCTAAAATAAAAATTGTAAAAAATTTACAGCAGGATACCCAGTATCCTACTATAAAACTTTATTTGGGGTAGCACAGAAAAAGCTTTTGGAATGCAGTTTACGATACAGATCAAAAGTAATAAAAATTTAATTCCCATTACTTATGCCACTAATTATGTAATTCTTCTAGGTATTTATGCTGAGGAAATAATCCAGACAATGGAGTAAAAAAAATCTGTGGGTATCGTGATGCTCATTAGAATATTATTTGTGATAGTGAAACAATTTTGGATTTATTAAACTACGGTAAAGATAGGGAATAGTATATGCAACCAATAAAATATTTTTTAAACTATAAATAGGGTAAAGTGTTAAGTAAATTAATATGATGAATTTTACTTATACTATTATGACAAATTTGTAAAGATACTTATGCATATAAACAAATTTTGAAAAGGAATAACAAAAATCAAAAATAAAATGGTAGGTTTATGGGTGTTTTTTCTCCTCTAGTTAAAAAAGTTTATATATTACTGGTAATAAGTATATATTAAAAAATTATTTGTTTCACCAAACCATTCACTTTTAATTTCTCCATAATATACCATCTATCAAAGCACAAATCATATATTGCATTATCCATGAAGCTTTCTCTAATCATCTTGATATTAATTTCCAAGTTCACTAGCACTTGACAGTCAACGCACTACTGTTATTCACGAAGTATCCTAAAAAGTTTTATTTGAACATATGACGATCAATACATTTTCATTTTGTAAGGTGGTTCCTTTTCTGAAAAACTACAACAACTGTATGGTGTCATTAAATAAACCTTAACTCTTAGATACAATTATCAGTATATTTCTACCATATCTTATATGCTCTTTAATCTTAAATGTTGACTTCTCAATTCAAAAAAAGTGACAAGGTTAGGTGCAGTAAGCATCCATCTCAAGCTAACCTCTGTCTCTATTTTCATTTCATAAGGTGTGCTGATCAATGGCATCAGCACTTTCAGATGTTTTTGTCATTTTTTAATAAAATAACAAGTCAAAAGTTTCCAGACTTTGTTTTAGCAACAGAACTCTGTCATCAAATAAAATTTTACCCACCCAGATCCCAAATGTGAAGAGCAAGAGAAAGCACAGCTGCTCCAGTCCAGCAAAGGCCCAGGTGAAAAACGGGAGTCCCAGAGACCAAGAGCTCCACCTGCTGGCTGGCAGTTCCCCAGCAGTTGCTCCAGGGCACTACAGAGCCCATTTCATGGATAACTACAGTAAAATATTCAAATAATAGCATAAACTCTGTACAAAAGTGGATGGTAATTCCCCAAGTGGAATTTTTCACTGACAGGAAGCACCATCATGTGATAATTCAAATTATGTAAAAGTTCAAACTTACCATAGAATGGGTGTAACCAGAGCTGGATTAAATATACTACTTGCTGCTGATGCCACAATCTCTGAAATTGACAGGTCGTCACTGAAAATGGAATAAGATGGAGAAAATATATGGCACAGAACTCCTCTCGGGCACAATATTATGGGTTGTTTGTAAAATATCACTTGAAGCTTGCATGAGTAACAACTCTGACCTTTAAGAAGGGTGACTCCAAGTAATTGCAAGGCTTTCGTTTTGCTGAGTAGAGTTATCGCTTTGGGAGTCAGAACTAAATTGTTAAGAGCAATAATGAAAATACTGCACCCTACCAACTATGGTTCTCCATGTGGTGCCCAACCTCTCCTCAACTGTCAAGCACATATTTAAGCATATCTACTTGAAAGCTTACAAATTGTTAACCTTACTAGATGACTACATGTCTCCATATGGCCACAGTGCCAATATATTATATATTAAAGTATGGGTTGTTTAAAACAGATTTGCACAAGTCAAATACCAACTATACCTTTAATTTTGTACGACATATTACTTTCAACCTGACATTATAGTTACAAATCTGTCTTAACTTCCTAACTAGATTAGAAATTCCAAAAAGGCAAGGACCGTGTCTTTTTCATCTTTGTATGGTTTGCAGAGTGGTGCTAGCATATGACCTTACACGTGGTCAGTACTAACATACTAGACGAATTGTTAATGAATTAATAATTGCCTTCTTCACTAAGCTCTTCAGACTTCACCTACCCAAAACACAATTCAACGGTTTCACCTTCAATCCCCACCTCTCCTCTTCCTAATTGCCCAGTGCTCCTTATCTCATTTGGGGTGTAGACATACCCTGGAGCTGTATTCAGAGCCGGAGCTCAGACACACCTGAGCAGGTGTGGTGGCAGGCCTGCTGAAGATATGTTAGCACAAGAAAACCCTCCCCACTTCCTACCCTTAGGAAAAAAGCTAGGAAGGTAAGTCTGACTCAGAATAAAAGTCCTTTTTCCTTATAAGGGAAACATAATTCTTAGCACATCATAACGTTTCTTAGCCAAACTCGTTATTGGAACAAAGTCATGAACTGATATCTAGATCCTATGAAGAAGAGTGTGAGAGTGCAAGTGCAAGAGCATGACTACTTAAAAGGAGGAAACACATTAGTAGTTGAAAACATACAGTGTCTTACACTTTGATTTCTAGTAAGACTGAACTTTTCCCACCATTTTATTAGACACTATTTTTTTGTACTCTGTTCAGGGTTGTTTGCTCATTTATATATTAGATTGTCACTGCATCTTAAAAATAATAACAGTACTTTTTTTGCATTTTCCCCCAGCTTGTTTTCAGTTCTTTTTACATTGGCCATCGTTATTAGTCAAATTTTTGCATGTGATTTTTTTTTCATTGGTTTTAGGCTTATAAAGTCCTCCTCCATACAGATATTTGAAAATTATCCATTTTCTTCCAGCTATTATTTAATTTTCTACATGTATGACACTAGCAACGTTGTTATTAATTTTTAACTCCAAAGTCTAGCCCATGACTCAGGACCATTTATGGAGTAATAATTTTGATTATTATTGATTTGAGAGTCTACAATTTATTATTATTAAATGGATAGAAGAGTCTGCTTTGGGGACTAATTTGTTCCATTAATTCACTGACTCTTGTTCCTGTACCATACTGTTTACTATTTTGTTGGGTTATGGTGTTTTAATACTGGGGGGAGAAGAGTTCTTTTTTTTTTTTTCCTGAAAAAAATAAGGCTCACCTGTTCAGTCTTTCAGAAACATTCTATGACTAATTTGTGAAGTTGTGCTAAAACAATGAGTTAACTGAAAAGGAGCCGACCACTTGGAAGCATTCTGCCTCCCATCCAGGAGGAAGGTTCATTTCTCCATTTGTTTATCTTGAGGTAGATAAAACCACCCACCTTTTCTGGAAACTATGCCTTCATATAATGGCATATGATAGCTGCTAGAGATATTTTCAACTTTTTCAGGATAAAGAAACTCCTGTCGCCTAACTGTCTGAAGAGGAATATAGCTAATTTTCTCCTGTCAGTCAGAAACTAGAGTTTTCACTTCATAATGAGATCTGAAAACCGGGAGTCAAAAAAGACAAACATTTAATGGAAAATTACTAGAAGAAAAAATAAAATTCAAAGTCCAAATCTGTGCTTATCAAATTACAGTTTGCAACCCATTGTGTGTTTAGAGAATATTTACTGGATCCTCAACAAGCAATTTATTTAAAGGGAATTGGATTAGAGATTTTCTAAGTATTGTTTTGTGGAAGTGTGTGTCTGTTACACGTGTGCCTGCCTGTATATATGTGCATGTGTGCTGGATTTGAATCAAGGATAAAAATGAATTTCTGACCATGGTAGTTTATTTTGCCAGGAGGTTCCAGTGCATTTTTCTAAATCTAACAACATACATGGTTATTTATATTTCTAAACAATTTCAGAAAAATTTCCCCTTTTCCGTTTCCAAATTATATCCATATGATTTGGAGAATAGGTTATTTTCAGGTTTACTTTCTTGAAAGAAAAACATCTTCATTCCTTCATTCTATGCTTCTGAGGTTCCCCTTAAGCAGAATAAGAACTGTGGTGCTAGAAGACATAGGGTCCAAGTTAATTACGATGTTGTTTACTTAAAAAGAGACTGTGCCAGATTCCACATGGATATGGATAGAGAACTCCATTTTTTCTCTCTTTTCTCTCGAGTTTAATTTTTAAAAAAAGTGCCAGCCACATAGAAAGGCTACTCAAAGTATGCATATTGAGTACCATCGTGCTCTTACTGGCTCAAATTTAGATTTTTCACCCAAATAAACACAGAAGAACACGACTGTTTTCTCTAAATGGTACCATGGGCCAAAAGAACAAATGCTGAAGTCTCCTGTCAAGTTATTTTATTCGTTCTATGATGTGCTCTCACTACTTTTTTTTTTTTTTGAGACAGTCTCGCTGTGTTGCCCAGGCTGGAGTGCAGTGGTACCATCTTGGCTCCCTGCAACCTCCACCTCTGGTTCAAGTGATTCTCCTGCCTCAGTCTCCAGAGTAGCTGGGATTACAGGCGTGCACCACCACGCCTGACTAATTTTTGTATTTATAGTTCCCACCTTCTCCTCACATGAAATTTTAATCCAAAGAGTCTTGAATATATACTCTTATCACAAGAAAAAATTTTTTTAAAGATTCTAGCATGATATATATGTTGCCTTTGGATATCCCTTAGGTTTAGAAAACAAATAACTTGCCTATAAAGAAATATAAAGTAATTTGAATATTTTAAGTGAAAATAACCAAGTATTGAAACACAAAAAACAGCCCTGTAAATTCAGAGAAATCAGTCGGTAGGTGTGGTCAATGTGATGACTAGGGGTTGGAGAAACTAAGGAGCACTAGTAATCAAGAGCTAAGCATTTCAAATTGGGGTCCGTTTCAAATAAAAGTTATTAAATATTACCTAGAAATAATCATGCTTATTAATAAACAGATGCCTGATAAACATGAATATTTCCCACCACCACAAAATCTAATACCTTAAATTTATCCATCAAAGGGTTGTATTCTGTTGCCTACATTTTCCATACACTGACTCCAAATTTCGTAACAATAACTGTTTTAAAGAACCTGCTGAGGCTGGGCATAGTGACTCATGCCTGTAATCCTAGCACTTCGGAAGGCCGAGGGGGTGGACTGCCTGAGCTCAGGAGTTGGAGACCAGCCTGGGCAACATAGTGAAACCCCGTCTCTACTAAAATACAAAAAACTAGCTGGGCATTGTGGTGTGTGCCTGTAATCCCAGCTACTCAGGAGGCTGAGGCAGGAGAATTGCTAGAACCTGGGAGGCAGAGGTTGCAGTGAGCTAAAATCACGCCACTGCACTCCAGCCTGGGTAACAGAGTGAGACTCTATCTCTAAAAAAAAAAAAAAAACTTGAGTGTTCTGAGGAATTCTCCTTACACAGCATCTTGCTTCTTTGCTATGCATGAAGAAAAAGGTTTCCTAGTCCCTTCTACGCAGTTAGCAGATGTTTTTTAAGACTTTCAGTAAAAATTTACCATTTTATTTTTCAGCGATCATATTGGAAATATGGCCCAAAGTGACTTCCTTTACCCAGAGAACCCAAAGAGGCGGCAAGAAGTAAATCGTCTTCACCAACAGCTCCTTGATTGCTTATCTGACAGCTTCGATGTCACCAATAAGCTGACTGAGGTTCTAAATACGCACTTGGGGTGCAGGCTGGCCTCCATTGAGATGAAAAGAGACGGGACCATCAAAGAAAACTGTGATATCATCATCCAAGCCATTATGAAAATCCAAAAGGAATTGCAAAAGGTTGATGAAGCACTAAAAGACAAGCTAGAGCCAACCCTCTATAGAAAACTTCAGGATATTAAGGAAAAGGAAACAGAGAAAATTGCAATAGTGCAACAGGTTATTTCGGTCATCCTGGGAGAAGCTACATCTGCAGCCAGTGCAGTTGCTGTTAAACTTGTGGGCTCAAATATCACAACTGGCATAATTAACAAGTTGGTCACTGTGTTAGCTCAAATTGGTGCTTCTCTCCTTGGTAGTATTGGAGTTGCTGTTCTTGGCCTTGGCATAGATATGATTGTCCGTGCCATCCTGGGAGCAGTGGAAAAAACACAGCTTCAAGCAGCCATCAAAAGTTATGAGAAGCATCTGGTGGAATTCAAGTCAGCCTCAGAAAAATATAATCATGCCATTACTGAGGTCATCAATCTAGTGAAACACCAAATGAAATGAACAGCCATCTTATTTGCCACTGAAGTGTTTTTCTGCTTCCTTTTCAGTAACAGTGTTTGCTTCCTTGATTAGGTTCATCTTCTATAGGCTTCCAATATGCACTTAAATAGGATAAACAATTTGGAGAGGGAAATTGGGGATGTCAAGACTAGATGACTAGATGAGTTTAGAGCCAATGCCTGGATGAGTTGGTGCTAGACGCTATAAGGTAAAAAAAAATTATCCCACTGGATGTTTTCACACCTTGCTCTACCAGATCAACATTGGGGTATATGCTGTCATAGAGTAGCAAGTATAGAGGTTACTTTTTCCTTTTCTAATTTCATTAAAATTCTTAAATTTTACGTTGACTGCAGAGACTTTCATTTCTACCACCAGCTTCAAACATCATTTAGTTATAAGGGAACATACTTAGTAACTTCTGCCTAGACACAAACCCTAGGCCTTCAAATGAGACAGAAATACTATCATATTTTTAACCATCAGAGTAAATCTGTTTTTCGTAAACTAGAAGAGGCTGAAAAATGATTTGTAACAATTTGCTTCAGTTAGGACAGGAAGCAGATCTGTAAAAGTCTACTAATTACACAATGTAAACTGGATGGATTTGAAAATGGTAAAAATCAAAACTAAAAACATCAAGGTCCTGTTTCTGTAACTGCAATCAACCCTGACCAATTGTGATGATTAAATATCGCTCAAGTGAATGTTCAAACACTGAAACATTTAAAAGACAAGCAAGCAAAACACAGCTACACATGAATAAAATGCATTTAGGATGCAGAATAGAAGGTCACTACTCTCAAAGCATTTGTCATTTAAAGGAAAGTCATACTTTATTATGTTTTCAGAAAAATTAATATAATTTCATTTTCAACACTAGCAAAAAGGAGGCAGCTGCCTTTGATACACGACGCATTAGGTGGGCCATTTCACTAATTACCTGATTTTAGAAAACGCCAAAGGCTATAGAGGCCTATTAATGGTTCAGCTGAATCTCTGCAGATGTGTTTGTTTTCTAAATCCTTTGCCAGTAAGTAATTCCCATGAGGACTCTTTTAGTCTATACTGACAAAATCATTAATATGCTGTTGATGCCAGACTGCGTTTGTTATAGTTGATTCTCCCATCCAAGTACAAGAAATGTATTGAAATAAAAACTGCTCAGCCTATCTTAATAATATTAGCTACAGAAAAAATTTTAGCTACATGAAAGACTTTAATATTTCCAACAAACAGTTTGTTTTCTCTTTCTCTTCTCGCATTGTTTTTCAAAATGAGTTGCAAAACTATGACCACTAATATGGTGTTAAGAAGAAAAAAAAAAAAGTTGCAAAATATTACAACTTAGTTCATCTTCAAAATTCAAGATTATTTTCTTTTTTATGTGTTACCTGGTTTATCAGCTTTAACCTACCAGATCTTGTCATTGCTTTCCGACACTCAAATTCAGTCTAAAATCAAATCAAGAATTTCCTAACACAAAGGTAAGTTTAGGTATAGGACCGATCATATTACCTTCAAGGGCAGTTTAAAGATTCTGCCAAAAATTTATATGTATCTCCAACAATATTTTGAAATATTTATAACTGGTGGTAAGAATAGACTTCCTACAAGGGATAGTCTGGTTAAGATTAGAAATAACCAAGCGTATCCTCTAAGATAGTTTTTTAAATGTTTAAGCTTACCTTTAAGGGAAATAAGTGGGGGCTGACTCAGGGAAAGAAGGGATAGAAGGTAAGGAAAGGGCAAAGGCTAGAGTTAAGTGAATAATCCCGTACGTAGAGTGACATCATAGAGGACTTTTGGCTGGTGAATAGACCAGTAGGGAATACGGCCAATATATATCAACCTTGCCACTCATAAACTTAAAACCGACTGCATATGTATCCCCGTATTTCTTCTTCAGAACACTACTAATAAATAATAAATCACCGCCCGTTAAGCAATTTGCGACTCTAATACGGGTGCTGATTTATTTGTTCAGGTGGTCTACAAATGTTCTGTTCTGCGCGTCTATTAAATTTCCACACGTACCAGACGCCCACATGGGATAACCTGATGCTTACAAAGCGGATTAAACTCAGTAGCAAATGTTATCTGGGTATTCGTTTACAAACGGAGAAAGCCCTAAAGGATCGCACCTGCTTGCGTCATAAGAAACATAAAAATCCAAAAACTAACGTAATTCCCAGAAACACAAAACGCGGAACGCTTCTGCATCTGCAGAATGTACCGTTCTCGGATAGGTCAACGCATTACGCCCCCAGCAACTAGGTCAGAATGCCTCCAACTTGAGAGACAGGACCGTCAGCCAATCAGATAGCAGCTATCTTCTTTCAATTCCTATTGTACTAGATGAGCGCAATGAGGCGGGCTCTTAGCCGACAACCAACCAATGAAGTATTGTATGGGACCGGAAGAGACTCTGGTCCTGGAATTCTTGAGTATTCTCTATGGTTCTAGGGCCCAGCTGCGCTAAGAGACAGCGGGACAGAGGAATGGGAAATGACGTAAGGATTGCGGAGGGGCGCGAGGTTTCAAGATGGCGGTAGCTGAGGGGTAGAGCGAGAGGCCGAGTTGAAGGCCCTTACGAAGTGAAAGACGCCGGGAATCGCCCCCTGCCCGCTTCTCGTAGTCCTGGGAGCACAGCAGAAGTGTGAGTGTATGGAGTTGCTCTACTTCTTTTCCTCATCTCTTTCGTCCCTTCCACGGCCCGCGCACTGGCTTGGGGGACACCCAGTCCCTTTGCCCCGCTCCTCCTCTCCCCGGCTGGGGTCTCCCGGTTGCGGACTGGGGTATTCCAGGGCCTGGGGTGGCGCGGCGACCAGTGGTTACGCGGTTGGCATCGCCCGGGGCGGTTGGGGCCGCTTCCTATGCACGTTGATTGGTAGCCTTAGGTTTGACGTCTTGTACCTCGAGTCATGGTCGGTCAACCGTCACTATGGTTTCGGCAGTTGGTGGTGTTGCCTCCTTTGGTGGACCTGGACCCTATCCCATTGAAGCTTCTTTGGCTATTTACAGTTCCCCAACGGTTATTTGGCTTGATTTTTCCAGTCGCCCCCGCTTGTAGACAAAAAACTAATCTTTGCAGACTTAAGCTCCCGTATCTTCCGTAAAATTCTCTGTAATTCGTATCCGTTGTGTTTCATTTGTGGGGGAGGAGATTCAGAACATGAGCCCGCTTGAGAAAGGAAAGCACGAAAAACGTAGGCAATCAAAGATGGGAGAGCTTGTATTTGTACGAATTTTGCATGTTTTCCTCCTTCCCTACCTCCTACTCCCTGCTGCTTTCCCACCCACACCCCCACGCCCCAGTTTTTCTGAGAAGGAAACCACTTGACAGGGTGTATGGTAGCTAGGGCAGGAATATGGATCCATTATGAAGATTATAGTTAAATAGTGAGTCAAACATCACAAGATATTTTATTTGTAATCCCGTTGTATCATCAAAGCTTTATTATAAAGTAATTGATGTCCCCATTTTTTAGATGAGGAAGCTAAAAATCAGAGCCTTTGACACCGCCGTCTTGAAGTAATTGCCACCAGAACAGCTATGAAACATCTGGCTTTCTGAAACATCTGGCTTTTGGGGCAGTTGGACACTTGGCGAAAGACATATTAACTGTAACAAACTGGTCTGAAAATCTTCCCTTTCTTCCCTTTAAAAAGTGTCTACTTGCAAAAGGAAACAAATTTGTCCACCTTTGTTACTGGAAAGAATGCTTCAAAAAATTAAGCCCCATTCTTTTGGAATAAGAGGAAGAAGTCATGTAATAGGGTACTGTGTTAATAAAAGTTTTAGCTTACAAAATATGTTTTCCTCAAACAAGAATAAGTATCCCTTTAGTTACCTTAAGAAATATATATTGGGAGTCAGGTATTAGAAAAATATGTGTCTTAATATTTAAATTTTGGGGAGCTCTCAGTATAGCACTCATTTCAAATACTTGCATTTTTAGTTGTGTTTTGAACTCTTGAGAGTCAAGCATTATATCTGAATTAAATATGCTTAAATGAATGAGTTTTTAGTGTCTTAGAAGTGTTGAGAATGTACAGCATACAAGCCAAGAACAACCATGGAGCGAGGCAAGGGTGAGGTGTTTGTTTTGAGCCTAGATCCATTACCCCCATTCCGTTCGTATTCTTCTTTTACAATTACGTGTTAATAAAGGGAGGTTATAGAAGAAGGACTAATGAATTCTGATGTTCATGGTTTGTGCCATATCGTTAAAGCATTTTCTAGTTGTTTTTTTATCAGTTGACAAAGTCAGTGCTGTGATCCATAAGAAAAAAGATAAAGTAATGACTTGAGGATATTCAAAGTGGTCTTCACACTCATCACATTTCCAAAGAATGATGGAGATCTAAATTTTCATGGTCAAGAAACTTAATGCCATCTTTCTTGGACATTAAAGTCAAAACTAAGGAAAGAACAGTCTCACAGAATTTCTAATTAAAGGAATTATTTTTTTCAGAGATTGGTAGGGACTAGAAAAAGGAAGAAATAAATTTAGGAGATATAAGCTATTTCTTTGTCTTCACCTTCACAGGTTTTTCTTTTTTTAATGAACAAGTAAACCATACAAATTGTCAACATGGGACGGAGATCTACATCATCCACCAAGAGTGGAAAATTTATGAACCCCACAGACCAAGCCCGTAAGTGTCCATTAGTGTGGAATGATGAAGTAGGAGAGTGTTAAAAATTGCACATATTTGGGAATTTATTTCTCTGTGGCTTAATTACAAGACCAGCAGTGATAGGAAGAATAAATTGTATATTCAGTGTTTGGATGGGAATATTAAGACGTTAAACATGCAAAGAAATTAGTATCCATATTTTAGTTTTCAAATTTGATTGACTTGCAAAGTAGAATTGGCTGAAAGTTTTCTTTTTGTATTTGAAATTTTGAGCAAATTAGTTTTGCGAGCCCTTGTTTTGCATTTTATGTTATCTTTTTCTTTCAGATTCATAGTTTTTTTTTATGAAACATTAAACAAAAATGTCTTGACATTTTTGGTTGTCATAATTAGAGGGATGCTCTTGGCATGTAGAGGCCAAAGATGCTGCTGTTTTACAGTGCATACTATAACTTCCCACAATAAAGAATTACCTGTATTAAATTGAAGGAAATGCTAATGTTCAAGATTCAAAAATTTTATTATAATATCTCCCTCTCTCCTTTTAAAGGAAAGGAAGCCCGGAAGAGAGAATTAAAGAAGGTATGATTTCAGAGGCATCTTATAAAACTTTAAGTACTGTTTGGCACATCTTGTGGTTTGGAATTAGTGGGTTTCAGAATAACATTTCTAATATTTTCTAGAAAAGATGCTTTATGCTTTTTATAAAAACTGTAAGATATACTAAGCCAAACTTTACTATATTTAGGAACTGAAGTAACTTTGCAGAGAAGCTCACTACAAGTTATCATGCCATTTTTGATTACTTTTCCAGTGAGTTAAAAAATACTTTCGAAAATAATTCTTTTTTGTTATTTATTAAAACATAACTTTTAAAGTCTACCGATGAGGATGGAAATAAACATGATGCTAGATCACTTTATCCATTTTCCTGATTAACTATTATGTATATTACATTAGCTTAAATATATATATTGGTTTATAATATTTATAAATATATTACCTTTTTCTGATTAGCATTTTCCTCTTAGCTGTTGAATTTGTGGCAAAGTACTTCAACAGAATAAGAAAGGATTTGCTTTCTAGTATTGTGTTTTAATACATTGAAGCAACACAGATTTTAAATAATGTTCAGTTGTGTTTTCATGTTTAGCATTAACTTCTGCAAAATTTTAAAATATTCTTTATATAATTTTAGAATTTAGCTTCAACCTTCAAACTTTGGACTTCAGCTAGCAGAGGTTTTAGAACAAGGGGCAGGAACAATCACCCAAGGTCTTCAAGAACATAAGGGGTTTAAAAAAAGACATTTAAAGTATGTGTGTTTAAGTGACTGCTAAAGACCTCACAGAGCTGAAAGAAATACTTTACTAAGAAAACACATCTTAAAAATAGCATTTCTTTATCTTTTTGACAAGTGTAAACGTTTTTAAGGCCAAAAATTACATAGCTGTTTCTGGTGGTCGAAACAAGTGATCAGAAGCCAAGGAGTTATTCTGTTCAGATTCTTAAAGCGAGTTGAAGTAAAACTCATGAGTGCCTGACTTCTTGACATCTGACCTTCTTTTGTTTTTCTAAGAACAAAAAACAGCGCATGATGGTTCGAGCTGCAGTTTTAAAGATGAAGGATCCAAAACAGATAATCCGAGACATGGAGAAACTAGATGAAATGGGTAAGAATTTACAAACAGGCAGCTATAACAGTCTGACACATACAGAGGCAGGCAGGTAATGAGTGAAGCAGCATAGGCATAAGTAAAACAGAACAGCATGAGGACATTTGATGCTTGGATTTAATGTTAGTTTCAGGGAGACAAAATGGAGTGCTAGAGGGTGGTTGCAAACTGGAGACCCCATATACCAGAATAAGAGGGAAGTGATTATTTGGCTTTCGGCTAATTGTTATTATGAGATGACAGAAGCAGTTTGGCCAGCTTGCTTTTCAGGAGAAGACTTAAATCTGGTTTATGAAATAACCTTGGGTTTTTTGTTTGTCGTCTTTTATTTAATGTTGGCAACTACCATGTAAATCTATGTATTAGACCCCTGTCAATATAAGGCAGTTTCCAATTTTTCCAGTCAGAAGATCCAAAAAGATTCTTGACTCTTTAGTAAGGATATAGAAAAAAAATCATCAAATACCTAAAACCAAATATATAAAATACTATACCAGGATTCTCTGCCTTTTTCACATTTTATAGAATAATTTTATTCACTCTTCATATGCATTGTAAGTATCGCTGCTTTGTTATAACTGGAATCACATGGAATAGCTGCATGTTATCTTTTTTTGCATCTAACTTTGAAAATCGTTGATGTTGCCACTGGAAATTTTATCCTAACCCACAAATATCCTTTCTGTTTAATACTAGAACATGTAGAATATTTTGTTTTTTTAATAGAAGTTTTCAAACATGCAGAAAATAAAACAGTCTAGTTAACTTCCATGTGCTTTTCACCTGTCAAGTTTTTGCCACTTTGTCTTCTACCTTTTGCCACTTTTGTAAAATAGCGTTTTAAAGTGATCGTTACAAGTTCCATGGTTTGCCCAAAAACAGAGTAGTAAGTAAAAGAGATACAATAAAACTCCTCAATGATTACATAAAATGCAGTACAAGAAAAAATTCAGTCATGGCATTATGCTATTACAAGGTTTCTGAAATAATGTGGAAGAAGCTGTGCAGCTAGCCTGGGTAAGAGTTCTGGGTCAGGCTTCAGGATCCCAGATCTTTCCCAGTTCAGCTGTAACTGATTTCACTTCTTGCATCTGGTCTAAATATCAGCAGGGATAATTACTTTCCTTGGGGAATCAGAGAATCCTTCATTAAATGACCCCAAATGTTATGTGTTGTTTTAAATGGAGCTAATAGTAATAACAGGTTTCTTGAGTAGTTTTCTTGCTACGCACCTGTGCACCAGTTTTTTTCCCCACTAGTTTTCTAATCCTCACAATTTTTTAGAGTAGGTGCACTGTCCCTATTTTACAGGTAAGGAAACTTGGGCACAGAAAGATTACATAGCTTTCTCAAGATCACACTGCTATGTAGTGGCAAAGCTGAGATTAAAGCTCAGGCATTCAATGCTTTTACTAATCACACTAGGAATAGTATAGTGTAAGAATACACCCTCTAGATTTGAATAAATTACCAAGATTAATAATAGTTAATAGGATTTAAGGAAGAAGATAAACTTGTTATTCTTTTAAGAAAAAGAAAAGGGGTGAAGAGAATACTATTCATCAGGAGTCTAGTTACAATTTATAAAACTCAATACAGACTAGTTAAGACAGAAAAAAGCATGCATTGGCTCTCTTAATTAAAAAGTCTGAACATAAAAAAAGAGAAATTCCTGAAACTAACCTCAGAATCCAATCTCATCATCAGTACTGTCCATCTGTCTAGTCTGATCTCTGTTAGCCTCATTCAGCTTACTACTGATGAACTTCTTGTGATGGAAGGTGGAATATATGTGTGTAATTAGTGGTGATTGGGAGACAAGGCCACAGGCAGCTCTAGATTTGTTTTATCTCTACATAACACGTCCAGAAAGAAAATCTGAGAGTTTCTGTCTCTCACATCTACATTTAAAATCTCAGGGAAGGTTCTGGCCCTAGTTTGGATCATGTGCTCATTGATCTCTGAGTCATTCACTAAAAAGGAAGATAGGGGGATATGATTGACCAGACAGGCCTGGAGGTCTTATTCTTGGGATAGAGGACCTGCAGTTAAGCCCCATGTTGATACATGATTAGTTGGGGAGAAAAAGGATCGTATGGTAGCTAGGCCAGGAATACAGATCTGTTATAAAGATTATAGTTAAGTGGTGAGTCAAACACCACCGGATATTTTATTTGTAATCCCATTGTATCATCATAGCTTTATTACAAAGTGGTTAATGTCTCCATTTTTTAGATGAGGAAGGAAAAAATTTTACTTGAGAGTTCAAGTAAAATGCCTAAGATCTCAAAAAAAAATTTTTTTTTTTGAGACGAGGTTTTGTTCTTGTTGCCCAGGCTGGAGTGCAGTGGTGTGATCTCGGCTCACTGCAACCTCCGCCTCCCAGATGCAAGCGATTCTTCTGCCCAGCCTCCCAAATAGCTGGGACTACAGGCATGCACCACCACGCCCAGCTAATAGATCTCAAAATTTGACAGGACTAATATAGTATGTAAACACAAATCTGACAGAGTCTTCACCAGGTTTTCAGCACAGAGCAGTGAAAATTGATTTTTATTACAATGAAGATGAAAATCAATTAGGTGGCATTTCTGAGAAAGGTAAAATTAGTGGCCATCTAAAAAGGGTGGGGATTTTAATAAATATTGTAGTTCCTTGAATAAAATTGAAAAGAGTATGTCTGGATATCTAGATCTCTTAAAAAAATTTTAGCATATATAGAGGTTTTTATTATGTAACCTATTGATACCTAATTGAAGTGGCCTCTTATATTCAATTCCATAATCTACTTTTTCTCTTAGAGTTTAACCCAGTGCAACAGCCACAATTAAATGAGAAAGTACTGAAAGACAAGCGTAAAAAGCTGCGTGAAACCTTCGAACGTATTCTACGACTCTATGAAAAAGAGAATCCAGATATTTACAAAGAATTGAGAAAGCTAGAAGTAGAATATGAACAGAAGAGGGCTCAACTTAGCCAATATTTTGATGCTGTCAAGGTAATCAAGTTTTTCTTTTTAGAGATAAACTAAAATACTACACAGATTGAGTATCCCTTATGCAAAGTGCTTGGGACCAAAAGTGTTTTGGATTTAGTGTTGTTTTTTATTTTGTTTTGTTTTTGCATATATTTGCATGTATTTGGGGGATGGCACCCTAGTCTAAGCATGAAATTAACATAGCCTGAAGATAATTTTATAAATTCTGTGCATGAAACAAAACTACGACCCATCACACTAGGTCAGGTGTGGATTTTTCCACCATGGCATCATGTGGGAGTCAAAAAGTTCAGGATCTTGGAGCATTTCAGATTTTCAGATTAGGGATGCTCAACCTGTACTTAGATTTAAAAAGTTAATGGAAGAATTAGTCATGTTGAACCTCTTCCTCATAGCAGTTTCTTCTAAAACTAAACATATACCTACCGTGTGAACCAGCAAATCTAATCCTTTTTATTTAAACAGAAGAAATTAATTCAAAAACTAGGATCAGCCTAGGTGTTCACTAATAGGATAATGGATAATTAAACTGTAGCATATTTATACAATCAGATACTATTCAGCAATAAAAGGAATAATCTAATACTCAAAACAGCGTGGAATAAAAAAAGAAAAATTATGAATAAATCTCAAAAACATGCTAAGTTTATTTCATTGTTATGATTTCATTTTTATGAAATTCTAGAATAGTCACAGCTAATCTGTGCAGGAAAAAAAGATATAGCCGTGGTTGCCTTTGGGGATGATATTAGAGATGGATTGGGAAGGAGTATGAGGTATATGCATTTGTCAAAACTTACTGAATTTGTACATTTTGTTTACCTCAAAATAAAGATGGGAAAAAATCGAATGCTATAATTGCTGTAAAGGAGGTAATATGTCTCCCATTTTACAGATGAAGGCACAAGTTAACTTGCTTAGTTAAGCTAATACACAACAGAAATTCAACATAGGCAAGCTAATGAGCCCAACCTCCACCACTGGATATATACTATTTGTTGACATGTATTATTTTTATTTTTGTTTGTTTGTTTTTTGTTTTTGAGACCGAGTCTCACTGTGTTGCCCAGGCTCACTGCAACTTCTGCCTCCCAGGTTCAAACAATTCTCCTCCCTCAGCCTCCTGAGTAGCTGGGACTACAGGCGCCCGCCACCACAACCGGCTAATTTTTGTATTTTTAGTAGAGACGGGGTTTCACCATCTTGGCCAGGCTGGTCTCAAACTCCTGACCTCGTGATCCACCCGCCTCAGCCTCCCAAAGTGCTGGGATTACAGGCGTGAGCCACCACGCCCAGCCCGACATGTATTTTTCTGTCACCCTGCATATTAAATAGGGTAGGTCTGATGCTAGATACTTGTAACAGTTGGGTTTCTCTAAACAACAGCTATTTTGAATCATATCCAAAAAGAATTACCTGATAAGAGGAGAAAAAAGCTGCTGGGTTTTAGCATTTTTAAAAGTGAAGATTTCTTTCAATTCTTTGACAATCTGTTAAGTATTGACGTGAGATTATTTTTGTGGGGGTTTTTAGTGATATTTATGTTAGTTGGAAAGCTTGTCCAAGTTACGAAACAGCTGACTTGTCATTTTTAGTGTTTAGTTAGTGGATGACTTTTTTATCGTACTATTGAATGGTTCTCTCTCTTTCAGAATGCTCAGCATGTGGAAGTGGAGAGTATTCCTTTGCCGGATATGCCACATGCTCCTTCCAACATTTTGATCCAGGACATTCCACTTCCTGGTGCCCAGCCACCCTCTATACTAAAGAAAACCTCAGCCTATGGGTAAGGAAGCAGTGTCACAATCAGAGAGCATTTAGTAAAGGCACAAATTGACTGTCCAGTGCCAAAATTAATGCAGGGGGAAATAAAGACAATGTGGATGTAAACAGTGTGACGTTTGATTAAATGTAAAATAAATCCCTTGAAAATTGTTTAGAAGAGAAAATAAATATCTCATTCATGTTAAGTGATTACTGGGGGGATTTTTTTGTTTTTGTTTTTTTGTTAACAGACCTCCAACTCGGGCAGTTTCTATCCTTCCTCTTCTTGGACATGGTGTTCCACGTTTGCCCCCTGGCAGAAAACCTCCTGGCCCTCCCCCTGGTCCACCTCCTCCTCAAGTCGTGCAGATGTATGGCCGTAAAGTGGGTTTTGCCCTAGATCTTCCCCCTCGTAGGCGAGATGAAGACATGTTATATAGTCCTGAACTTGGTGAGAAGTGACTGTTCCTTTGCTGTTATAACTATCATTTTTTGTGTTAGGCCTGTTTAACATATTGTTCACCACCCTCAGAACTTAGGAAGTAAATGAGAGGATACCATGTACATACTAATATATATACAGTTGGATAAATCATAGGATCTACTCAAGTAAAAGCATCATACATAAGTATAGAAATGTTTATTGTGTTTTAAGTCAGGCTTTCCTTGGAGATGTCACTCTTGCTACTAATCCCTTAAGACTTGTATATCTGGTTCCCTTTTAGCTTTATTGTCATCAGACTAGAGCATCGTCGTATACATTCACTGACTGTGTGTGTGTGTATACAAGCATGATTGTTGCTAAAGGAGGAAATGGGTTTTCAAAGTAGAACCTCTTTTAAAAAAAATCTTAAATTACCAAAAAGAAATGTTTAAAATTATTGGCAAATGAAAATATTGTGAGACTGTATGAATAGCTATATACAGGAATTTTTTTTGTAAGCATTAAGTTGTTACAGTCTGAGTTAAATAGGATAATTTTCTGTATTTCTGGGTACCATGTCATGGAGGGTCCAATCATATTACTTCTCCATGTTCCTTTCCCACTTTTCAGCCCAGCGAGGTCATGATGATGATATTTCTAGCACCAGTGAAGATGATGGCTATCCTGAGGACATGGATCAAGATAAGCATGATGACAGTACTGATGACAGTGACACCGACAAATCAGATGGAGAAAGTGACGGGGATGAATTTGTGCACCGTGATGATGGTGAGAGAGACAACAATGAAGAAAAGAAGTCAGGTATGTGCGGATGAAGATTCATGGTATTGATCAATAAAGAGAGGACAAGCTGAAGGTCCTAATTTATCAGTGAATCTGTGAGAGTACTCTCAAATCTTTGGATGTAGGGATCATAGCTATATTCATCTTTATATACTAAACTTTTGAAAGTTTTTGACACAGTAAGTACTCAGTGGATGTTTATGAGGAAAAACAAACTGTGTAATAAAAATGTCTATGCAAAAGTTCACTTCGGGGTAAAAGGCATAACTATTCAACAGCATAAACATGTATTTTTATGGGTATGTTATAGGAAAGGAGAATAGCCATATTAAGAAAAACATTGATGTTGTATTTTATAAATCTGTTTAAATGTCTACCTTTGAAGCCCTTTTATAGTATCTTACATGAACCAGGATCATATTTATAACCCAGGTACACTCAAGAGTGGAATCATGAAACATATTGTATCTATAATGTGTATGTTTATTTGATTATTAAAAAATTCAGGCTGGGCGCGGTGGCTCACGCCTGTAATCCCAGCACTTTGGGAGGCCGCAGCAGGCAGATCACGAGGTCAGGAGATTGAGACCATCCTGGCTAACAGGGTGAAACCCCGTCTGTACTAAAAATACAAAAACTTAGCCAGGCGTGGTGGCGGGCACCTGTAGTCCCAGCTACTTGGGAGGCTGAGGCAGGAGAATGGCTTGAACCCAGGAGATGGAGCTTGCAGTAAACCGAGATCGTGCCACTGCACTCCAACCTGGGCAACAGAGTGAGACTCCGTGTCAAAAAAAAAAAAAATTCAAATAGGACATTTGTCAAGAAAATTTTAAGCATCATTAATAGGTACTGACAGTGCAAAATGCACACCAATTCTGTCAAACCTCAGCAGTTTTGCAGCTTCTTTTGGGATTGTTTTTGTAGCCTGCAAGAGAATATTTATATAATACTATGTAATACTAATGTTAATATTGATAATGACAAATTTTTCTCCTGCTGTGTCTTAAGAATTGTGGTTGCGCCGGCGCCGCAACGCCTTTGGGAGGCCGAGCGGCGGGATCACGAGGTCAGATCGAGACCATCTCATTAACATGAGGAAACTGTTCTACTAAAAATGTTAAAACTAAGTCGGCGGAGTGCTTTCGCAGTTCCGCCGGTCGAGGCTGAGGCAGGAGACGGCGAACCTGGGAAAGTGAGAATGTGCGACGATCGTTACTCGCTTCTCCAGCTCATGACATTGAAAGCGAGACTTGCCTCCCAAAAAAAAAAGAATTGTGTCACAAAAGCTAGTTAAAAATAATAGAGCTGGAAATGAAAGATTATTATAGAGGACTGTTAGGTAGGAACTAGTACTGGAAAGTACAAAGCCATTAGAGCCACGGCAGCTCCACTTCTTTCTGGGTTTGTGTGGTCTCTTGCCTTCTTTTCCTTTTATTCTGCCGACAGATTTTTTTTTTTTCTTCTTTTTTCTTTTATCTTTTTTTTTGAGACAATCTCACTCTTGTCACCCAGGTTGGAGTACAGTGGCACAATATCAACTCTCTGCAACCTTCATCTCCCGGGGGTCAAGCGATTCTGCTGCCTCAGTCTCCCAAGTAGCTGGGATTACAGGCACCCACCACCATGCACGGCTAATTTTTGTATTTTTAGTAGAGACGGGGTTTGACCATGTTGACCAGGCTGGTTTCGAACTCCTGACCACAGGTGATCTGCCCACCTCGGCCTCCCAAAGTGCTGGGAATAGAGGCATGAGCCACAGCACCCAACCACATTTTTCTTACATATTCTCATCAATACACATGTTCTGAAAATGGCCATCCCAACTCTGAGTTGATATTCACTCAGCTAATATTTATTGAGTTTTTACTATACACACGGCATTTTTTCTAGGCACTAAGGACACAGGGTAAACAAAACTAAAGTCCTGTTCACATGGAACTATCCTCCTCCTAAAATGTTTACTAACTAAAAATACTCCTATCCAGCGTCCAATGGATGGCCTTAGTCAGTTAAGAAGTTCTTTTTAGGCCGGGCACGGTGGCTCATGCCTGTAATCCCAGCACTTTGGGAGGCTGAGGCGGGTGGATCACCTGAGGTTGGGAGTTCGAGACAGCCTGACCATCATGGAGAAACCCCGTCTCTACTGAAAATACAAAATTAGCCGGGCGTGGGTGCACATGCCTGTAATCCCAGCTACTCGGGAGGCTGAGGCAGGATAATCGCTTGAACCTGGAAGGCAGAGTTTGCGGTGAGCTGAGATCGCACCAGCCTGGGCAATAAGAGCAAAACTCTGTCTCCAAAAAAAAAAAAAAAAAAGTTCTTTTTATTCTTAGCTTGCTAAGAGTGTTTTTTTTTTTTTTTTTTAATCATAAGTATTTTTTATATATCTGTTGGGATATAACTTTTTTTTTGTTCTTTGTAAGTTCTTTATTGTAGTGAACTACATTGCTGGCTTTTAGAACACTTGGATTCAACTTGCTTATATATTTTTTTCCTTTTTGTAAATTTTAATTTTGACAGTTTTGGGGGAACAGGTTGTGTTTGGTTACATAGATAAGTTCTTTAATGGTGATTTCTGAGATTTTGATGCATCCCTCACCCAAATAGTGTATACACTGTACCCAGTTTGTAGTCTCCTTTCTCTCACTCCCCTCCCACCCTTCCCCACTGAGTCCCCAAAGTCCATGGTATCATTCTTATGCTTTTGCATCATCAAATCTTAGCTCCCACTTATAAGTGAGAGCATACAATATTTGGTTTTTCATTCCTGAGTTACTTCACTTAGAATAATGGCCTCCAACTCCATCCAAGTTGCTATAAAGGCCATTATTTTGTTCGATTTTATGGCTGAGTAGTATTCCATGGTGGATATATACCACATTTTCTTTAACCATTGGTTGGTTGGTGACATTTAGATTGGTTTCATATTTTTGCAATTGCAAATTGTGCTGCTATAAACATGTATAACTTGCTTATATTTTATGTTGGCCAATAGATGAGTTTTGGTATCAGGTTTAAGCTAACTTCATGAGTTGGGTAACATTTCATCTTTTCCTATGCTCTTTATCAGGAAATTTCTGTAACTTAATGTTTGGCTGAATTTCCTCCTAAAATTATTTGTAGCCTTTAAGGAGTAGATCTTCAACTACCATTTAAGTTTTGTATATTCTGGGCTTATCACCTCTTTGACCAACTATAATAATTTATATTTTCTAGAACATTGTTTTTATCTGGGTGTTCATATCATTAATATAGCTGTCTCATCCTGCACCTCTGCCAAGTAGTGTGTAGCAGTCATATCTAGTACTTTATACTGTTACATAGTAAACATTTACTGAATTTTGTTGATCCCAATCTACTCCACTCCCTCCTTTGACTCCTTAGGTCTGAGTGTACGGTTTGCAGATATGCCTGGAAAATCAAGGAAGAAAAAGAAGAACATGAAGGAACTGACTCCTCTTCAAGCCATGATGCTTCGTATGGCAGGTAAGGCAGGAAAAAAAGAGTGAATCACCTTTTGGTGTGTCCTCACGCTAATTGCTTTACATACATTTTTCCATTTAGTATCTCAGCAACCTTCAAGTAAGTAATAAGTTCTTGTTTTACAAAAATAAGATTTGGAACCATTATATAGGCTGCCTAAAGTTACATAGCAAGTAAATTGTTGGGCTGGCATTTAAACATTGGTCTGTCTTGTTTTAAAGCCTGAGTTCATTCCACTATGCTACACTAATACAGATGAGTATAGAATAGTATTTCTTTCACATCTAAGTATTTTATTGAAGAAGACTATTTGGTTTTTAATTTTAAGAACACATTTATTAACCATGTGTATTCAGTCATTGCTGTTCTCCAAACTGTAAAAAAGTGAATCAACTCCATTTACTGAGTTTAAAATTTCTTTTCAGGTCAAGAAATCCCTGAGGAGGGACGGGAAGTAGAGGAATTTTCAGAGGATGATGATGAAGATGATTCTGATGACTCTGAAGCAGAAAAGCAATCACAAAAACAGCATAAAGAGGAATCCCATTCTGATGGCGCATCCACTGCTTCTTCACAGCAGCAGGCTCCGCCGCAGTCTGTTCCTCCTTCTCAGATACAAGCACCTCCCATGCCAGGACCACCACCTCTTGGACCACCACCTGCTCCACCATTACGGCCTCCTGGGCCACCTACAGGCCTCCCTCCTGGTCCACCTCCAGGTAAACACTTACATCATGTGACTAAAGTTTAAATGAGGTTAGAGTGAAGTCATTCCAAAAAACAGTATGTGTTATTAGCGTTCATGTTTTCTTGTTTCCTCCTAATGGGGTTCTCTAAGATGTGAAAGATTCTCAAAGGACAAGTGAAGCTTGTTTATTCCTAAACCATTGTTTGCAACTCATAGTTCTACTGACAGCCACCTGTTTTTCTCCAAAGCACTCTTGTTTTCAAAGTTTTTCTGATTACAACAGACAGAAACTTGAACATGTAATGGAGGCTTTCTTTAGTATTGCTTTTTAATATGATAGGTTGACCTAGCTCTAAATTGGCAGCAGGTGGGAGTAAGACACAGTTAATACTGTCTTGTGTTCTTAGGTTAAGAATGTTGAATGTCAGTGTAATCTGCATAGTTTTTTAGTTGTAGTTCTTTTTTAGAGGCAAAGGTGATTAGTCTGTTTATTAAGTGTTCAGCTCGAAAGTATAAAAAGATTATAAAATGAAGCAACAGAGAACTTTTCAGCTATTTGTGATTTTAGTCCTTCATCCTATTGTCAGCCTACTAAGTTTTCTTCAGTTAAGCTAATCATTTTCCGATTGGTGCAAAGGAAAGTTACATATTTTATGTCATTCTTAGTGGTCTTTTTCTATATATTCATGAGTTTCAAGGGGTCCTTAAAGCATTGGGTTTTTTTGTTGTTTTTTTTGTGGGGTTTTTTTGCTTGCCTTTTTTTTAATCATTATATTTTAAGTTCTAGGGTACATGTGCATAACATGCAGGTTTGTTACATATGTATACATGTGCCATGTTGGTGTGCTGCACCCATTAACTCGTCATTTATATTAGGTATTTCTCCTAATGCTATCCCTCCCCCCTAAATCATGCTGCTATAAAGATACATGCACACGTATGTTTATTGCGGCACTATTCACAATAGCAAAGACTTGAAACCAACCCAAATGTCCATCAGTGATAGACTGGATTAAGAAAATGTGGCACATGTACACCATGGAATACTATGCAGCCATAAAAAGGGATGAGTTCATGTCCTTTGTAGGGACAAAGCATTGTGTTTTATATTCCATTTTCAGCTTATACTGGAACCATTTAAGAATTCTTATCACCTTTTTATATGTCCAGCATTGCAGAGCTGTGATTGAGTACGCTTTTTGTCAGTGTTGGGAAATAAAGTGAAAAGATCCACAACAAATCCAGTACCATTTTTCTGGTGCTCAGATGTTTTTTTTTTAGACAGAGTCGCTCTGTCGCCCATGCTGGAGTGTGGTGGTGTGATCTCGGCGCACTGCAACCTCCACCTCCCGGGTTCAAGCAATCCTCCTGCCTCAGCCTCCTGAGTAGCAGGGATTATAGGTGCCCGCCACCATGCCCAGCTAATTTTTTTGTATTTTTAGTAGAGACGTGGTTTCACCATCTTGGCCAGGCTGGTCTTAAACTCATGACCTCGTGATCCACCCGTCTCAGCCTCCCAAAATGGTGGGATTACAGGCGTGAGGTGGCTGTACTGTGCCCAGCTGTACTGAGATATTTATTGAATGAATTCTGTTTCCATGTATGTTTCATTAAGTTTTTGAAGTTAATCTGATTTCAGGTTAAAGTCAAACCATATTTGAGTTACTTTTAAGCCATAATTATTACTTAATGTATATTTGTGTGACCAATTTATCATTTTTCCCTTTTCAGGAGCTCCTCCATTCCTGAGACCACCTGGAATGCCAGGACTCCGAGGGCCCTTACCCCGACTTTTACCTCCAGGACCACCACCAGGCCGACCCCCTGGCCCTCCCCCAGGTCCACCTCCAGGTCTGCCTCCTGGTCCCCCTCCTCGGGGACCCCCACCAAGGCTACCTCCCCCTGCACCTCCAGGTGACGCTTTCAATTTCTATAATAAAAACTTTGCCTACTGTTTATTTAATTTGCTCTAAGATATATGGTCACATTTCAGTATTCTGAAATCTGAGGTAATCTTACAGTGGGTGGTGGTTTTTAAGTTGTTGTTGACCTGGTTTGAAGTAGAGTTCTTCCAGTGGGTATTTGCACTTGGTTCGCTTGAGGGACTTCTAGCCAGAGAACATGGGATTAAATTCTCTATTTGATAATTTTTTGGTTTTAAGTTGTAGTTATGAAGCCATTCCATGCATCCGCATGAGTACCAACTTAAAGTTTAAAATTACAGAGTGTGTTTTTTTTTCCTTTCCTCTACCTAGTGTCAAGGTTAGACATGCAGATTTTCTTGTGGGCTTGTTTTATGTGGCAGGTATATTTCTAATTTACAACACTGAAATGTCCCACTTTCATGTGAAGATCTGCTTTTAAGTGCCCCATGTGGGGCTTTTTCTCTCTCTCTCTCTGTCTTAGTGGTACACAGAATAATTATGAGTTTATGTAATCAATAGGATCTTAGATTTGATAAAATATGGTACTTTAATTTAAAAGTAGCATTTGAAGAACTGAAATCTGCAGTTCTTGGTATATGAATATTGTGTATGTCTGACTGTCCATAGGACATGAGTTCTTTTCCAGTAATGATGACAGATTGTGATTAGTTGCATTCTCTTACTCCATGTGCACTTTTTTTCCTTCGAGACGGAGTTTCGCTCTTGTTGCCCAGGCTGGAGTGCAATGGTGCGATCTCAGCTCACTGCAACCTCCGCCTCCTGGGTTCAAGCAATTCTCCTGCCTCAGCCTCCCAAGTAGCTGGGATCATAAGCATGCACAACCACACCCAGCTAATTTTGTATTTTTAGTAGAGACACGGTTTCATCATGTTGGTCAGGCTGGTCTTGAGCTCCTGACCTTAAATGATCCACACGCCTTGGCCTCCCAAAGTGCTGGGATTACAAATGTGAGCCACTATGCTTGACCTCCATGTGCATTTAATGACCAGGGTTAAAATTTTCTTTCTTGCACATTGTTACCTTTTTGAGCAGCGGAAATGGTAATAGAAATATAATGCATGGGCATTGGTCTCCTGACCTTGTCCTTACTAATATCTGCACTATGCAGCTGGAATAGAATCTTGGGATGTGAGATTTGAGATAGTAATTTGAAACCAGTTGATGTCACTTTATATTTTAAAGTAGAACATTATTTAGAGAAGAGAACATATTACTGTAAGTGCAGGAATATAGGCTGAAGGTAAATACTGTTTTATAATAAAATATTCCAGAGTTTCAAATTGCAACCAGTATGAGTTCAGCTTATTTTCTGTAAGTTGTTATCCTTTTTTTTAAAAATTGGTAACCAATATTTAAATGTCCTTAATAGTAGTTAAATTGTATTAGTTCTTACAGTATTCATCCTGCCTATTTTATTCATTTAGGTATTCCTCCACCTCGTCCTGGCATGATGCGCCCACCTTTGGTGCCTCCCCTTGGACCTGCCCCCCCTGGGCTTTTCCCACCAGCTCCCTTGCCGAACCCTGGGGTTTTAAGTGCCCCACCCAACTTGATTCAGCGACCCAAGGCGGATGATACGAGTGCAGCCACCATTGAGAAGAAAGCCACAGCAACCATCAGTGCCAAGCCACAGATCACTAATCCCAAGGCAGAGATTACTCGATTTGTGCCCACTGCACTGAGAGTACGTCGGGAGAATAAAGGGGCTACTGCTGCTCCCCAGAGAAAGTCAGAGGATGATTCTGCTGTGCCTCTTGCCAAAGCAGCACCCAAATCTGGTCCTTCTGTTCCTGTCTCAGTACAAACTAAGGATGATGTCTATGAGGCTTTCATGAAAGAGATGGAAGGGCTACTGTGACAGCTTTTGATGCCAGAACAGGCTTCTGTTCACAACAGTGGCCCATGGAGAAAGAAGCTCTTATTAAACTTAGATGAAAGAGCTGCTTCCATTGTCAGGGTATTTTCTAATTTCAGTTCAAGGAATATCCTAAAATTTAGCCTTGTTCAGAATTTACTGCACATAAAAGAGGGTATTTCATCCAGAATAGATCAGTTATTGAAGCAGTGCTGCTAACATCCATTCCCTTTCACACCACCATTTTCATCCTGTTTCTTCCCCTCCTCCAGTTCTTTGGAAATTTGTGATCACAGGGGGATCTTAGTTGCTTATTTGTTTTGACTCTCTTGTGTGCTGTGGGCACTGGAGTAGAGATTTTTGAAAAAAACAGTTTATTTCATCTTGCCTTTTGTGTTTGAGTTATTTTTAATATTTTCCTGTAAATATTTTGTAATATTTTACTTGTAATGAAATGGATCACAATGTCATTTCCTAATACAAGGCAGGATATGTGGGAAGAAAATGTACAATTATTTGATTAAAATTATTTCCCACTGACCTAAACTTTCAGTGATTCGTGGGAAAAATAAATAAATGTTCTACACCAAGATACTGACTCTGTGTTACTGATAATGTGTAAACATAATACCTAGTTTATGGACAGAAAAAAAAAGGTTAAGTGTTTAAAACTTGGGTTTTCAAGGAACTGCCTTTCTGGTACATAATGAGAATCTTACTGAAAACATGGTAGAAACTATGTTTTAAATTTTAAGGGATAAAAAAGAGGAGTAATTATTTTCCTGTAAGGTTGTCATACTGGCTTTAGAGAAACTGAAAGGTGTTAGGAATAGTATAGTTTGGCTTTTATTGTTTAAAAGATAGCTTACCTTCAGTGGTTACTTATTCTAGAGCTTCATGAACTGATACGAGTTGAATGGCAAAAGTCATTTTAAACCATTTTTAAGCTATTAAAGAATCATAAAAGGTTAGCTTTTTTTCCTTTCTGAATTGATGGGTTTTGTGTGCTTTTATATTATTCATATTTTAATATATATAACATTAATTTGCATTTATACCATTTTCTTTACAAAGTGCTTTAATGTAAACTCATGTACCAATGTTGACTAACTCTTAGTCTATTAAGTTTAATGTTAATTTCATGACTAACTGATCTACCAAGTAACCCTAATAGATGACTTTTCTGGGTATTTTCCCCATTTTACACTAGAGAGTATTGAAACTTAAAAAGGACTCGTGATTTATCCAGTGATCCAAAGTGTGTATTTCATAAACACATACACACAGTGTGTGCATTGTTTAGTCATACGTTACTTTCCACAGTATCTCAAATGCCTTTCATGTAAATCCCATACTATCAAAAATTGGTGATAACCTAAAATGTAGTGCAATAATACAACAAGGCATTTATTTTCTTAGAGTTGATTTATTTGATGGATTTTTAGACTTTTATTCAAGATCTTTTGTTTGTTTTGACTGTGCTTGGAAGATACTGATTTATTCTTTAATATTAAAGCAAATCCTGCCAAAGCACTAAATAGACCGTTTTGGGTTGGTTTTTTAGTGTAATATTAATATAGGTCAGCAGGTGAATTGAGTCTGATTGTTTAGATGTAAGGATTGAACCTTATGTTATCAATCCTTGACACTGTCCTTGATAACCTTATGGATATCAAGGATCAAACCATATGGTATCAATATTGTAGTTATAGTTTCAGCATAAACAGAATTGCTCCCCAATACTTGATCTGAAATATTTTTAATGATCTTACTTGAAACATACATTCTTTCTGGGAGCGATTTTTTTTATCATTTTTCCTTAGAGACAAGTGCCTGCTCTGTTGCCCAGGCTGCAGTGCAGTGATGTGATCATAGCCCACTGTAGCCTCAAACTCCTGGGTTCAAGTGATCCTCTGGCCTCAGCCTCCCAAGTAGTTGGAACTACAGATATGTGCCACCACAACCAGCTAATTTATTTTTTAGAGACGAGGTCTTGCTATGTTGCCCAGTCTGGTCTCCTAACCTCAAGTGATCTTCCCATCTCAGCCTTGACTTGGAGATTTCTGATTCATGTTAATATAAGAAAGCTGTTGATAGTTTATCATAAAGGCATTTCCTAATATTGCTAATATAATTTTCTGAAAATCAGTGGTAAGATGTGACACAATACATCAGCTGCATCCACAGGAAAGGGAATTCTGATTCTGGGTACACTTGTTATGATCATAATTTACATAATATTTTCACAAAAATGGTTAGATCACAGCTATGAAATGTAAATGATAAAAATCTTTAATCATGTATATAGATAGACTTGTTACTATTTCCTTAGCAAAGTGTCACTTTAGGGACAGCAATTGCCCCTTTAAATTAAGGATCACCACAATAATACTCTGCCATGTCATGAAATCAGCATGCAGCCCAGATGCTATCCAAAATTCTGTTTCAGTTATCATTTTCTATATTCTCATTTGTGCTCTTTGTTAAAATACCTCATGTATAGCTGGGGAGGGTTATAAGTATTTTAAAAATCATTTTTATAAGTATTCTTCAGGCCGAGAAGATGGGACAATCACTACCCCTATAGAACTGAACAGTTTTATCCCTAACTCAAACTACACTAGGTCTAACATCTGAAAATGTTCCTCAGCCAGTTTGGAAGACTGGCGTTATTTCAGAACTACTGGGGCTCAAAGCTGTCACCAAGCAGAGCTATACATACTTTCTTCATATACAGATCCTAGATCCAGGAAGGTATTAATGAGTTGCTGGAAAAGATATTTTTACATTTTTAGAAATAAGAGCTTTTGGCAAAAGTCGGAACTAGAACTTCTGTGAAGCCAAAAGAACTGTCTCACAACTTTTTTCTCTAAGAAAGCCTTGTAGTTTATGAAGGAAAGAGGACAGAAGGCAGGTAGCTATGCTCTGGGTGAATGGAGGGATTTTAATTGGCAGACGTTTTGCTGAGGGGCGATAGCCAATAGGGAGAGGGTGGAGAATGATGGGGTAATTGATGGAATGACATATTTGAGGATTTGGGGACATGAGAGTATGAAGTTTACTTATTCTATAGACAGTTACTGTCCAACAACTGAGCTAGGTGCTGGGAATACAGTGGTGAGCTAAATCAAGTAAGGTCCCTACCCTCATGGACCTTAGGGAAATTCAGGGAATAAACTTCATTCTCTTTATCTGTCTCAAACCTTGAGTACAATACTTACTAATGCTAAATTTTTAAAGCATCTTTTTTTAACAACAATTTGGGGGGGAAATCAGCTATATATGCCATGTGCCAGTGAAGACATATTCATTTTACATTTATAATTTTATATGTTAACTTTTTAAAAGATTTTTTTTAATTGAATATTTTCTCTGTAAGTTTAGAAATATTAAATATACACTGTGGGTCTAATGGTGCTGCAACCAAATAGAGAAAGTATGTTTTTTAAAATAAATCAGAAGTCTGCAAGAGAAGACCATGGGTCCCCAAACACATTTTTCCTTGACATGTTATTCCAGTCACAGAGTATTTCCCCTCCAGGCATATTAAGCTTAAAAATAAGCTGTGTTTTTTAACATTGTAAAATACCACGGTAAGTCCATTTTTAGTAAGAGTTACACCACTTTTGCAGGAGATAAATATATGCAGAATTAACACTCTAAAAATGCTGTAAAAAATGTAAAATAATGGCTTTTGTAACAGTATTTGTGAAGAAAGAATACAACAGGTTTCTAGCCATAGAATGTCTAGAAAAATTTATAGTCCAAGGAAGAACAGAATGAACTGCACTGTTCATTATTACTGTCTATACCCAGCAATCTTGATCCCAATAAAATGGGGAGTGAGGCAAAGAAAAAAGGAAGATGACAGCCAAAGTTTAGGCAGGAAGAGGGGGAAACATACATCTCTGAAATCCTGTCTGATTTTATAAAACATACCACCCACAAATGAAAAAGTCATATTACTTTTATGAAGGCTGAACTTCTTTGTAAAAGCGAAAAAGGGCTTCAGCAACTTATTGCAAAGAAAACCTTACCTTCAAAGAATGTTTGATGGCTTTCTTGATTGAAAAGGGAAGTAAAACCCAGGCCAAGTACAAATTCAACATCTCCCCCAAGACTATTCTTACTGCATAATAACCCAGACCAAAGAAGGAGGTATTTTTAAATTCACACTTGTACCCTCAAAGTTCATTTATAAAATACGTATTCATGGGGAAAAACAAACAAACAAACAAACAAAACCCTTGTATTTGATGAAATAATTTTAAGACAGATTGTTTTAAAACTTAAGGGTTAACCTTAGAAAGTATCTATTTGAAATAACTGATGTTGTTCTGCTAGTTTTTCTCCATAAAAAGCTAGCAGAACAACATCAGTTATTTCAATAGATGCTTCGTGGTTTGGGGAGCTTCGTATTTTTCATTTTTGTTTCCGCAGATAGACTGGAACAGGGATCAGCGAACTTTCTCTAAAGGGCCAGATGGTGAGTATTTTGGGCTTTGTGAGCTACACAGTTTCTGTCACTACTCTGGTTTCCTAAGATGAAACCTGCACTGAAGGCAGGTAGCCTACCTTACTTGGTGTCCAAATGGAAATACGCCCTTTCTTACTGCAATGTTTCTCTACAGGGCCCTCTACTGAGAAAACTCAGAGCCGAATTTGAAGTTTTAATTTGGAGCTCAGAACTGGCACACATGAATCCAAAGAAAACACAGTGCTCTTTACTTCTACTATCACAATGTTTTAAAACAATTCTTAGCACAGGTTCCTTTGGCAAAAACAAATGGAATATTTCTCAAGCCCTTTTTGGCAGGGGCTACTAGCTAGTTCTGTTAGCTTATGTATGCTAGCTAATATAACTGTGTGTGTCACTTTTCTTGAAAACTCTCAAAGGAACTTTAATTAACTGGCAAGCTCCACAACAGAAGTATGTTAAATAGAACAAAGCTAAGAACTAGGAAGTAAGCAAAAATGCTCCAAGAAACTGGCAGAGACAATGGTACTCACCAAAATATGTCATCTTCTCTTCTATATTTCCTGAGCTGCTTTGCAGTTAGATTAAACCTGAGCTAGTTCTAGTGGACAGGCTGAAGCAAAGAAGAGGGTGTGAGTTCCCTGTGCCCTTGTTCCCTGCTGGAGGAGACAAGAGATAGTTTTGCATGGCTGGTGAGTGGTATAAAGAATGGCAGAAGAACAGGCTGGAATCTGTAAAGCTATAAATTTTATAGACTTCATTTAAGGACTACTCTTATGAAAGTTTTACACCAGAGATTTCATCTGGACTGTTTGCTCTTGCTAGAACACTCTGTATATCAAGGGTTTTGTGAGGAAATAACCTTTCTCATGTTGTAAAAGGTCCAGTGACACTCTTTACCCTGGCAATGGATGCATGCTCATATTATATTTGGACAACTAAGAGGTCTGCCCTCCTAATGCTGTCTTTATACTTTTCCACCCTGTTATATGCCTCCAGAAGGCTAAACTGTAGATAAGGCATCAATGGGATTTCTTGTCTTTTGTCTTCCATTTGGGCTGGGCAATGGGAAACAGGATACTGGAAGAAGGGAGGAAAGTGAGGTCATGGTATTTCCCTAATATATACGTTTAAATAAATATAAGTAATATACATACATAGAGATAAAAAATTTAAAGCATGATTTATTATTAAGAACACCTGGAATACCATGTTCAAGAAAGAAGGTCTTTCTTTCTTTTCTTTTTCTTTTTTTTTGTGACGGAGTTTCGCTGTCGCCCAGGCTGGAGTGCAGTGGCCGGATCCCAGCTCACTGCAAGCTCCGCCTCCCGGGTTCACGCCATTCTCCCGCCGCAGCCTCCCGAGCAGCTGGGACCACAGGCGCCCTCCACCTCGCCCAGCCAGTTTTTTGTATTTTTTAGTAGAGACGGGGTTTCACCGTGTTAGCCAGGATGGTCTTGATCTCCTGACCTCGTGATCCGCCCGTCTCGGCCTCCCAAAGTGCTGAGACCACAGGCTTGAGCCACTGCGCCCGGCCAACAAGGACATTCTTATCCTATGTGAAGACATGGACAAAAAGATAAATTCAAGATAGAAAGTTACTTGATGAACATGAAAATGAGGATTTTGTTAGCGGATATGGATGCCTGAAATATACAAATGTGTGACTGAACTACTTGAAGACAGTAGCTCCCTCTTTTGCATGATGCTTGGGCACTGCCAACATTTGCCTTGAGATGTATTTGTCTACTTCCACCGCTGAGCAACCATTCTTCCGTGTGTCACATTTTTTTAGCTAATGAGCAAGGGAAAAGCAGTCCATGACAGATAGCAACTGATCTGGACTATCAGCTAGGCTGTGCTGTTGCCAGGAGTTGGCCTGACACAGCTACACTGTGGTGATCTGTTGAACATACACAATTCACAGAACACTAACACGAGACAAGGCCACTGAGTGGCCGTAAAAAGATCAAATAAAAAACAAGACCTTTCTGTAATCATGTCTGAACAGAAACAAAAACATGAACATTGTCCAAACAACAAAAATGAACAAAAAATCCCTATCCTGGCTAATATGCATTAGCATATTTATCATGTACAGCTTTAGTTTCACTGCATTCTGCACTTTACAACACTCCTTGCACCCTACTTCCTGACGACATGCAATGCTGAGCAAAGCCCCCAAATCAACTAACACAAACCCAAGTCCTATAATACGCCCTAACAGCCTCTTACTGAGACATACCACATTTCCCCATGGAATGTGTTCCCCCTTGCTGCAAAGAGAAATAATCCCAACTTGTTCAACTACAAATATGTTCCTGATGGTCTTCGGCTAGAGGGCATAGACAAAACTACAGGTTTAGCCAAAGCTCTTATTGCTTGCACCAGGACTCTCAACGCAGTGTGCACAGCTGAGACCTCTTGTGACTTGATCTGTGTGAGGTGCCACTTGCTCATGGCTGGGAAATAAGTTCACATTGAACTGAGTTCCTGTATTTTGTTGAAGCACTTCAGTGTTGACTTTATGTGTTTCCCTAGGAAGACGATCTCTTGGAATTTTAAAAATTATCTAATCAGATTTATATTCTTTCAGCAAACCATTTTTAGTCTTCTATTCCTTGCTTCCACTGCTTGCTTAATATTTAGTGTTGTCCACAGGGAAAGTTATAAACATAGTTCTGATAAATCTGTTTGCAAGTGACTTCCGAGTGCTAATGAGTTCAGAAGGTCTCCAGACCAGAGATTTTAGGATAAATTTTGCTTGGGGTTACCATTTCCAAGTCTGATTAAGACGTCTTCCTCAGTCTTGTCTATGTGCCCCTGAGAGCTGGACTATTTTGTTTTGTCTGCCTAGACTAATAGCTGGCCCATGGCCAAACTCTGGGGGTTAGAGGTTACACATCTTTACATACGACTGCATTTCTCCTAGTCTTCACAATTTAAAACTGCACTTCTTTCAGGCCAAACACACGTTTTCTTCACGATGTCTTACTACAAAGCTAATCTGTACACTTCCGTCTCTAATACAACAATTTCATCAGGGATATTTCGGAATTGTAGTGGTCACTTGGGCTTTTGACATGAAAAGGACAGTTCATTTGAGAAGTGCTTTAAAACAGAAAGCAAACTCTCATGCTCAGATTGCTTGTTTGTCTAAAAGAAAGATAATTTTGTTGAATATAGGGTTCCTCTCTCCTATGATTCCATACTTTGGGGTTAAGCAATGCTGGCTTTTTTATTTCATGGCTCGATAAAATTATCAAGGGTCTATGAGCGTGGTAACTCATGCCTACAATCCCAACACTTTGGGAGGCAGAGGCGGAAAGATCAGTTGAGCCCAGGAGTTAGAGACCAGCCTGGGCAACATGGGGAAACTCCATCTCTACAAAAATTATTAATAAAAAAATTAGCCAGGTGTGATGGCACACAACTGTAGTCCCAACTACTCGGGAGGCTGAGGTAGGAGGGTGGCTTGAGTCTAGAGGTGGAGGGTGCAGTGAGCTGTGATCACAACACTGCATACCAGCCTGGGCAACTGGGGGAGACCCTGTCTCAAAAAAAAAAAAACAAAATGGATCCAAGTTACTGCCCAAACAAGTCATCATTCTCCTTCAAGTATGTATATGTTAAAATCCAATTTTCAACATGTAAGTTTTCCTTCCTCCACTTGTGGAGAAAACAAAATAAAGCTTTACAGTGATAATTTCATATCTGCCTGAAACCAGTTTCATTATTTCTTCCTCTGCTTCTTCTCTGTTCCTCTTACTCTCCATTTCTGTCTCTTGGAAAGCTAAACATTTATTGATTTTTTAAAAAAGTTGCCTTGTCAGAGTCCAATTTCTCATGTTTTAATCATTCTAAAATGCCTACATTGGCTTTATGAATAAGTTACCTCTTTTTAAAACTTCTTTAAAATTTATATGTAAAAAATTATATTCAACTAAAAAGAATGATGATAAAGGATATCTTTAAGGGATCTTTGCCAATATTCTTCTAGGGTTTTTTTTAGAAAAATGTTTTTGCTGTCACCATGTATACCTTGAATTTCCATATGCGCAGTTTAAAAATGTAAAGGGTAAAAATGCATTTTGATTCCAATTCCATTAGTAACATGAGCCAGCTTGTCACCCTTTCCTATGTGTGGAAAAAAGTAATAACTTTTAAAGACCATTTCTTTAAGTATAAGCAAGCAGGGAGTACGAAGCAGCACAACGATCCAAATTGTGGAAAAATCTCTATTGACACTTTCTCTCCTGGTGTCCTTCCGGCCACATCCTTTTCTCTCTTTAGTGATGCCTCTTCCTCTGCCAATTGATTAAATCTCACAGATCTTCACATTCTGTTGGTTGTGGCAATTTCTGATATCGGTCTATACTCTATACATGTATATGTTCTTTCTGGATGATTCGATCTACTCTGGCTATTTTTAGTCATGACTCCCAAATTCTTCTCTCCAATCCAGACTTTTTTCCCCTAGATTCAGATCCAAATCCAGTTGCAGGAGTTACCTTTGACCCCCACGTCTTCGTGCGTGCTGCCTCTCAGCCCAGCTTACACCTCCCACCAGCCAGTGTGCCCACCTGGCTGAGTGACACAGGTACCCATATTCCCTGTTCCTGTTAACACCCTGAGCATCTCCTTCCCTCTACATGTACTCTGTTATTATCTTCCTTTTGAGTGTGTGTACCATGATAGTAAGTTTCTTGGCAGCTGGTTATCAATCACAGGTGTAACACATAATATTGTTCAATAAATTATTGAACAAACGGGGTCCATTTTTAATGTGTGTGGGTGGACTTAACAAGCCATAAATTCTAAACTAGGTTGTCTTCAGGGGCAAAAACAAAAAACAAACACAAAAAAAAGCAAAACTGCAAATTCAGGTTCACAAGCTTTAATCATTTATTACTTTCTTTTTTGTTATACATTGAATTGTGGATGTGCTTTAATTAATAAAACAGTCACTAAAATTGTTTTTATGGTTGCTATCACAAAAGTCATAGGATTGCTAGAATGCTGTATGTTTACCTGTTTCAACAGCTCCCATCAACTACCGCTACTCACTTTACATAGAAATAAGAACAGCTACTATTCATTGAGCCTATTTCTATACGGGAATCTTAGTGTCCTCACTCACATTAATTCATTGAATCCTCCCCAAACTCTCTGAGGTAAACTATTATGCCCATTTTAGAGATGAAACCGGTTTAAAGAGATTAAGTTTCCAAAAATCAGATAACTAATGAGTAGAGTGAATCTGAATTTAAGTCTCATTGCAGAGAGCTGAAGTTCTTACACAGCGTGGTATGCGACCTTTCAACCACTGGAAGGGGCATTGTGGTTTGCATGTAGTATGCCAGTCATCACCAATTATGGAGCCTGACTAAACCTTTTGATTCCAGGCAGGCACAACTAAACAGACCAATCCTCAGGGACACAAAGACAAGACTGGCCCTGCAGGAAAAACAAAGATCAAACAAATCCTGGCCAAGCCACAGCCGCACTGAAGGGCTTATCTCTGCAGGAAAGACTATGTGTGTGTGTAACTAAAACTATGGATTATAACTCTATTAAAAACTGGAATTCAATTCCCACCAGATTTTGTCTTAGGTCTTTTTCCATATGGTCTTATGCTTAAAGAAATAGTGGCCTTTTAAATTAACAATCACACATCAGCAAGAACTACTGTTTGTCCATCGTGGATCATGGACTGAGCTGATTTTGTAGGAGTATGCATTTTAAACTGCCAATAAACGATTCAGGTTTAAAAAAAACTCTCAAAAACAAAAATGGTGAGGAGATGATTGAATTTTGAGGCAGGCAAAGTATGCGAGGGGATGCTAAGAATCCTTAGGGTAGTGGTGGGAGAGGCGGGTAGAGACAGGGCAGTTACCATGCCTTGTATCTTGTCTATGTTGCTCATCATGTAACAAGAGCTGGACAGACTCCTGTGAATCTTCCCAGGGAAAGGCAAAGGTGCTTTTTCTTATGAATGTCTTGATGTCCCTTGTCCTTATTTCTTCATCATTTTGGTAACAATCCCTCAGATGCCTCATCTCTTTAAGAAATTAGACTCAAATGTCAAAACCATATATGCATTTTGTTCCACTGACCCCAAGTGGTAACTGCAAGTATTAATTCTAACAATTAGGCATTTTTTAAAAGTCCTATTAATGTTTACCTATAATTTAACCTATAAGGATAAACCCATACCCCCATAGAACATCGTACTTTTTTCCATTTGTTGTCTAATATGTGGCACACAGTAAATGAACAAGCTTAATCCTTAAAACAGGTGTTATGACTTTTACATATGACAAAACCACAGGGAGTGAATAGCAGGACATCTGGAACCTGCCCAATAATTTGCCCCCTAACAGAGGTATGTACGTCCTGACCTTTGTACACCTCAAAAGTGGCAACATGGGAGAAGTAATTCCATCATTCATCCACACATAGAGAGGTACAAGTACTAACAGAAGCTGATCTCTCATATTAACGTATGTATTGGTTCCTTGTCCCATCTTCAGGAACTAATAAAAATAAAATGAGCTCCAAGAGAATGGAAATCTGGTTGGCCTCATTCACAGCTCTACTCCTATCACTTTGTACAGAGCCTGGCATAGACAGCTGTTCAATAAATACTGGGGACAAAATAAAGTCCAAGTGGGAAAATGGGCCAGCTGCTACTAAGGATGAAGACATAATATATATATATAATATAGATTATAATATAGATAATGTTTATTACAAGATACATAATATATAGTTATTATTTTATATATATTTTTTGGGGGAAGACTTCAATTCTGACTCACAGGGAAGAGGAGTCCAAAGATGTGAAATCTGTACTGGGATCTTTTTTGTGGGGTCTGTGGGCCAGGATGAAATTAGCTGAGAAGGATGAAATAAATGGGAGTGTCAACTAAGGGCAGATGATTACTAGTGTTAACTCTTAAATATGGATTCTTGGTCTGAAATGTGTTTCTCCCTGCACTTAAGTATTTGGCCCTATCTTTCCTCACATGTTTACTAAAGCAATATCGTGCCATTAGGCAATGCAACTCCCAAAGACATTACTGGAATGAGGTCATTGCTTCAGGCTAGTGGGAGAACATAAGAGATTTCAAACAGGTTATTTGTTGGGTTAAGAACCCCTAAAAGCAAGAGGTTTTTGCTTTGTTTTAAAGCAAAGTCAAACTGAGTCTCAAAGAGAATATAATCTGAAGACAGGATCATTATGAAGCTAGAAACCTGAAAACATCACTTTAAAAGCTCAAGCATATGTAACTAACGACTAAAGGCGCTGCAATGTTATGCAATATGACTGTCCGGGGAACGAATTTCCAACCTCATGACTCAAATTGAACGTTTCCTTCATTTAAAAAAATATGAACATAAGGTGCTATATAAAGATATCTGATATCCAAAGCATGAAAGCACAGCAGCTACTAGGCTAAGAAGAATCTCTTAAGTTAATATCGTGCCGTCAGAACCACCCTTCCAAGACGGAAAGTTACTCCACTTTTTGAAAAATATGGCCGGAGACACTTCCTGCCCCAAGCCCAGCTCGATCCGACGGTCTCTTCCCAGAACTTGGTCCTGAGTGCCCACAAACTGGCAGGAGAGCGAAGCCTCTGGGAAGGGGAAGTAAAAATAATTCCGGAGGAGGCCTCGCCGCACCGACTCTGCCTCCCCTTTGCCCTACTGAGAGCGAGGTGCGCTCCCACCCTGCCCACCTCCAAGCCACCCTCCCTTAACGCCTCGAGGGTGACCTGCGGACCAAAGCAGTCCAGAGTGGCTCAAGCCCACCCACCAGTACCTGCTCCAGGGGTTTCCCAATCGCCCCCCTCCCCTGGGGCCATCCGGCAGGTCCCCGCAACTATACAGCTCTCTAGACCAAACGATTTTCACCAACTTTATTGGCTCCCGCCGGGCCCCTCGCCGCCCACCTCCCCGCTAGATGTCACCGGCCCTCCATGACATCCAGCACATTCAAACCCATTGCGGGATGACCCTGAAAAGGGCCCTTGCGGGGGGAGCCAGCTCCCTGAGGGCGGCGTCAGGGTCACTTGCTCTTCGCCTTCTGACTCTCCGTCTTCTTGGGCAGCAGCACGGCCTGGATGTTGGGCAGGACGCCGCCCTGAGCGATGGTCACTTTGCCCAGCAGCTTGTTTAACTCTTCGTCGTTGCGGATGGCGAGCTGCAGGTGGCGGGGAATTATCCTGGTCTTCTTGTTGTCACGCGCGGCATTGCCAGCCAGCTCCAGGATCTCCGCCGTCAGGTACTCCAGCACCGCCGCCAGATACACCGGCGCCCCGGCGCCCACTCGCTCCGCGTAGTTCCCTTTGCGCAGCAGTCTGTGCACTCGGCCCACCGGGAACTGCAGGCCCGCGCGGGAGGAGCGGGATTTGGCCTTTGCTCGTACTTTGCCGCCCTGTTTTCCGCGACCGGACATGATCACTTCTCGCCTACAACTCCAGAGACGGAGACAAACCGCTCTCGGCGTCCGGTACCGGAATGCAACGTACCGCCTCCGAACTGCCTCTACAAACTCTTTGCGGCCGCGGGGCAGCCCCTTCCCATTGGCTCTGGTGACCAATGACAGGCAGGCGCCGCTCCCAACTAGCGCTCTGGAAGAGAGACCGCCTCCTCCAGCTCTCTCCAATCAATAGAGCAAGCTCCGAATCCTCATTTATATAGCCGCTCACATAAATACCGAGGCCAGCCCGCTCGGCGTTTGGGGACCCAGATGAATTTAGCGGTTACGGGTTTTCCACGACCACGCTCGCTCCCAAGCAAATAAACTAGTAGGAAATAAGAAAACATGGTTGGAAACAGAAAGCAATCCAGAAGAAGAGCTACAGGGGTTATCCGTAGACGTTGCTATGCTAAGTGGATGATCTCATATAATACACCATACTAGTCAGGTAGGTTTCTGTCTCGGCAGCCCGTGCTGCTTAGGCGAAACAACAGCCTCTCTGCGGAATTCTGCCTGCCCAGGACAGGGTCCGTGGGCTGTTTCTTATACAAGAGCCTTGCCTGCAGCTACCCAACGGTATGGAGACCACACTGGTCTCCCTGCTGGGTCCTGCGGCTCACAGCCAGCCAATCGTTCACTTTTAAGTCTTTGAAGCTAGTGATGGCCAGACGTGAATACTTCCTGCGCTGACGGGAAGAACAAGCTCGCCTAGCCAAAATATCTTTTGTCTTTAAGGCTATGGGCCCGCAAAGAGCCACTAGGTTTTATTGGAGAGGCCGAAGTCTTGGCCTTCGCTTGCTCCGCCCAAGCCAGGGCGCCGCAGATCAGCGGATCGGGTCCTCTACGAGGACGTGAAGGTCCCCCGGGTCTCTTTGTAAATGAGCCCAGAGACTAAAGTCAGAATGGCAGTTTATTCTTACATACCTGAATTGTGGACCCACGCTTTTTGAAACAAAAAAAGTGTTTTGTTTAAAGTATTTTGTTTTATTTCAGTTAGAAATTACTTTCTACTAATTCATCGAGGTCAATTCATTTTTACCTGAACATTTTCAGTAACACAGTTAACATCGATACGTGATGTAATGTTGAACACTTGCTTTTTAAAATAAACATTTTACGTGGATTCATTTAAAGTAAAACAAATTTACCTTCTCCCTATCCGAATAAAGATTTGACTTCATTGAAATAACATTTTCAAGTATTTATGTAAATGTCATTACTGCCTAGAACAATGATTAACCCATACTGGGGACTCAATAAATGTCTTCAGAGCTATTGTCATGCTTTATAAAGGCGGCCTTTCTGGAGCCAGACTGCCTCAGCCTACATCCTGGCTTCACCACTAAGCAGTGATCTTGGATAAGTTATTTGACTCCTGTATCTGTATCAAAGTGTTTTGAAAATTAAATACGTTAGTAAGCATCCAACAACTCTTAGATATACAAAATAAATGGACGTACAAATCTCTGATACAGTTTTTAACGAGATATTCCTGGAATGAGTTCTGTAAACTAGCTTAAATTTTCGCCTGTATCATGGATGGAATTTTCAGGAGTTTTTGAGACTATTACTATTTTGGACACGATTTTTTTCTTTTATTCTAATAAGCAAGAGATTTCTGATTTGAAAATATTCTAGCCTTGATTTCTTAGAAAGTGAGTATAAGTAAGTCAACCTATTTTACCATTTATATATTTATATATATATATATATATTTGAGACAGAGTCTTGCTCTGTCGCCCAGGCTGGAGTGCAGTGGCGAGATCTCGGCTCACTGCAAGCTCCGCCACCCGGGTTCACGCCATTCTCGTGCCTCAGCCTCTCTAGCAGCTGGGACTACAGGCGCTGCCACCACGCCCGGCTAATTTTTAAGTATTTTTAGTAGAGACGGGGTTTCACCATGTTAGCCAGGATGGTCTCGATCTCCTGACCTCGTGATCCGACCTCCCAAAGATCTGGGATTACAGGCGTGAGCCACCGCGCCCAGCCCCATTACAATAATTCTTATCCCTTCAAGATCTGATAGACTTTTCCTCTTCCCTCTGAGTAAAGTATTAAAATCATGGAGTGAAGTTCGACCATGCAGGACTTTTTCCAGCCATTCAAGAAAGTGTTCCAACTCTTTTATCTTTAACAAAAAGTAAAAGAAAAAGAAATACCTTTTGGGTTATGAAGATGGGCAAAGATTGAAACAAATGTTAACTATAAGCATTTAGAAATATAATAAAAATTTACCATAAAGCCTTCCTGCTGTAAAGGCTTATCTTCAAGACCAGGTACAAAGAGCCCCACTTACTAAAATACATTGCTCAGAATCTTAATTAAGTACCTGGGGAAAGACTTATGAATCATCCTCTAAATAACAGCTGCTTTTTAACACAGTCAGACCTTTAGAGAAGACAGGGTCCTGACACCTTCGAAGACCGGTGACACCTCACAGAAACTTTCGTTTTTGTTCAGGGATTCTCTTGAGAAAGGCAGGGATTCAGAACCTCCTGAGGGGATTTGCAGTAGAAATCATTATTCCAAGTCATGATTGTGGCATCCACTATTTTACAAGAACTTTGAATTTTTAAGTGGAAAATGTGAGATGAGAACCTGAGATTTGAATGACATAAGACATTTACAATATTTCAACTAAATAACCATAGGAAGTTACTTAGTTGAAAAGCACACAGGCTCTTGCAGGGCAGGAAAACCTGCAAATTGCGCAGAAGCAGCTGAAAGGGGAATGGCGGGGGTTGGGGGAGGTGGGGGTGGAGTGTAGGTGGGGGCCGGGAAGCTGGGCTTGTTTTTTTTCAACTGAAAGTATCTTAATTCTCTGCAGGGCCGCGAAAGAGGAAAAAAAAGTCCTCTCCCCCTACTATGTCTTTAAAAGACCCACATGTGAAAATTTTTAAGTAATTGCTTTGCAATCTCAGATGTAAAGCTTTTCAGGTTTTAGTGAGTTTCACAGTAAGTCAGGAATTCCGTTTGGAAAAACATGATTAGAAGGAGGGAGGGAGGGAGAGACAGAACAAGGAACGTTCATAGGATCTGGCCTATTTTTATTTAAGGGCTGAAAAAAGGCAATATAAATTCTATTAGCTCATACTGTTTTAACTTTAAAATGTATCACCATGAACCTTTCTCCAAATATCAGAAAAAGTTTTCCCAAAAGAGCAAACAACAAAAAAATCAGGCTAGTTTCGCTGACTGCTTCCTGGATTTAACAACTATAGCATGTCTCTAGAGGTGGGGCCTAGAGCTCCTCCCACTTTTTCATGTTTTCAAACAGGTCCGCATCGAGAGACTATAAGCCCTGGTCTGCGCCCGGCAATCACAGTGGGCTGCCCGGTTTTCTGCTAAGTAGGAGCTGTGACTTCAGAATGTCTGGGCGCGGTAAAGGCGGCAAGGGGCTGGGTAAGGGAGGCGCCAAGCGCCACCGGAAGGTGTTGCGGGACAATATCCAAGGCATTACAAAGCCCGCGATTCGCCGTCTCGCCCGACGTGGGGGCGTCAAGCGCATCTCTGGTCTTATCTACGAGGAGACCCGGGGAGTCCTCAAAGTCTTCCTGGAGAACGTGATCCGCGACGCGGTGACTTACACGGAGCACGCCAAGCGCAAGACCGTCACTGCCATGGATGTGGTGTACGCGCTGAAACGCCAGGGTCGCACCCTCTATGGTTTCGGCGGCTGAGCTGTCCCCACAGCTTATCTCCAGACTCCAAAAGGCCCTTTTCAGGGCCCCCAAACTGTCACAGAAAGAGCTGTTAACACTTCCTAGATACCGGGTAAATATCAGCCCTTTGATGCTGCCTTCCGGATACCGGGAGTGGGACATTCGCGACCCGATCGTCTGCCCGGGATTAGGCTTGGCTGGAGCGGGGACGACTAGACCTCATGGAGGGGACTCCGCCTGTGCTTAGGAAGGGCCCTGGGAGGTGCCGTGCAACGCAGTAGTGACCTCCCACTTCTGTGCACCTAAAATCCAGGCTGCGGATTTTGTTGAGAAGAGTGTTTCTACAAAGCCCCAGTGTTAGAACTGGTCATGGGTTTTTAAGCGGCCGAGTCGTTGGCCCTTAAGCACGTTACGGATGGCTTCCATGTAAATCAGGGCTTAGGTGACTTCCCGCCGACCTTTAGGGGTGAGCGTCACGCGTCAGAGGGCGGTTCGTGCGTGTGCAGGGCCTGCTAGATCGCAGGAAATGGGAGGACGCCGCTACCTGCAAGCCCGAAAGCGCTGAATGCAGCCCTAGTGTGGCGCGTTGTAGTCTTACTGGGTACTATTTTAATTCATTGCTGACGTCCTGAGTGAGAGGTGACCAAGCTCAGATGCTGAGAGTAAGGCGGCTGGGCGAAACTCGCGGCGCCCTGCCCCTTCCGGTAGCCAGCTGCGTAAAGTTGCCTACGCCGAGCGGGTGGCGTCCTGCTCGGCCACCTGGCGGCGGGCGTGGAGTTGGCAGGCAGGCAGTGGGGGTCACGCCGGCATGGAAAGCCAGATCTCCACCTGCGGGTCGCCAAGTTGCCGGGAGTCCTCCGCTCCGGGCAGTGTCATTCCTATCACAAATGACCCGGTCGCAGCCGAAAGATAAGCCCTGGCTTCCGAGTAAAGGCCCTGTTCAGAGCAGCCTGGGGGTCTAGAAAGGAAACGGGCGGCGGGTTAGGTTCTAGTCAGTTCAGTGAGAAAGTAAGAGAGACAGCTGTGGGATTAGCAAGCCGCGTGGTCCTACCCAGTACTCCCGGGGTGTAGTGAGGGTCCTGGAGAAAGGTGGGGCGCAGGGGCGACCAGTTAAGCACACTTTCCAGTAGGCAAGGGTAGAGGCTGAAGACCTGGTGATCAGCCTGCGTGCAGGCCGTAGGGGCCGTGCCGGCCTCCGGTAAAGCTCCGCCTAACAGCCTCGCTCTACTCCTAGCTCTGTCCTTCCTAACTTCTCATTAGGTTTAGCACCCCAGGATGCGGTGTGATCCATGCCGCGTTAACCAATCTGCCTCTTCTCTAGTTTTTCTTTTTGCCTTTCTTTTCAAGACCGAGTCTCGCTCTGCCACCCAGGCTGGAGTGCAGTGGCATGATCTCGGCTCACTGCAGCCTCCGCCTCGCGGGTTCAAGCGATTCACCTGCCTCACCCTCCCTAGTAGCTGGGATTACAGGCCTGCGCCACCACGCCCGGCTAGTTTTTGTATTTTTTAGTAGAGACGGGGTTTCACCATGTTGGCCAGGCTGGTCTTGAACTCCTGGCCTCAAGTGAGCCACCGGCCTCCGCCTCCCAAAGTGCTGGGATTACAGGCGTGAGCCACCACGCTTGGTCTCACTCTAGCTTTTCTAAACATGGAGAAGTCATTTAGCTTCCTTGGTGTGGTGGGCTGAAGTCACTCTAAGGGAGTTTCCCAGCCCCAGGGATTAAAGAACTGGAGCCAAGATTTGAACCCAACTGGCGAAGGATTCCGCACCGCTAGATCTTGACATTGCCTCCTCTTCTGCCAGGAAGGCACCCGGGTTCCTTTCTGCTGACATGTCACTTCTAAGTACTTTCTCCTACTCCATAAAGACTTCAAGTGAGTACACAATACTGGTGTTAGTTTAATTTCTAGGACAGTGAGACACTCGCAGAAGCTCAGTGTTCTTTAATGCAAGTGAAAAATTGAGTTACTTAAAAGAAATAGAGTCTGACATACTTCCGTACCCTTAATATTTGTTGCATGACCAAATATGTGATTTTGGGTTTCACATAAATTAAGGATGAAGGTTAGGGCCCCGATGGAGGATAGAAATACTGTACATATTTGTATGACAATTAAAACTCTTCCTTAAGTATTTAATTTATATGGAACTGTTTAAATATTTTATGGTTTTGGGTTTCGGTTTTTTTTTTTTTTTTTGTAGTGGTCTCAATTCTTTGATTAAATAGAACTTATATTTTCCCTTGTAGCATAGTTATTTTTGTGTGTGTTTTGTTCTTTATAAAATATAGTTATCCAAACCCAAGAAATATTTATTTTTGTCTGTGACTATGAGTTCTGTGGTATAGTAAGTACTCCGTCCTGACAATAACCATATCTTCCAAACCAAAACTGGGTCACATGGTTCAATAACTGGAACAGAATATGTCAAACTGAAAACGACCAAGATTTTCTGAAGTTTACTATTAGTAATAAAATTGCTTACTAAAAATGTTAAAGAACTTGATTTAAAACTTCTCTGTAATGCCTCACTTAAAAAGTGAATGAGGGGGTCAGGGTGGGAGTGGCTATAATCCCAGTACTTCGGGAAGGCTGAGGCAGTAGGATTGCTGGAGGCCAGGAGTTTCAGACAAGCATGGCCAACATAGTGAGACCCCCATCTCTACATAAAATAATAATAAAATGTTTAAAGTGAATGGAATGCATTGAGATTTGATCCTGTAGCAAAGTCATCCCTTTTGAATTTTGAACATTTATTTCATGCCTCTTTTCCAAGCATATTTTGAATATTCAGAGATAAAATGAGTAAGTTACTGCCATCAAGAAGCTCCTATTTTTCTAGGAGAGAAAGGGGAAAGACATGTAATTGTACACATGTGCTTTGCTCTAATAGAGTGGTATAAATCGAATGCTATTGGTATACAGAAGGACAAATTTTGTCAGCCAAGTGTATGGGTATCTTCAAAGAGCACAGGTGCCATCTGTTCTGAGCTAATGACCCACTGAAGAAGGCCACACCAAATTTGGGGAACAAACAGCATAAACAAATGCCAGAGTATTTTCCAGGCAGGGTGTATTTAGAGAATCTAATGTTGAATATTTAATTTGTCCTTTGCCCAAGAATAATGCAATGAACTAGGCAACTAGTTGAATAAAAATTGAAACCAAGTTCAAACAAGCCCATTGAAAAATGGGCAAAAGACTGGAAAAACATGGCCAATAAGCATAAGAAGAGATGTTCAAGTTGATTAGTCATCAAGAAACTACAAATCAAGACAAAGAAACTACAAATCAAGACCACACTGAGGCTGGGCATGGTGGCTCATGCCTGTAATCCCAGCACTTTGGGAGGCCGAAGTGGGCAAATAACTTGGGACAGGAGTTCGAGACCTGCCTGGGCAACGTGGTGAAACCCTGTCTCTACTAAAAATACAAAAAGTTAGCTGGGCATGGTGGTGCACACCTGTAATCCCTGTTATTCGGGGGCTGAGGCATTAGAATCACTTGAACCCTGGAGAGAGGTTGCAGTGAGCAGAAATCAGCCACTGCACTCAAGACTCTCTCAAAAAAAGACCACAATGAAATACAACTTTGGACTCAGTAGATTGACAACAAATAACAAATGTTACACAGAATCTCTTATATTGCTGGTAGGAGTATAAATTGTTTCAACTATTTTTGAAACTAAGGGTTTGCATGATCTTGTGAAGTTTAAGATAGATTCACATTATATGCTCAAGCAGCAATTCCACTTCTGGATATTTACCTAAGGAAATGATAGCGTGAATGCCCCAGGAGACGTCATTAAAGTTCTTAGTAGAACTGCTCACAATAGCAACAACAAAGAAACCAAATGCCCATTGACAAGAGTGGATGAATAAATTATGGTGAAATATTTTGCAGTCAAAATTAACAGATAAATCCAATATGACTTAACAGTGGTTTACAGTGAATGTTTTGTTTCTCTGCTGATACATATTAAGACTTGCGACTTCTTCGTATGTTTGGCAGTTTTATTCTGAACTTATATGTGATTGAAGGTCATCTGTGGGAGTCTGAGAAACTAAATTGAGCATGCTGCCTCCAGAGATAATTAGCATTTGCTTATCTTTTGGGTCACATACTGCTATGGACTGGGGCCACTTTAGCCCTATTTGAGTATCCTAGGCTATTAGAAGAGTCAAGTTTTATTTCTTACAGCTTATTCCCAAGGCTTATTCTCCTGTGTAACCCTAGATTTATATATATATTTAAGATTCAAGGGATACACATGCAGGTTTGTTACATGAGTATTTGCATAATGCAGAGGTTCAGGCTTCTGATGACCCCATCACTCAAGTAGCAAACATAGTACCCAATAGGTAATTTTTTAGTTTTTCAACCCTTGCCACACTCCCTCCCTTCGCATGAAACCCCAGTGTTAGAAATACTTGTTCCCCAGTGCCGTAAAGAAATAGTACTTGAACATAAATTTAATTTCTTCAGCAAGGCCATTTTCACTTTCTGCAGAAAGAGTACACTCGCTAGCAGTTTTGTCATCAGAGTGCACAGAACAAAGGAGACAGGGTCATTTATAACCTGATGCATCCACCCTACTGCTGTGTCTGGTTTCCATTGGCTGGAACGGGACCTCACGTTCTGTATTTGTCTCTATTGCCTAGTAACTTAGAACTTTTTAAAAGAGGCAAAGGTAGAGTAGAACAGAGGAAGAAGGAAGTAACTTGTGGAATGCTGAGAAAGGTAAAAACATCTTCAAATAAAGAAGAGAAACAGGCTATGACCTAATGCTTGCTTGGACCAATATAAGCATGCCAGGGCAAATATTTAGGCTAAATTGTGGGAGCTAAAAACATAAAGTACATTGATTCCTTTATTACAGCTAGCAGATATTTAAGAATGTTAGCACAGGTCTTTGAATAAATTTTGCTTCTAAGGGAAGTTACTATTTATTCCTAATTAGATGGGGAAGAAAGTCTTTGAAGAGAAACCTCTACTTTTTACGTGAGTGTCTATTGTTTCCATCTTTGTGTCCATCTGTACACAATGTTGAGTTCTGACTTATGAGGACATGCAGTATTTGTTTTTCTGTTTCTGCATTAATCTGATTAGGCTAATCACCTCCAGCTGCATCCATGTTGCTGCAAAGGATGTGATTTCATTCTTTTTAATGGCTGTGTAGTATTCCATGGTATATATGTACCACATTTTCTTTATCCAGTCCACCACTGATGGGCACCTCGGTTGATTCCATGCCTTTGCTATCATGATTGGTGTTGTGGTAAATACACAAGTGCAGGTGTCTTTTTGGTAGAACGATTTGTTTTCCTCTGAGTATATACCCAGTATGGATTCATGCACCTCAAGAAAACTTGGTTGGTGTGCAGTTCGGTGTATTATGAGTAAGACTGGACCTAGTGTTAGAAAATCTGCATTTGAGGCTTTGTTCTGACAGTGTCTAGTGTAAACATGGGCAGACCACTTAAACCTCTCTTTAGTCTTCTCCTCTGTAGAGTGATAATATGATCTAATTAGCAGGATTGTTGTTTTATTCAACGAGACAGCATATGTAAAGAACTTAGTAAAATAAAAAGGCAACGTATTTATAATGGTCTAAGTTATCTTCTTCATGTTTTATTTATTATTAGTGAAAAGATTAAATTCAAATCTCTTTTTTGTGTCATTACTTTTATGCAACTCATACAGATACAGCTTTTCCACTTCCTTGTATTAAGATTTACTAGTGAAACTGACATTTTTTCCTTTGGTATAATCAGATTGAGTATTAAGTTTATCTTTCATGTCTATCATTATTCTAAGTTAGCTGAACATTGACTACTATATTATATTTTTCAAGGTCTGTGAATAGTTAGAGCCACATTACAAAGTCAGTACAAGATGTAACTTACTCATGCAACCAAAGGTCAAACCAGGACTATTAAGGGTATTGCTGGAGTTACAGTGACTTGATACAATTGTGGCAAATAGAAAACCAAGAGTTTGCAATCTGGTTTGGAGGTCCTTGGTAAAATTTCCAAGTGTGACAGATGTGTCCTTGACATTTCTCTCTTTCTGTACCTATTCTCTTCCATCCTTCAAGCACCCAACACTTTCACACTTTGTATTGGTCTGTTCTCATGCTGTTAATAAAGATATATCCAAGATTGGGTAATTTATAAAGAAAAGATGTTTAATAGACTCACAGTTCCACATGGCTGGGGAGACCTCACAATCATGGTGGAAGGTGAAGAAAGAGCAAAGTCGCATCTTACATGGCAGCAGGCAAAGAGAGCTTGTGCAGGGGAACTCCCATTTATAAAACCATCAAATCTCATGAGACTTATTCACTACCATGACAACAGTATGGGAGGAAACCGCCCCCATGATTAAATAATCTCCCCCTGGCCTCAACCTTAACATGTGGAAATTATTACAATTCAAGGTGAGATTTGGGTGGGGACACAGCCAAACCATATCATTCCTCCCCAGCCCCTCCCAAATCTCATGTCCTCACATTTCAAAGGTAACCATGCCTTCCCAATAGTCCCCCAAAGTCTTAACTGATTTCACCATTAACTCAAAAGTCCACAGTCCAAAGTCTCATCTGAGACAAGGCAATTTCCTTCCACCTATAAGCCTGTAAAATCAAAAGCAAGTTAGTTACTTCCTATATACAATGAGGGTACAGGCATTGGGTAAATATACCCATTCTAATGGGAGAAATTGTCCAAAACAAAAGGGCTACAGGCCCCATGCAAGTCCAAAACCCAGTGGGTGGTCAAATCTTAAAACTCCAAAATGATCTCCTTTGACTCCATGTCTCACATCCAGGTCATGTCGATGTAAAGGTGGTTTCCCATGGTCTTGGGCAGCTCTGCCCCTGTGGCTTTGCAGGGTACAGACCCCTTCATGGCTGCTTTCCCATCTAGCATTTTTGAGTGTCTGCAGCTTTTCCAGGTGCATGGCGCAAGCTGTTGGTGGATCTACCATTCTGGGGTCTGGAGGATGGTGGCCCTCTTCTCACAGGTCCACTAGGCAGTGTCCCAGTGGGGACTCTGTGGGGGCTCCCACCCCACATTTCCCTTCTATACTGCCCTAGCAGAGGTTCTCCATGAGGGCTCCGCTGCTGCAGCTTGCTTCTCCCTGGATATTCAGGCATTTCCATACATCCTGTGAAAACTAGGCAGAGGTTCCCAAACCTCAATTCTTCTGTGCACCCGTAGGCCCAACACCACATGTAAGCCTCCAAGACTTGGGACTTGCACCCTCTGAAGCAATGACCTGAGCTGTATGTTGGCCCCTTTTAGCCATGGCTGGGATGCAGGGCACTAAGTCCTGAGAAAGGACAAAGCAGCAAGGCTCAGGGTCCAGCCCACAAAACCACTTTTTCCTCCTAGACCTCCAGGCCTGTGATGGGAGAGGCTGCCTGAAGGCCTCTGACATGCCCTGGAAACATTTTCCCCATAGTCTTGGTGGTTAACATGTGGCTCCTCATTGCTTATGAAAATTTCTGCAGCTGGCTTGAATTTCTTCTTAGAAAATAGGTTTTTCTTTTCCATTACATTGTCAGGCTGCAAATTTTCTACTTTTATGCTCTGCTTCCTTTTGAAACATAAGTTCCTGTTACAAACCATATCTTTGTGAACACATAAAACTGAATGCTTTTAACAGGATTTAAATAATCTCTTGAATGCTTTGCTGCTTAGAAATTTCTTCACTAGAAACCCTAAATCATCTCTCTCAAGTTCAGAGTTCCAGAGATCTCTAGGGCAGGGGCAAAATGCAACCTGTATCTTTGCTAAAGAATAACAAGAGTCACCTTTGCTCCAGTTCCCAAGTTCCTCATGTCCATCTGAGACCACCTCAGCCTGGACTTTATTGTCAATATCACTATCAGCATTTTGGCCAAAGCTATTCTTCTGAGCCCTCCAAACTGTTCCAGCCTCTGCCTATTACCTAATTCCAAAGTTGCTACCACATTTTCGGGTATCTTTATGCAGCACCCCACTCCCAGTACCAATTTACTGTATTAGTCTGTTCTCATACTGCTAATAAAGACATGTTCAACACTGGGTAATCTGCAAAGGAAAGAGGTTTAATTGACTCACTGTTCCACTTGACTGGGGAGGGCTTACAATTATGGCGGAAGGTGAAGGAGGAGCAAAGTCACGTCTTACATGGCAGCAGGCAAACAGAGTTTGTGCAGGGAAACTCCTATTTTTACAACCATTAGATCTCATGAGACTTATTCACTACTATGAGAACAGTATGGGGGAACCACCCCCATGATTCAATTATCTCCACCTAGCCCTGCCCTTGATACATGGGGATTATTACAAATCAAGGTGAGATTTGGATAGGGACACAGACAAACCATATCACACTTCCTTCTGACAACTCAAAGCCTCTCATTACACACTTTATTTTAAATGTAGATTCAATGGTTTTCCTATCATTCCTTTGCAACATTTACAAGCTGATGTTTTAATTACCCATAAGTAGTTTTTGTTTGTTTTTTTTGAGATGGAATCTCGCTCTGTCACCCAGGCTGGAGTGCAGTGGCATGATCTCAGCTCACTGCAACCTCCACCTCCCAGGTTCAAGCAGTTCTCTGCCTCAGCCTCCTGAGTAGCTGGGACTACAGGCGCCCATCACCATGCCCAGCTGATTTTTGTATTTTTAATAGAGTCAGGGTTTCACCATCTTGGCCAGGCTGGTCTTGAACCCCTGACCTCATGATCCACCCACCTTAGCCTCCCAAAGTGCTGGGATTTCTAGCATGAACCACCACACCCAGCCCACCCAATAAGTATTTTTTTAAATAACTGGCATTGAATTCATCATGATTATGATCATCGTCTGATAATACATTTGTTCATTATGAAATCTAAAATCCTTTGTACATATTTTTGTAATTATAAAATAATCTACCACTAAATTCCTCCCTAGAAACTCAATCAAATCATAATATCCTAAAATACAAACAGCACCCTTATAATCTTAAAAATTATAATAGTGTGCTATGGTTTTAATATTTGTCTCTTCCAAAACTCTTATTGAAATTTAATAACTCCGTAACTGTAAGAAATAAATTCCTAGGCCAGGCGCAGCGGCTCATGTCTGTAATCCCAGCACTTTAGGAGGCCTAGACGGGAGGATCACCTGAGGTCAGGAGTTCAAGGCCAGCCTGGCCAACATGGTGAAACCCCATCTCTACTAAAAATATAAAAATTAGCCAGGTGTGGTGGCAGGTGCCTGTAATCCTAGCTACTCGGGAGGCTGAGGCAGGAGAATTGCTTGAATCTGGGAGGCGGAGGTTGCAGTGAGCTGAGATTGCGCCACTGCACTCCAGCCTGGGCGACAGAGTGAGACTTTGTCTCACAAAAAAATAAAAAGAAAAGAGATTTCTTTCTTTTCTTTTTTTTTAACCCAGTTTCAGTTATTTGGTTATAATCAGCAGAGAACAGACTAAGACATAATGCATATCAATAAGTTTTCCATAATACTTATTGTGCTGTCTTACATTTTTAAATAGGATTTGTGAAATTTGATGAAAAGCAAATTGTCTTAGCGATAAATTATATATTAATCTTATAATTTGAAAAACCATTGAATTAGCTGCACTAGATATACGAAAAGGAAATACTTTATATTTTTCAATTAAATGTCTACATTTTTGTGTCGTCTTTATTAATCATCATCATCATTAGCTCTGAACTCTTGTTTACTCTTTGAAGCATAAGATGAAGAAACTGGGGAAGGTGCTTCCTGAGTTCAGCCTTTTTATAAAATAATTTTGTTACAATTGTATTTCTAAGCAACTTAAGTGGTTTTGTATTTTTCATTTAATCTGGCAGTCTTTATCTTTTAATAAGAGAATTCAGTTCATTCACATTTAAAAACTGCAAATATGATTTTTCCTTCCTTCTTACTTTGTGTGTTTCTATTGCTTCTTTTTATTTTATTTATTTTTTGAGACAGGGTCTCACTCTGTCTCCCAGGCTTGAATGCAGTGGCACCATCATGGTTCATTGCAGCCTTGACTTTCTGGGCTCAGGTGATCCTCTCACCTCAGCCTCCTGAGTGGCTGGGACTACAGGCGTGTACCACCATGCTGGCTAATTTTTTGTATGTTTTTGTAGAGACAGAGTTTCGCCATGTTTCCCAGGCTGGTCTCGAACTCCTGAGCTCAAGCAATCTGTCCACTTCGGTCTCCCAAAGTGCTGATATTACAGGCATGAGCCACCACACCTCGCCTTATTGTTAAGGTTCTTTCAAGATACTATTTGTAACAAAAACTGCTAGTGATCCCTGCATTGTCCATTCTCTCCTTTGCTCTCAGTATCAGAACCTAAGTTCTATTGAGAGTGGTAAAGCACTCAGTGGGAAATGTGGGTTTTCCAGTCCAACTGCGAACCGTCCTTGCAGAGGATAACGCAGACAAGAGAAGCTTTGTGCTTCAGTCTTCCTCCTTGTTCCTGCTTGGAATATGGAAGTAATAATGACCATATAGCATTCATAAGATGACACTGAAGATGGAAACTGAATATTAATGATATTGGAACAAAAAAGATAAAAGGAAACTGGACATTGATGAAATCATGAGGCCACTGCATCAGTCTTAGGTAGTCTACCTTCAGATATATTGTACATGAGGGAAGAGTAAACTTTTATGTTTAAGCCCCTGTTATTTCAGCTCTCTGTTATAATTTTCCCAAAGTGATACCAAACTGGTAGAATATGTATTCCTCTTTTTTTCCTTGTTAATTTAGAAGTAATACTGTATTTTTCTATTTCATTGGTTGTTACATTCTCTTTCATGGAATGCATAGTCAAACTACATTTCTTTGCTCTTTTATGAAATACCAGCTCTTGTATATCCAGCCACATCGCTACTTCTCCCACCTCAGAAAGTGGAGACTTCCAGAATATTTACTGCCCCACCTTCCATCTTTACTCTCTGGTTGACATCTTTTCATCACTTCCGTTTCCTTTCTCTGTATCCCTTGTCAACTTCAAAGATGTAGGGAGATTAGCACTTCAATTCTAGACTGTTATTAGGATTTCTCTTGCCGAATACCTCTATTATTTCAAGCATCTTTATTTAGCATTTACATTGCAAATTCCCAGTCACTATATCATTATCTACTCAGACTTAATTATATATGCAACAGATGAATCATTGCTCACTACTGTTTGTTCTCTTCATCTTCTCTGATTTCAAAGTCTGTATTCTGATTTATTTTTTGATTGAATAGTCCTTTTTAAAGAATTTTCCTTAGATGAGTTATGTCGGTAATAGAAGCTTTAGGTGTGCACGGCAACTTATTCAAGCTTATGTACATGGCATTTGAGGTTGGGGCATGGAAAAATACGGAGGCACTGTGTGTATGTTCTTTGTGCATGAGCATGAAACTCCTTGACCCTGAAAACAGGACAGGGAGTGGAGTGCGTGGTGTAATAAGGAATACTGAAAAGAGCCTCCTGATAATGCAGTTTGAGTGTTTTTACAAGGCCACAGGTGTCTCACGACCCGACCTCAAAAAGGCCATCTAGTGAATGTTTGTGGTTTAACAAGCCCTTTCAATAAATACTTGGTGGACGGATGCTGGGACGGACTCTCTCAGGCTGCCCCCCGGCCTCACTCAGCTGGAATAGTCTAAGAACTTATTCTTGGCGTTCACTGCAAGCTATAAGCTCTGCAGGAGCTAAGAAATGTTGCACTCCATGACTATCTTTTCTTCATGCTGTCTGTTAAATGCTATCTTAATGACATTTCAGTCTCTTTTTTTTTTTCTCAGAAGTCTAGATAGTGTTCCATGGTACTGTAGATTCTGAGGTTAGCTAAGGGTCCCATGCTAAGAGAAGATTTGAAATGTGCTCAGCACAAGGAAATGGTAAATGTGTGAGGTGATGTATATTCTAATTTCCCTGAGTTTATCACTACACTTTGTTTCTTTTTATTTTTGGTTTTATCACGATGTTATTTGTGACAAACACTGCTTCTGACGCCCTCCATTCTCTTTTGTTCTCAATATCAGAATCTAAACATCATAGGTACTCCCTAAATATGTACGATTATTATGTATCAGTAAACATGTAAACATAAAGGAAGAGTATAATAACGAATAAAGAAGACCATCCACGATAGTTCTTTGGCCTTTATCTTATTGATTCCATGTCTCTGCAGAACCCTAATGCAACCTTCTAACACTTCATCATATTTATACATGTTTTATTATGTATTCAGAGCACAGTTGTTTGCATTTTCCATTTCCTTTGAACCTATATACAAAGGCACATGGATAAGGACAAGATATTATATCTCTAGATAACCTTAATTTATGTACCAATATTTTTCCCCATTGTCTTTTTCCCATTATCCTCCAAATATATTCATATCCCATCCTCTTTTTTTTTTTTGAAACGGAGTCTCACACTGTCACCTGGGCTGGAGTGCAGTGGCACGTTCTTCACTCTCTGCAACCTCTGCCTCCTGAGTTCAAGCAATTCTCCTGCCTCAGCCTTCCAAGTAGCTGGTATTACAGGTGCCCGCCACAACGCCTGGCTAATTTTTTGTATTTTTAGTACAGACGGGGTTTCACCATGTTGGCCAGGCTGGTCTCGAACTCCTGACCTCGTGATCCGCCTGCCTCGGCCGCCCAAAGTGCTGGGATTACAGGCGTGAGCCACCGCACCCAGCCCCCATCTTCTTTTCCCTCCATCTGACCTCCCCAAAACTTGCCCTTGTTTCTCACTAGTGCTCCTTACTGCCAGATGTTCTGAAGGGCAGTCTACATTCATTGCCTCCACTTCAAGTCACACTCACTACTCAAATTTTAAAATCTTCCACACTTATACTGAAATTACTCTAAGGTTATCAATGACCTAATTTTAAAAACCCAATTTTGTAGCTTATTTTCTCATTACAAAAGTAGTGGTTATTTAATGGGGGAAATGGCGAAATATATAGAAAAAGCATACACACAAAAACAACATTTAAAAGCCTCCTAAATACAGCACTCAGAGGTCATCGCTGATGAGCATATAATATATGCTAATAATGTGTTAGCATATACTATATGCTAATAATGTGTTAGCATATACTATATGCTAATAATGTGTTAGCATATATTATATGCAAATATATTCACATGGAATGGTATATTTGTTTATATTTGGGAGAACTTTCAAACATATAAGCAATGAATAATCAGAATAATAGTATACATATTACTTAAAATTTTTCTTTTTAACTTGTCAACATCTCAAGAATATTTCCACGTCAAAAAATATGTTTCCACAATGTAACTTTTATTAAATATCATATAAATACACCATGACTTATTTAACCAATTTCTTATTGTTTGACATTTTGTTTGTCTCTTTTTGAGAGCTATTATGAATTATGCCACAACAAATGTTACTGTTTATAAATCACTGTGACCCTCTGTGATTATTTACTTAGATACATACCCACAGGTAGAATATCTACATCAAGGGAAATGCATGGCTTTTGAAATATGGGCCTAACTTGCCCTTTTGAAGTTCTGCAATTAATGTGTTGAAATCCCCATTTCTTCACACTTTCATCAATCCTAATGGTAACATAGTTTTAAAACTACCATTTTTATCTGAAAATGATATTTTGATTTTTCATCTGAAAAAATGAAAAATAATATGGCTCAATAGTTATTTAGTGAATGAATGAATGATTATAAAAAGATTGATCACTCATTCATATATATATATACATAAGTCATTTAGATTTTGTTTTTTAAGAATTGTCAAGCTAGGCGCAATTGCTCATGCCTGTACTCCCAGCACTTCGGGAGGCCAAGGCGGGCAGATCACTTGAGGTCAGGAGTTCAAGACCAGGCTGGCCAATATGGTGAAACCCCATCTCTACCAAAAATATAAAAAATTAGCCAGGTGTGGGTGGCACATGCCTATAATCCCAGCTACTCAGGAGGCTGAGGCAGGAGTATCGCTTGAACCCGGGAGGCAGAGGTTGCAGTGAGCTGAGATCGGGCCACTGCACTCCAGCCTGGGTGACTGAGCGAGACGCCATCTCAAAAAAAAAAAAAAAAAAGAATTGTCAGTTTCTGTTCTTCACCATCTTATTTTCAATACAAATGTTAGTCTTTGAAAATTTGCTTTAAAGAATCATCTTATATATTATGACCATAAACTGGCATGTCATAATTTTCAGATAGATTTTCCTAGTTTCTCCTGACACTTTATTTTAGTTTTTGAACTAAACAGAAACTTGAAAATACTTATTAAATGACTTGAATTTTTCCTAGTAAATAAAAGGAGCATTAAAAAATTTACATAGGTTTTAACTAAAAAGTTATAAAATCTGAAACATGATATTGAGTTCTGTGAACATAGTAAAGCAAATATTGGTAAATGTTTTGAACTTATACTTCAGTAATAATATTTACTCCTCCAAATAGCAGGGTATGCGCCTTTGATTAGTGTGGGAGTAAGTAAGGTTTTTGAACATTTAATCTTCAGAAACAAAGCGAAAGGGAGAACATTTTCGTGGGGGCTCACAACAAAGTCTCACTTTTTCATTTGGCCACGTAATCCTGAAGAAAGACAGAGTATATGTGACTGAGAGGCAAGGAATGGAATGTTTCTATTTGCCTCACCCGTAGCATGTTGCACAGGTAACAATTTTTTCTAAACACCTTGGATTCTCTTAGCTCTGTTTGTAAGCACTCTTCTTTGCTGTTTGCTTGCTCACCCCTTAAAATTGCCAGTGCTTATTTGTGGGGGATTCCATTCATCTTCTCTACATCTGGTTTTATCTGGTTTCACTGGGTGATAAAATTCACAAATGCACCTTCTTTTTTCAAAGTTTTTTTGTTTTGTTTTGTTTTTTTGTTTTTCTTTGAGACAGGGTCTCACTCACTCTGTTGCTCAGGCTGGAGTGCAGTGGCACGATCTCCGCTCACCGCAACCTCTGCCTCCCAGGTTCAATCAATTTTCGTGTCTCAGCCTCCTGAGTAGCTGGGACTACAGGTGCCTGCCACCACACTCGGCTTATTTTTGTATTTTTTGTAGAGGTCAGGCTGGTCTCGAACTCCTGATCTCCAGCGATTCGCCCGCCTTGGCCTCCCAAAATGCTGGGATTACAGGCATGAGCCACCACGCCCAGACTCCGAGTTTTTTTTATTGATACACAATTGTACACACGTTTATGTGGTACATGTGATCTGTTGGTACATGCATAGAATGTGTAATGATCACATCAAGGTATTTAGCATATCTATCACCTCAAACATTTATTATTTCTTTGTGTTGGGAACATTTCAAATCTTCACTACTAGCTATTTTGAAATATACAATACACTGTTGTTAACTATAGTCATCCTATTGTGCTAATCAAACATTAGAACTTATTACTTCTATCTAACTGTATGCTTCTATATCATTCTACTCTCTACCTCCATGAGAACAGCTTTTTTTTTTTTTTTTTTCTTTTTTAGATGGAGTCTCACTCTGTTGCCCAGGATGGAGTGCAGTGGCACAATCTCAGTTCGCTGCAAACTCCGCCTCTTGGGTTCAAGTGATTCTCCTGCCTCAGCCTCCCAGGTAACTGGGATGTTACACCCAGGTAGCTGGGGTGCACGCCACCACACCCGGCTAATTTTTTTTTTTTTTTTTCCCGTAGAGACAGGGTTTCACCATATGGGTCAGGCTGGTCTCGAACTCCTGACCTCAGGTGATCCACCCACCTCAGTGTCCCAAAGTGCTGGGATTACAGGCGTGAGCCACCATGCCCAGCTGAGACCAACGTTTTTTTGTTAACTCCCATATGTCCTTATGAAAGGCACCTTCTTTCTAAATTATTTTCTTTTTCCTCCAAACTCTTCCTTACATTATAACTGTAAATAATGTTTTCTATTACAAATATTTATAGAAATTTATAGATGCTGAACAAACAAATCCCAAACTTTCAGAGGCTTAATGCAATACAAGTTAATTTCTCACTAAAATAACAGTTCAATGAAGGTGGGTATTTGTAGTCAGAAAATAGTGTTCCTTCCGGATTTGATTCAAGTGTGCCTAATTGTTTTAATCAAGTGAAGCTATAAGAATATGATGAGTGTTCTTTAACACTGATCTTCTGTCTTCTACCTGGAGCCACAGGTATGCCACCATGCCCAGCTATTTACAGGAAATCTTAAAAGATGTCACACATGCTGGAGTCAGTGGAGGTGTGGTGTGTGGCCATACAATGGTGTTCAGGTGACTACACTAATGCCATAAAAGCTTCACACAGGCCGGGCGCGGTGGCTTAAGCCTGTAATCCCAGCACTTTGGGAGGCCGAGACGGGTGGATCACGAGTTCAGGAGATCGAGACCATCCTGGCTAACACAGTGAAACCCCGTCTCTACTAAAAAATACAAAAAAAAAACTAGCCGGGCGAGGTGGCGGGCACCTGTAGTCCCAGCTACTCAGGAGGCTGAGGCAGGAGAATGGCCTGAACCCGGGAGGCGGATTTTGCGGTGAGGTGAGACCCGGCCTCAGCACCAGCCAGGGGGAGAGAGAGAGACACCCTCCCAAAAAAAAAAAAAAAAAAAAAAAAAAAGCTTCACACAGTCTAGGATAAGGGTGCTCAATACATCATAGTTTTGTTCTTTAAAGAAGATATATTCTCATGAAATAAAATCAAGATTTGCTTACCATTAGAGGCTTACAGAAAAAAAGGAAACCAGCAGGCATGATAAGAGTTCTATGACTGCTCTCCAATTTATTAAATTTGTATTCCACTAGGGAATTCAACCCTACCATTCCCGACACATCCAAGTGTGTATGCTAAGTACAAATCTCAAGTGCTGCCTTAGAGGATTCGGAAAAGAAGATGAGGCAATAATTTCTTCAACACATTATTATTTACCATAATCATACATATTACATATGACAAGCATTTTCTTATACCCTAGTGAAACACATCATAGGCCTCAGGGTCTGTACAATTACATATAGTAAAAACAAGTATTTGCAAAACTGTTTTATAAGTGTAACACTAGAAATAAGGAAAAGAATATGGGTATAAAAAGAACCAGTAAGAGTGATTTTTAAAGAGGAGTCAGGAAATTTATACCAGAATTTATACACTACACCTCTGACCTAGTCTCTAATAGAGGGAAGGGAGAAATGGTGCCAGGGGCATAGGAAATGACTATACCACTGTTAAGGAATTTAGGTTTTCATCTGAATGAATGTGAAGTTATTTAAGAATAATCAGAGGAGTTGTATAAACCAAATTTCTGTTTTAGAAAGACCACTTTGGCTGAGCGCAGTGGCTCATGCCTGTAACTCTGAGCATTTGGGGAGGCCAAGATGGGCAGATCACTTGAGGTCGGGAGTTCAAGATCAGCCTGACCAACATGGTGAAACCCCATGTCCACTAAAAAAATATAAAAATTAGCTGGGCGTGGTAGTGCGCATCTGTAGTTCCAGCTACTCAGGAGGCTGAGGCAGGAGAATTGCTTGAACCCGGAAGGGGACGTTGCAGTGAGCTGAGATCGTGGCTCTGCACTTCCACCTGGGCAACAGAGCAATACTCCATCCCCCCCCCAAAAAAAAAAAAAAAGGAAAAGAGCTAGGAATGGCGGCATGCATCTATAGTCCCAGCTACTCAGGAAACTGAGGACAGAGGGTCACTTGAGCCCCGGAGTCCAAGTCTAGCCTGAGCAACAAAGTGAGATCTCATTTCAAAAATAAGGAAAACAGAAAAATGAATTAATTTATAGAAATAATGAAAGATAAGAAAAATAAAAGAGATCAGTAAAATAAAAACATTAAGAAAACAAACCAAAAAAACTTTAAAAAAAAGGAGAACCAAAGCTAAAAGCAAACTTTTTGTAAACAATAATAAATTAGAAAAATGTCTGCTATGAGTAATTTTATTTTATTTTATATTTTTATTTATTTATTTAATTTTTGAGATAGAGTCTTACTCTATTGCCCAGGCTGTAGTGCAATGGCACCATCTCAGCCCACTGCAACCTCCGTCTCCCGGGTTCAAACTATTCTCGTGCCTCAGCCACCCGTGCAGCTGGGATTACAGGTATGTGCCACCATGCCCAGCTAATTGGTTTTCTTTTTTTTTTTTTTTGTAATTTTAGTAGAGACAGAGTTTCACCATGTTGGACAGGCTGGTCTCAAACTCCTGACCTCAAGTGATCCGCTCACCCTCCCAAAATGCTGGGATTACAGGCGTGACCACCATGCCCAGCCTGCTAAGAATAATTTTAAACAGCACACATATATAAAGAATATAAAAACAATTTAAGAAAACATTATGAGTAACTACAAGCTAAGTTTTTTATAATCAGTAGCTAATTGCATTTACCAGTATTTTTTACTGACACCTGATTCACAGTTGTTTCTTGCATCCTATTCCCTCTCCTGGACTCACTTGACATCTTTCTGAACCAGGTCCCTTTAGTATTTCTTTTAGCAAGAATGTGTGGGTTGCAAACTTTCTTTATCTTTGTATGTTTGAAAATGGCTATATTTGGTCTTTATTTTTTAATGATACGTTAGCTATTTATGACATTCTAGATCGAGAGAAATTTTCTCTCAGCACTTTAGAACTATTTAATTCTGGCAACTGCTACTGTAGCATGAAAAAGAAGCATGCTTTCCATTAGATTCTCAGTCTTTGAGGTGTTTTGCCTCAAGTATACTTAAACATATGTGGGTTTGGCCAGGCACAGTGACTCACACCTGTAATCCCAGCTCTCTGGGAGGCCGAGGCAGGTGGATCATGAGGTCAGGAGTTCAAAACCAGCCTGGCCAATATGGTGAAACCCCGTTTCTACTAAAAATACAAAAAAATTAGCTGGGCGTGGTGGCAGGTGCCTGTAATCCCAGCTACTTGGGAGACTGAGGCAGAGAATTGCTTGAACCCGGGAGGCAGAGGTTGCAGTGAGCCAAGATCGCACCACTGCACTCCAGCCTGGGCAACAGAGCGAGACTCCGTCTCAAAAAAAAAAAAAGATATGTGGATTTCAATTTGGGAAAATTCTCAGCCACTTTCTTTTTAAATATTGCTTGTTTTTAATTTTCTTCATTTTTTTTACTTGTGGAACTCATAAAATACTAATATAACAAAACAAGAATTATTAATAGTATAAATAGTATATATAAGTATACTTATAGTTAATATTTTCTGAGTGCTTACTTTTTTTAAATGGTGATTCACAAAAATTCTATGGAACAGGTGCTGTCTTTCCACCTGTTTTACAGATGAGAAAACTAAGAACACTGGCTGATAAGTAAAACTGGCTAGCATCACACTGTCAGTAAACAATGGATTCGAGATTTAAATTGTTATAACGTAGCTTCAGGGTCCGCACTATTAACTCCTTACCAAAGTACCTGGGTCAATTGCCCATGACCTAGCCACTTGGTTTTGCATCTTCTCTCTCTCTATGGCATTCTGGGTTGAGGCTCCATACACTCTTTAATTTTACTGTGTCTCTGATTATTTTAAGATTGTGCCCACATGACTGACTGGGCTTCTCAGCTCCATTCCAGGCTTAAATTGATAGCTTATATTTAATGCTCTGTTGGCTATTGTGCACCTAGCAAAGGTTGGCATGGCCCTGGTCCTGGTATGCAGGCTGCCAGTCTTCTCTCTTCCCACTCTAAGCAGCAGCTTGACACAGGCCACCCCTCCCGCAGGGACTATAATTCGTTTTAAGCCATTCCTTCGGAGGTGAGAGGGCCCCCATGTAAGTTCCTAGTTTCTCCCCAGATGATAGGCATTAATGGATCATGTTACCTGCCCATTCACCACACTGTACCCTAACATTTGAGTTTCTGGATCTTCAGTCTGTTTCTAGCAGGAAGGCTCATTCTCTCCTCATTCATTATGTGTCCTAAAATGAGTTCATTCAAATTAATGGATTAATTTACCACCTCACTAAAGATGATGCTCGAATTTATGTTTTTTACCTAAACCTCCTTTGAAAGCATCAGACCCTTATTTTCAATTACCAACATTTTCTGGCTATTTGGTTTTTAGCTCTTTGTAAATTGTTATTTATCTTTACTTTTATTTTTTGTTAGGAGTCTTGGAGATTAGTGGGAATATGTGAACTCAACATACTTTCACGAGAAATTCTCCATTTAATCTTAGGATTTCTTTTTGTAATTTAATCTTGTTTTTTTAATCAAAATAAAACATTTCTTTAGTCTTCAAAATTTGTTTTACAAAGTATATAATGAATGACAGAAATCTTTTGCTGCACCTATCCCAACACCCAGTTTCTGCTCTCCAGATGTCAACCAGCTTTTTCTTCTGGTAATTATCTCTATACTTCTAAATAACATGTAACAACTGCTACATCTAAACTTTTTAGTTTTGGGTTTCATCTATAAACTTCCTATCATGAAGGAGGAAAAATTACCTCTCTTACATATCCCTCCCTTCTACCCACTCATGAACTTTTCCAACCCCCATCTGTCAAGTCTATTTCAAAGTTTTTGGTTAAATCAGTATTCAAGTATTTATATTATTATAACTACATGAATATTATTCATAACTGAGCCATATATTTTATGATTACATTTCTTATAAAAATTTTTGCTTTCCCTGGAGTTAAAAATTATTGATCATGGTTGATCCTTTAATTCCCCCTATAGAAGTGAAAAATGTTTAATTTTTTTTCTGAAGCCTTCTGATTCAGTCTGTATGGGTTGGTCTCTAGGTCTTTGAGAACTTGCATGTCTGAAATAATTTTTATTCTCCTCTTACAATTGACTGATACTTTGAGTATAAAACATCATTTTTCCTTTGAATTTGAAAACATTTTTCTATTGTCTGCTAGTGTGTTAGTACATTTGCATCACTATAAAGCAATACTTGAGACTGGGTAATGTATAAAGAAAAGAGGTTTCATTGCCTCACGGTTTTACAGACTGTACAGGAAGCATAGCGTTGGTATCTGCTTCTGGTGAGGCCCTCAAGAAACTTTCAATCATGGTGGAAGGCAAAGGGAAGTAGGCACATCACAGCGGGAGAGAGAGCAAGAGAGACTGGGGAAGTGCCACACCCTTTTAAACAACCAGATCTTACCTGAATTCATTACTGCAGGGAGGGCACCAAGCTCTTCATGAGGGATCCACCCACATGACCCAAACATCTCCCACCAGGCCCCACCTCCAACATGGGGAGTACAATTCAACATGAGATTTGGAGGGGCTAAAGGTCCAAACCATATCAGCTAGTTTCCATCAAGCTATTGAGAAATTTAAAGACATTCTGATTTCTAATCCTGTGTATTTGACTTTTTACATCTTAAAACCTCTTAGAATTTTATCTTTCTAGCTGTGTTTTGAAATTTCTTCATCGTGTTTGGTGTAGGTCTTCATTTATTGTGCAGGGGACTTGGTAGGCCTGTTATTTCTTATTATTTATTTGATAATTTTCTCTTCTCTGTTTTCTCTCTTCCCTCTTAATAGAAATCTATTATTTATTATTATATTTTTATTCATTCTCTCTTTGCATTTTTTGCTGTACTATTGGAAGTTTCTTAAGCTTTGTCTTTCATCCTAATGGAACTTTTTAATACCTTTTTAATTCTTTGTGAGATGTTGTTTTGGTCTTTGAATATTGCTTTTTATATAAACATACAGTTTTACTTGTTTCAGGGTTGCAATATTATCTCATATCTTTGGGGGTGCTTAGATTTTTTTTTTTTTGTAATGCTTCATTGTTCTCCTTACACTTTTAATTTTTTGGAGTACTTTTTTGGTTTTTTTCCTGTATATTTTATAATGGAGGCTTCCCTCTAATGCCAGGTAATATTTAAGCTTCCCATTCATATTTAATAGTGAGGCACTGGAAAGCTGTTTGCAAGCTTTGTACTTAAGTTCTACCTGTTGACCAATGACTTTCTCTGTAGGGTAACAGGTAGGGACTTATTTTTAAGTGAATCATGAGCTGCCAATATCTTTGGATTTTGTTTCTTTTTTTTTTTTTTTTTTTTTCGCTATATCAGTTTTCCATGAGGAGAATCTTCTGCCTGTAGAATAATAAGGCTACATGTAAACAAACCCAAAGTTGTGGAATGGAGCTTGGGTCTCATTTTTCAGTGTGTAGGCTTCTAGTCCCTACCCCTTTCAGTTCAGCCTCCTCACCTTTCTGCTGTCTTGAGTGTGAAGGACAGCAGATGTCTATCCTTCACATTGAATCCTCTCATTCAGTGTCTCCAGAGAATAAACCTCCCATCTCTGTTGAGGTAAGGGTGGGCCTCACAGGCTCTAACTGCTTCTCAAACTAACTTTAAACCAAACCTTCTCTTTTCAGCCCCATCTGCGCAACTACCTTCAGAGGCACCTTGCATTTTTAATTTGTGACACTTTTGGAGTTCCTCAATGCAAACGGAGGTTGCTTTTTTTTGACTTGCCCCTGAACTTGCGGAGTACATAGTTTTCATCTTTATTCAGTCTTCTAAGTGAATTTTCTCATGTCTATATTCTTTCCAATTTTTCCCAATTTTCTTGCTATCTCTGGTCTGCCATTATCTTCTTTTTTTTCCTCTTTTACAGGTTGTATTTGTTTTTTTTTTAATCTATGCATTATCATTTTAGAGAAATAAGGAGAAGCAAAGGTAAGCATATACATTTAATTCACTGCACTTAACTAGGAGTTTGTATTTAATAATCCACTTTAATCAGATGTCTACCTAACATTTTATTGACTCTTTTCTGCCTCCTTGCTTTTCAAGTTTTTTGTTTTTTTTTTTTTCTATTCTTGTATCTACAATGTAGGCTTGCCTATTATCTTAATTTAGCATCCTCAGGCAAAGCTATTATTTATCATTGCCCTTCCATTGCACTGTGTACAACTCTGCTATTGCTGCCTTGATTACATATTGATATAGTACAAATATGTGGATGGATGGCTCTCTTCTGTTTCTCTGGGTAGGGAATTTTTCTACACCCAGGGTCCAACATAGGACCCTCTACTGATTCATGTTCCTTAAACTTTATTGAATGAAAAAACAATGCCTCAGGGAATTTAATGGGGAACTCAATGCGAAGACCTGCATGTCCATGGGCCAGTCAAGCTATATTCAGAATCAGGATTTAGAAGCTTTGGAGATCATCTATTTAAACTACTTTGTTTTACAAATGAGAAAACTAAAGCCTAAATGAGGAAAATAAAACTCATTATATGGTATATAGCAGGGACTTTAATTCACATTTTCTAAGATCCTCACCCACAGATCTTTCTTCCACACTCTATTTCTTTAAGCAATGACATTTTGATAAGCAGAAGTCAGCAAATTAATGGCCATATTGTAAATAATACATTTTGTTTTTGTTACTGAATCTAATTACATTTGTGAAATGTGATACAGATAGCTGTGTAAAAAACAAACTGAGGTTAGGAAACTTTAGCAAACCAGATAAAAGGCTGATGTTTGAAACCATGTGAAGTGATAAAGACCTGAACTAAGATGGCATATGGAGAAAAATATTGATGGGATATATCAAAAAGCAGAAGAGAGAGATGCATTAAATAATAGGCAGGATAAGGAGGATGTTTGTACCATTTTCAACAATAGGGTGAGTGACAGAGCAGGAGCACCATCATCTCAGACAAACACCGCTACTTTAAGTTCCAGCTCCCTTTCTAGCCTCATGCATTTCAAGGAAATCACTTCCCTTCTAACAAGAAGCAGCCAGAAAGAGCAGACAGTGAAACAAAGATAAGACAGCTCCAGCACAGGGGGAAGTGCGGGGGAAGTCTCTGCCAAACTTCACCTTCATACATTGGGTCCCAGTAAAACAGTGGGCCTTAAAAAGCGCATTCCTTTCCCTTCAGGTGCACTAAGACAGGGAAGCCAAAAGCAAACTGGGGGGGTATCCCTGCAGCTGCCGGAAGATGTATGAGAACAGACACAAAACTATCCCTCCCAGATAAACACAACAAAGACACGGAAGCAGTCCAAGCCTCTGATAAACTCTCCCACCCTGAATCCTTAAAAACTCTTAAGTCTGTAAGAGAGCGGGTTCTGACCTAACTTAGCCAGAAGCCCCTCTCAGGTTTGTTTTCTCTAAAATAAATCTGTCCTTGGCTGTCGAGTCACCTTTCATGTTTCTTTCCTCTTTCTTTAATTCTTACAGAGAGATTTTATATAATACTTTTGCAAAATAATTGGTCTTTTTTCCATGGAACCACATATACTGATACGGAATTCATTCTATAACAAAAATAAAACAGTGGATAATAATGAAACTTCAGCACCACACTTAGTTAAAATGCTTCTCTAGAAGAAACAGTCTTTTTAAAAAGTATAAGCCCTGATTCCTCAGTGTGGACTCTTTGCGATACCTCATTTTAACCTCTTAACTAGTAATCTGGTTTCAAATCAGATGTGCTGCAGTCCCCACCTTGGGCTCATAAGACCACAGACTTTTCCATAAAAAGAGATGAAAGGGAGATATGTGGCCATCACCACTTCCAGGTGTACAAAATGTTTAACTCTCTGCAAAGGTCAGTCTTCGGTAAAATGCTACCAGGTGGGGCACTTGTAGAAGTTCCTGATTCCTCTGGTTCCAGGTTTTGGCAGGGACTTAAATTCAGATTTTCTAAGATCTCACCCACAGATCTTTCTCCCACACTGTATTTCTTTATTTTAAGCAATGACATTTCGATAAGCAGAATTCAGCAAATTCATGGCCATATTGTAAATAATAATTTTGTTTTTGTTATTGAATCTGATTACATTTGTGAAAAGTGATAGAGATATCTATGTACAAAACAAACTGGGGTTAGGAGACTTTAGCAAACCAGGTAAAAGGCTGCTAGGCTCATAAAATCATAGACTTTTCCATATCAAGGGATGAAAAGGAGATATGTGGCCATCACCACTTCCAGGTGTACAAAATGTTTAACTCTCTGCAGAGGTCAGTCTTCAGTAAATGTTACCAGGTAGTGAAAATTTTGGTGAGTGTATCTCTTATATTTTTTCTTTTACATATTCAAGGGCACACTGAGAAATTCATCCTTTCTTGGTTTTCATTATGTATCTTTTTTCTATTTTTCCTCCTACCTGCCAGGCTATTCCTCTTCAGCCTCTTCTCCAAGATCCTTGTCCTCTACCCTCCTTTAATTTAATTTAATTTTTTTGTTTTGAGGTGGAGTCTCTCTCTGTCACCCAGGCTGGAGTTCAGTGGCACAATCTTGGCTCACTGAAATGTCCGCCTCTCTGGCTCAAGCAATTCTCCTGCCTCGGCCTCCCAAGTAGCTGGGACTACAAGTACCTGCTGCCACACCTGGCTAATATTTTTGTATTTTTGATAGATACGGGGTTTCACCATGTTTGCAAGGCTGATCTTGAACCCCTGACCCCAGGTGATCTGCCCACCTTGGCCTCCCAAAGTGGTAGGATTACAGGCTCTACCTTCCTTTTAGATGCCAGGGTGTCCTGATTATCTTTCTCAGTGAGTTGTCTCTTTATTATATTGTGTCTCAACACATTCCCTAGGTAATCTCACACCTTTCCATGGCTCCACCTACTACCTCTTACCTATGGACTCCAAGTCTCTATTGAGAATTCAGACCAATTCAGACCAATCTCCTTAGCTCCAAACCTGGATTTCCTACCTAATATTATCTCCTCTAAAATTTCCACAGTCACCTCCTCCTCAACATGTTTAAAACTGAATTAATAATTGTATGTCAAAATAAATTTTGTGTTATATATAAACTAGACTAAATAATATATTGACAAAATAAGAGTCTTGCATGCATTGTTTACAATTTAAGTACTCTTCCATTGTTGTAGATAAGTCATACAGGTACATAATCTTTGGCCACTTTCCTTGTTACCTCCTTTCTTCTCTTTAACTCTCATATCCACAGATCAGCTTTGCACTTAGCCAGTAATGCCACTCACAGCTAACCTCCGTTCTTCCATCCTCCCAAAACTGGAAAACAGCTCCTGCAATCTCTGGTCTTTAACTGTTTATTTATCAGTTAATTGAATGCCATAGAAAAATTGCCTGGCCTCCCCACCTAAGCTATCTGCAAGCTAAGGATCTAGAAATGAAGTCATGGTGTAAAAGAAGAAAATTATAGCAAAATTCAATGATAGACTTCCAGAAAAATAGAGTTTATGTACTTTTTCCTATTCCTCATGCTAAGTACACCAGAAACCTTGGATATTATGTATAAAACAAACATAAGAAGACTCTGAAAGGTGAAGAGAAAAACACAGACCAATGAAGAGACTTAGAATGCAGTGAATAACATGGTGGTGAGTTTCCTGGGTCCTCCTCTGGCCTCATATATCCCAGACATGGAACTGCAGAAAATGGCAGTCAGGAAACACTACAGGTGCAGACAAAACAATTCCCAACAAAAGCCTGCTGTCTCTATCCAGAGAACTAGGAAAGGGCAGCTTAGTAAGAAAAGTTTTAGATAAGAACTGCTGTATTCCAGCCAAATATCACAGAAAATAAATTTAGCTCTACCACCACCAGCAGCAGCAAAAGCTGAGTGAAATCCCAAATTTTCATCCTTGCCAGGATATAAGAAGGTCCTCCAAAGACCCATACCCCAGGATGGTATCAGAGAGGATCAAGTAGAGAGCCAGAAATTTTATCTTCACTGGGTGATAAGCACCCGCTCCCCCTGCCACAACACACACCCTCACCCATGTTGTTAGTGGAGACTACATGGGAACCTGAACTTTTACTCCCACATGACAGTAACTAGGCACCCCTACCACTACCTGCTCGGGTGGTGACAACAGAGCCCTATTGGAGAATAAGGACTTCCACAACCACCCAGTCAGTAATAATAAAGCCATGTACACATACTCCCACCACGGTGTCAGGGGAGGCCACCCAGGGTGCAGGTACTCCAATTCCTCCCAGTTAAGGAGTTATCAGTGAAGACCTCATGGGCAGCTAGAACTTCCACTCTTATACAGCAGGAATGAGGAGCATCTACACTGGATGTCAGCAGAGGCTGAGTGGGAGACCACAATTTCTTCTTCTACCTGGCAGCAATGAAGCAGTGCTCCTCCCTTTCTCTGCCACAGTGATGTTCAAGGACTAAAGAGAAGGTTAAAATAAAATCCACAGTCTCATTACATAATACTCAAATGTCCAGATTTCAATAGAAAATCACAGTATGTCAAGAAGCATAAAGAACTCAAACTGAATGAAAAAGACAATCAATAGATGCCAACATTGAGGTGATGGAGATGTTAGAATGATCTTTTTCAAGTAGCTATCATAAAAATATTTCAATGAGAAATTATAAACACATTTGAAACAAAAAATTAAAAGTATCTGCAAAACAATAGAAGATACAAAAAGCTATATAGGGGATTTTTAGGGCAGTGAAATTATTCTGTATGATACTATAATGGTAGATATATATCATGACACATTTTTCAAAACCCATGGAATGTACATCAAGAATGAGCCCTAATGTAAACTGTAGACATTGGTTGATAAAGATGTGTTGATGTAGATTCATCAGTTGTAACAAATGTATGACTCTGGTGTGGAATATTGATAGCAGGGGAGGCTGTGCATGTGTGGGAGAAAGAGATGTATGGGAATTCTCTGTATTTTCTGCTTAAGTTTGCTGTGAACCCCAAACAACTCTAAAAATAATATCTATTTGAAAATAGAAAACTTATAACTAGAAAATAATTTTACTTAAAACTTTTTAAAACTGTGTATAGGTATAATGCAAAATGTAGAAGACAAAAGAAAAAAAATAGTGAACTTAAAAATAGAATAAAAATTACTCAATCTGAACAATAGACCACAAAAGAAAAATAGACCACAAAAAGTAAACAGAGTCTCAGGAACTCATGAGAATATAACAGAACATCTAACATTTTTGTCATTTGAATCCTGAAAGGAGAAAGAGAGTTGAAAAAGTACTCAAAGAAATAATACCCTGAAACTTCGCAAATTTGCCAAAATACATAAACCTATAGATTCAATAAGCCAAATGAACTCCAAAGAGGAAAACTCCACAAAAATTTACATCAAGACACATCAGAGTCAAACTTCTGAAAACTAAAGAGAAAGGAAAAGTCTGCATAGCAGTGAGAGATAAACACCTTATATAGAGGAGAAAACAATTCCGGGAAGAGTACATTTCTCATCAGAGACCATGAAAGCCAGAAATATATGGCACAACAATTTTGTAGTGCTAAAAGAAAATAACTGACATCCCAGAATTCTATATACAGCAAAAATATCCTTTATGAATCAAGGGGAAATTGAGATATTCTCAAATCATGGAAAATGAGTATAATTTTTCCCAGTAGACCCCTCTAAGATAATGGCTCTAACCAGAAGGCAGAAACATTCTCTAACCAGAAAGACGGAAAAAAAAAAAAGAGAAGTCATGAAACATTACAAAGGAAGAAAGAATATGGTAAGCAAAAACATCAGTAATTACAATGCACTTTTCTTTTCCTCTTGAGTTTCCATAATTCTATTTGATGATTAAAACAAAAATTACAACACTATCTGATGTGGTTCTAAATGTGCACAGAGACAAATTACTGGGAATGATAGTAACAGGAAAACAAATAATTTTTTGAAAAGACAATTATAAACTGGGGAGGATAAAGAAATATAAAAGGAAGTAAGATTTCTGTACTTTGCTTGAATTGGTAAAATGATGACTCCAGTAGACCATAATAAGTTATGTATATATAACACCTAGAGCAATAATTTTAAAAACTATTACATAGGGATACACTACAAATACAATAGATAAACCAAAACAGAATTCTACAAAACTTTCAAGTAATCCACAGGAAGGCAAAACATAAAAATTAAAAATAAAACACAAAAATGAAAAACAGAACAAACAGAAAACAAAATAAAACAAGAAGGCAAACTTAAGCTCTAACATATTATTGATTACATTAAATGTAAATGGGCCAAATAAAATAATTAAAAGAAATCTTGGCAGAGTAGACTTGAAAACATTACCCAAATATATGACGTCTATAAGAAATTCATTTCAAGTATAAAGATAATAGGCAGGTAGAAAGTAAAAGGATGCAGAAATTTACATCATGCAAACATTAATCAAAGACAAATGCTGCATGATCTCACTTATATGTGGAATCTAAAAAAGTCAAACTCATAAAAACAGAGAGCAGAATAGTGACTGATGGGAGATGTCCATCAGAGGGTATGAAATTTCAGTTAGACAGGAGGATTTACATTCTGGATATCTATTGTACAGCATGGTGACTATAAAATTTATAATATAATGTATACTTGAAAATTTCTAAGAGAGTAGATCTTAAATTATTCTCATCATAAAAAATGATAAGCATATGAAGTGATGGATATGTTAATTAGCTTGATTTAATTATTGCACAATGTATACATACAGTAAAACATTATGTTTCATGCTGCAAATATATACTATCAATCCATAAATGTATACTATTAAGGTTTGTTATTATAGGCTTTTAATTTGTCAATTAAACCTTAATACAGCTGAAAAAATAAAATAAAAATAATCGAAAAAACTCTATCACATGCTTTTCCAACCATTCTCCCTTCCAATTCTAATTTCCAGTGCCTTGATATGGGTTTACATAAATCCCTGTTCTTCCTTTAAAAAATACTGTGGGTCGGGCATGATGGCTCATGCCTGTAATGCTGGGACTTTTGGAGGCCATGGTGGGCGGATCACAAGGTCAGGAGTTAAAGACCAGCCTGACCAACATGGTGAACCCTATCTCTACTAAAAATACAAAAATTAGCCAGGCATGGTGGCTTGTGCCTGTAATTCTAGCTACTTAAGAGGCTGAGGCAGAAGAATCCTTGAACCTGGGAGGTGGAGGTTGCAGTAAGCCGAGATCACACCATTGCACTCCAGCCTAGGCAGCAGAGTAAGACTCCGTCTCAAACACACACACACACACACACACACACACACATATTGTGTATATTTATTTATTTAAGTAAATTATTATAATTTTTAAAGTGTCTGTCTTGGCTGGACGCAGTGGCTCAGACCTGTAATCCCAGCACTTTGGGAGGCTGAGGTGGGTGGATCACGAGGTCAGACGTTGGAGACCAGCCTGGCTAACATAGTGAAACCCCATCTCTACTAAAAATACAAAAAATTAGCCAGGCATGGTGGCAGTTGCCTGTAATCCCAGCTACTCGGGAGGCTGAGGCTGGAGAATCACTTTAACCCCGGACGCAGAGATTGCAGTGAGCCGAGATTGCACCACTGCACTCCAGCCTGGGTGACAGAACGAGATTCTGTTTCAAAAATAATAATAATAATTTAAAAATAAAGCATCTGTCTTTTCCAGTAAAACCTCTACATCTAGTAAAAGTATTATTTGCCAGTCACTAACATAGCAACCTAAACCCTATAGGCTTTTAACATATACTGTATTTGATAATTAATGAACAATTTTACTGGTTGATATAAGTGTATCTGTGTTCTTTCTCACATGCATATTTATTTTAAATGCTTGAGAATAAGTAAGGCAACCAAATGTAAAATTATTTCAGCACGATTTCGGAAACCATACCATAGCAAGACATCAGGAATAGCATTCCTTAATACCACACCCCATACACCCCCTTGACATATTTCCCATTTGTGTCATATGCTAAAGAATGAAAATGATAGAAGAGCATAATCTGGCTTAGAAATGATAGATTCTAGGACATTTGAAGGTATTCATTTATATCTTCACACAAATATTCCAAGTTAATTAAATGTATTATAATAGTTTCTGTCCTCACACGAAAATTTCAATAAAGAGCCACCATGTTTCACTTTAAAAAAGAAGCGTCAGTGACTGTATTAATATCAGACAAAGTGGACTTCAGAGCATTAAAAGAAACAAAAAAAAAACCCAGAAACAGAGAGAGAGACAGAGAGGGACTCTATGTAATGATAAAGGTCAATCAACCAAGGAGACATATCTATCCTAAATGTGTATGTACCAAATAGCAGAGTTGAAAAATATGTGCAGCAAAGACAAATAGAAATAAAAGAAAAAATGGACAAATCTGCAATTGTAGTTGGAAATGTCAATACCCCTCCTTCAATAATTGATAGAACTAGACAGAAAATCGGCAAGGTGATGAATTCAACACCATCAACCAACAGGATTTTATCAATGTTTATAGAACATTCCATCTAACAACAGCAGAAAACACATTCTTTGCAAGTGCTCAAGAAATATGTAATAAGATAAATCACATCTCAGGCCATAAAACAAACCTCAAAATTTTTTTTAATTTACATCATACAGAATGTGTTCTCTAACCACCAAGGAATTAAACTAACAATCAATAACAGAAAGATAACAGGAAAATCTCCAAACACTTGGAAACCAAACAACACATTTTACATTGTTCTCTTTCAAAGAAAAAGTTTCAAGGGCAATAACAAATGCATTTAATTGAATGAAAACACAACATATCAAAATTTGTGGGCTAAAACCAAAGCATTGCTAAAAAGGAACTTTATACCACTAAATTACGTACATTAGAAAAGAGGAGTCTCAAAGTATTAATCTAAACTCTCTTCTCAGAAACACAGAAGAGAAAGAGCAAAGTAAACCCAAAGCTAGCAGATGGAAGAAAATAATAAGGATGGGCTGGGAGCAGCGGCCCACATCTGTAATCTCAGTTGTTGCGGGGGCCAACGTGGGAAGATCACTTGAGACCAGAAGATCAAGACCAGTCCAGGTAACATAGCAAGACCCCACCTCTACAAAAAAGGTACCAAAAATTAGTTGGGAAGGGTGGTGCAGGCCTGTAGTCCCAGCTACTTGGGAGGCTGAGGCAGGAGGATTGCTTGAGCCTAAGAGTTCAAGGTTGCAATGAGCCATGATTGTGCCACTGTACTCCAGCCTGGGCAACACAGCAAGACCCTGTCTCAAAAAGTAACAATAAATAAATAAAATGTATAATTTTTTAAAAAGAATAAGAGCAGAAATAAATGAAAACAGAAAGGCAATACAGAAAAATCAGTGTGACAATCATTCTTTGAAAAGGTCAATAAAATTGACAAACCTCTTGAAAAGTTGTTTTAAAAAAGAGAAAAGACACAAATTACCAATATCAAGAATAAAATAGGGGATAGTGCTTCAGACCTACACACATTAAAAGCATAATAAGGAAACCAATCTATACACATAAATTTGGCAACTTAGATGAAGTAGACAAATTTCTATTTTATTCTATTATATCTAAGATAGAATTATCTTAGATATTAAAATTATCTCAGATACCTAAGATAAATTTATCTTAGATAAAATAGAACACAAACTACCACAACTCACCAAAATGAAATATGTGCTGATAGATAAGTATTAAGCAAATTGACTTCAAATTTTTTTAAACTCTCCAAGAAGAAATCTCTTCAGGCTTAGATGGTTTCATTCAAGAATTCTACCAAACATTAAAGAAGAATTAATGCCAACTCTATACAATCTCTTCCAGAAAACAGAAAAGGAGAAGAAATTTTCTCAATTAATTTTATAAATCTAGAATTATCTTGATATCCATACCAGACAAAAACAGCACAAGAAAGTGCGAAATAAAAAAAGAAATGAGGAAAAGATATTAATAACTACAGACCAATATTTCATGAACATAGATAAAAAATCTTTAACAAAATACTAGCAAGTAGAATTTAGCAATGTATAAAAAGAATTATAAACAACTGTCAAGTGGGGTTTATTTCAGGATACAAGGATGGTTCAATATTGAAAAATCAATATAATTTATCACATCAATAGAAAATTACACAATTTTTATCAATTGATGCAGAAAAACCATTTGTTAATATTCAACATTCATTAATGATAAAAATTCTCATAAAATGAGAAAGATGGGGGAAATGCTTTAACAATCGACTAATAGCTGAAAACTACAGCTAATATGATCTGACCTTTAGTGAATTGGAAGATTGGATCTTTGGCGTTGGCGGTCGAAGTAATGGCTCGCAGTTGACTGTGTTAGATCGAACTTGCAGTCCCACATGGATGCAACCACTGGACAAAGGGGAAGAGAGAAAAAGAAAGGCCTACAGAAAGGGCATATGTTTCAATTGGGCATATTGTCATTATTCATCACATACGCGCGGGTGATCATTTATTGTGGCAAAGGGTACTTTAAAGAAAAAAGAAAGCAATCTCTCAAAGGGTTGTGGGCTGTTAACGTTTATTGCCGGATCGCTGAACGCTGGCGATGCCGGACGTCGGTTTGGAATATCATTTTAATCCTCAGAATAAATATGTCATCTGAATAGTGCCTGTTCTTCATTATTATTTTAGAGACACAGAGTCTGGCTCTGTCGCCCAGAGCTGGAAGTCTGGGTGGGTTCGCCGAACTGCTTCGCCCTCCCGGGTTCCACGCCATTCTCCTGCTGCATCCGGCCTGGGCGCTTTGGGTTGTTGGCTATTGCATGCCCGGCAGACGCCGGTGTGGAGGACACTGCATTTTGTTAGCCAGGATGGTCTCGATCTCCTGACCTCGTGATCCGCCCGTCTCGGCCTCCCGAAAATATGTATATTATTTTAATGCTAAAAATTACAAAACAGTGATGAATAAAATCAAATAAAATCTAGAGACTGTCAGCCCTCTGAGCCCAAGCTAAGCCATCATAACCCCTGTGACCTGCACGTATACATCCAGATGACCTGAAGCAACTGAAGAACCACAAAAGAAGTGAAAATAGTCAGTTCCTGCCTTAACTGATGACATTCCACCATTGCGATTTGCTCCTACACCACTCTAACTGATCAATTGACCTTGTGACAGTCCTTCTCCTGGAAAATGAATTTCAAGAGCTCCCCACTGAGCACCTTGTGACCCCCACCCCTGCCCGCAAGAGAAAAACCCCCGTTAACTGGAATTTTCCACTACCTACCCAAATCCTATAAAACTGCCCCACCCCTATCTTCCTTTGCTGACTCCTTTTTCAGACTCAGTCCACCTGCACCCAGAAGATTAAAAAGCTTTATTGCTCACACAAAGTCTGTTTGGTGGTCTCTTCACATGGACATGTGTAACAGACAAGTCAGCAAAATGGTGTAATAGGAAGTCACCCACTCACATCCTCTCAAAACAAGAATTCTGCATTCATCCACAGACAAGTCTCTGCAGGATTCAGGTAGGAAGCTATGAATCCCTGGGGAGCCCAAGAGCTAGAAAGACTGTTCTGAGAGTGCAGACCAACAGCCAGGTGGCAGACCTGCTGATCATGCCCCTGGGATTTAAATCTAGAAACAGCCTTGTTTCCCAAAAGGCTTAGGTACAGTCCTGTTTATCCTTGAACCAGAACAAGTTGCCAAGGGGTCCAGGAGGAATCATGCACATTAGTGCCTTAGCAGAAAGGCTTGTCTGTCCACTGACAATGGTCTTTGAAGTGAATTTGAAAGTTACCTTGTAACTGGGCCCTAGCCCTCCTCATCTGGGATCCCAGCTCATTACTGTTTGTGCAAGAACTCAAGAGAAAGACTTGCCAATATCTCACAGTCTAGGGATTACACATGTCAGTCATGTAAGCCTACATGATGGGAACATCAGCCTCCATCCCAAAGCAGTTCCTGAGGGGGCCAAGTCAGCTCCAGCTCCTCAGTCTGGGAACTGTCCCGTTTGTGCAGGAAATGACTCTGGGATGTGTACCCATATGACCTACTGGGGTAAACTCACTGGCCTTCATCTCACAGTGAATTCTGAGGGGAACCAGTCTCAACTTCAGCATCTCCTGAGAACTGTTGGGATGCATGCATATATGGGCCACCAGCCCCCATCCCACAGCAGGTACCAAGGTGGTCCAGGCTGAGCTCCATCCCCTCTTGTTGCAGTTGGGGAATTGGCCTGGAAACCTCGCCTATGGGACAGGCTTCCAGACTTGGGTCCCTGGCCAATATTCTCACTCTACTTGGGTACACTCGTTGGATCTTCACCAGGTCCATCTCTGCCAGAGTGCATGCCAATCTTGGAACTTTTGTGAAACTCACAGCAAATATGGGTTTAGGGCACCCTCTAGTGTTGGAACAGCTGCAATGTTCACAGTCTTTCATAACAGTTGGCTTGGATAACTGAACAGGCCCACTGAAGAAGGATGGGCATATATAAAGCCAGACTGAAGATTAAAATAAATACCTAATTTTTCGATGTGCAGACATCAACGTGCAGCCACAATCACCAAGTACAATCAGAATTATGACCTCACTAAACAGACAAAATAAGGGGCTAGTGATCAATCCCAAAGAGAAGATGTGTGATCTATTAGACAAGGAATTCAAAGTAACTGTGTCAAGAAAAAAATTGTATGGAACCAAAAAAGACCCTGAATAGCTAAAGCAATCTTGAGCAAAAAAAAAAAGAAAGAAAGCTGGAAGCATCACAGTAGCTGACTTCAAAATATACTGCAAAAGTATCATAACCAAAACAGCATGTCACTGGCATAAAAAAAAAAAATCACAATGACCAGTGGAATAGAATAGAGAACATATAAATAAATGCACATATTTACAGCCAACTAATTTTCAATAAAAGTGCCAGGAACACACATTGGGAAAAGGACAGTCTAATAAATGGTGCTTGAAAAACTGGATATATATGCGGAAGAATGAGACTAGATCCTTATCTCACCAAATGCAAAATCAACTCAAAATAGATTAAAAACTTAAATGTAGTCAGGTGGTGGTGCACATCCATAGACCCAGTTACTCAGGAGGCTGAGGCAGGAGGATCACTTGAGCCCAGGAGTTCAAGGCCAGCCTGGGCAACGTAGTGGACATAGTGAGTTCCTACCTCTAAAAAAAAAAAAAAGATCCAAAACTACAAGAATAAAATATAGGGTAAATGGGTTGGGTGCAGTGACTCACGCCTATAATCCCAGCACTCTGGGAGGCCGAGGTGGGTGGATCACTTGAGGTCAGGAGTTTGAGACTAGCCTGACCAACATGGCAAAACCCCATCGCTACTAAAAATACAAACATTAGCCAGGTGTGACAGTGTGTGCTTGTAATCCCAGCTACTTGGGAGGATGAGGCATGAGAATCACTTGAACCCAGGAGGTGGAGGCTGCAGTGAGCCAAGATCATGCCACTGCACTCCAGCCTGGCAGACTCTGTCTCAAAACATTTATCTCTCTATCTGTCTGTCTATTTATCTATGGTAAATGGTTCATGGTATTTGCCTGGAGCAAGAATTTTTTTGATAAGACCTCAAAAACTCAGGCAACAAAAGCAAAAATAGGTGAATGCAATTACATCAAGCAATTACATCTGCACAGCAAAGGAAATAGACCAAAGAGAAAGCCTATAGAACCAGAGAAAATACCTGAAACTATGCATCTGACAAGGAGTTAATATCTGGATTATACAAGGAACTCAAACAGCTCTACAGCATCCCAAAAAATCCAAAACCCAACATAAAAATGGGCAAGAAGGCTGAGTAGACATTTCTCCAAAGAAGACATACAGATGGCCCAAGGGATATGGAAAATGCTCAGCATCACTAATCAGGGAAATGCAAATCAAAACCACAATGAGATATATTACCTCATCTCAGTTAAAATGGCTTTCATCAAAGAGACAAAAAAATAATAATAATAACAAATGCTGATGCTGATGAGGATGTGGAAAAAGGGGAACTTTAATACACTGTTGGTGGGAATGTAAATTAGTACCAGACATTAGGGAAAACAGTATGGAGGTTTCTCAAAAAATTAAAAACAGAGCTGCTGGGCGCGGTGGCTCACGCCTGTAATCCCAACACTGTGGGAGGCCGAGGCGGGCAGATCATGAGGTCAGGAGATCGAGACCATCCTGGCTAACACGGTGAAACCCTATCTCTATTAAAAATACAAAAAATTAGCTGGGCGTGGTGGCGGGCGCCTGTAGTCCCAGCTACTCGGGAGGCTGAGGCAGGAGAATGGCGTGAACCCGGGAGGTGGAGCTTGCAGTGAACCGAGATGGTGCCATTGCACTCCAGCCTGGGCAACAGAATGAGACTCTGCCTCAAAAAAAAAAAAAATAAATAAATAAATAAATAAATAAATAAATAATAAAAACAGAGCTACCATATGATCTAATAGTACTACTATGGGGTATATATCCAAAAATTAAAAAATAGAATTAGTATGAATTAGTGTGTCAAGGAGATACCTGCACCCCATGTTTATTGCAGCACTCTTCATAGTAGTCAAGATATGGAATCAACCATCAACCTGAGTGTACATCAACAGATAAGTAAATTTTTATTTATTTATTTATTTTGAGATGAATTCTTGCTCTGTAGCCCAGGCTAGATTGCAGTGGCACAATCTTGGCTCACTGCAGTCTGCATCTCCTGGGTTCTAGCAATTCTCCTGCCTCAGCCTCACAAGTAGCTGGGACTATAGACACCCACCACCATGGCCAGCTATTTTTTTTTATTTTTATTTTTAGTAGAGACAGGGTTTCACCATGTTGGCCAGACTGGTCTTGAACTTCTAACCTCAAATGATCTGCCCACCTTGGCTTCCCAAAGTGTTGGGATTACAGGCATGAGCCACCACACCTAGCCTGATACATAGATTTTTTTAAATGTGACATATTTATATATATATATACACACACACACACACACACACAGCAGTATACTACTCAACCATAAAAACAATGAAATCCTATCATTTGTGGCAACATAATAAACCTAGAGGACATTATGTTAAGTGAAATAAACCACGTACAGTAAAACAAATTCTCACTCATATGTGGAATATAAAAGAGATGAAGTAGAGAGTAGTATAGTGGTTACCAGAGGCTGGATAGGGTAGAGGACAGGAAAGAATGGGGAGAAGTTGATCAATGGGTAAAAAGGTACAGTTAGACAGGAGGAATAAGTTCTGGTGTTCTGTTGCACAGTAGGGTAAAATTAGTTAACAATAATGTATTGTACATTTCAAAATTGTTAGAAGAGAGAATTTTGAATTTTTTTTTTTTCTTTTTTTTTTTTTTTTTTTTTTGAGATGGAGTCTCACTCTGTTGCCCAGGCTGGAGTGCAGTGGCGCAATCTGGGCTCACTGCAAGCTCCGCCTCCCGGGTTCACGCCATTCTCCTGCCTCAGCCTCCCGAGTAGCTGGGACTACAGGCGCCCGCCACCTCGCCCAGCTAGTTTTTTGTAGTTTTTAGTAGAGACGGGGTGAATGTTTTAACAACAGTAAATGATAAATGTTTGAGGTGATATATATATTAATTACTAGATTTGATCGTTATAAATGTATACACATATCAAAACATCACATGTACCCCATAAATATGCACAATTACTATGTGTCAATTTAAAAAAATTTTAAAGATCTAAATAAATGGAGAAACATACTATGTTCATGAATTGGGAAATGAACTATAGTAATGATGCTAATTGTCCCCAAATTGTATAGGTTTAATGTAATGTCAGTCAAAATGCCAGTGAGATTTTAAAAGGCATAGGCAATATTATTCTAGAATTAATGTGGAATGCCAAAAGACCTAGATTAGCTAAAACAATTATGAAATATTGCATGTTCTCACTTATAAGTGGGAGCTAAACATTGAGTACATATGGACATAAAGATGGGAATAAGAGACACTGAGTGCTACTAGAGTGGGAAGGGTTGGAGGGGAAAGGGTTGAAAAACTGCCTATTGGGTACTATACTCACTACCTGTATGACAAGAGAGGCCATTTATACACCCAACCTCAGTGACATGCAATTTACCCATGTAACAAACCTGCACATGTATGCCCTGAACCTAAAATAAAAGTTGAGAATAAATATAGAGAATAAAGTGAGAAGGCATACCTCTGTCTAATAGAAGTTTCAAAAGGAAAGAATGGAGAGCATGAGAATGAGGCAATATTTGAAGAGCTAGTAGTTGAGAATATTCAGAAATGGTGAAAGAAACCAATCCTCATAATCAAAATGATCAGTGAATCACAAGTAGAATAAATAAAAATAAGTATCCACCTAGAAACTCTGTGGTGGAACTGCAGAACCCAAAAGACAAAAATAAGTCTTTAAAAGCTGCTACAGAAAAAAGATAAAGTAATTATATAAGACAGATAACTTCTTAACAGGAATGATGGATGCCAGGGGACAGCAGAATATGTCTTTAAAGTGCAGTCAGCCTAAAGTTGGATAGCTATTGAGAATTATTTAAACTTATAACATTTTTTTATTTTATTTTTAGTTATTTTCTTTTAACCAACCAAACAAGCAGCATTAAGAAAAGATTCTTGATCCGTTAATAAGATGTTATAGGAATACCACTGAAATATCATTTCTCACCTATTAAATAACTAAAAGTCAAAAATTTTAACAACAGAGTCTGCATCAGAGTCTGTGAAGTAGGCCGGGCACAGTGGTTCACGCCTGTAATCCCAGCATTTTGGGAGAACAAAGTGGAAGGACTGTTTGAGCCAAGGAGTTCAACACCAGCCTGGGCAAGATAGCAAGACCTCGTCTGCATGAATAATAATTTTAAAAATGGCTGGGTGTGGTGGCGCATGCCCATGGTTCCAGCTACTTGGGAAGCTGAGATGGAAGAATTGCTTGAGCTCAGGCAGTTGAGGCTGTGTGAGCAATGACTGCACCACTGCACTCCAGTCTGGGGGACAAAGTAAGACCCTATCTCAAAAAAAGAAAAAAAAAGAGGCTGTGAAGAGCCAGATATTGTCACACACTACAGATTGCAATGTTAACATGAAAGGGCAAAATGAGTAATCTAGCAATATCTACTAAAACCAAAGCCTGCATTTACTCTTTGACCCAACTACCTCCCTTCTGAAAGTATTTCTGGGATACACTTATACAGCTATAAAATGACATGTGTATAAGGTAACTCATTGTAGCATATTGTAATAGCCAAAAATTGGGAAAAGTTCACACTCACAAAACAGGAGATTTCTTTAAAAACAGTAAGAAACCCACAAGATAAAAATACTATGCAGCTATTTAAAAAATAAGAATGAAGATCTGTATATACCGATATGGAAATATCTCCAGGATTTTTGCCGTTAAGTCGTGTCACTAGATACAAAAGGAGGTGAAACACGAATACATATTGCTCTAAGCATTAGAAAAACTATAATGATTAAAGTAAAAGTAATAAAAATTATTTCCTACATTAGGTGGGTGAAACAGAGGAGAATGATTCAAATAAGATTATACAGATAACTTTTATATTCAATTGTTTTCTTATTAATTTGTAAAAGTTTTATTATACACAATTATGCACACAGCAATTATTTCTTAGTTGTATTTTCATTCACTTTATAGTGCATTTGATAAATTTTTTTACCTCTTAATTCTAATGTAGGAAGAAAAAAATTAGCATTTCCTCTATGATTTGTACTTTTTTGTGTTTGTTTAAAAAATCATATCTTCCATACACATTCAAGAACAGATGATTCCAACCTTATATAAACTCTTCCAAAGAACAGAAAAAGAAATAATGCTCATCAACTAATTGTATGAGGTTAGAACAACTCTGACACCAAAACCTGAAAAAGGCAGTTCTTTCTCATATGAGAAAGGCAAATTGTGGACCAATATTACTCAAGATACAGATGCAAAAATCCAAATAACATACTAGCAAGCCAAACCTAGCAATATATAAATAAGAAAATAAATATATTTTGACCAAGTTGCATTTGTTTCAGGAATGCAACTATTCCATGAATAGTTCAACATGACAAAATGTGCTGATGTAATTTTCTTATTAAAAAATAAAAAGTTGACTGGGTGCTGTGGCTTATGCCCATAATCCCAGCACTGTGGAAGGCCGAGAGCAGGAGGATCACTTGAGGCCAGGAGTTCAAGACCAGCCTGGCCAACATGGCAAAACCCCGTTTCTACTAAAAATACAAAAATAATCTGGGCATGATGATGCATACCTGTAGTCCCAGCTACTCAGGAGACTGAGGCACAAGAATTACTTGAACCTGGGAGTCAGAGGTTGCAATAAGCTGAGATCATGCCACTGCACTCTAGCCTGAGCAACAGAGCAAGATTCTTTCTCAAAAAAAAAAGTTTAAAAAAGCATTTTGATAATCTCAATAGATGCAGAAAAGTCAATATGAAGTTTAAATAATAAAGTTTTTGTGATTAAAAACTTTAAAAACTAGGGATAGAAAAAAATCTCTCTATCCTGATAAAAAAAATCTAAAACTATAAAATAAAATAAAAGCTAAATGCCTACAGTAAATATCTTACTTGGTAGTAAAATGTTAAAAGCATTACCTTTAAAATCAGAAACATAACAAGATATAAACTGTCAGGTAAAACAGTAGATAAGACAAGAGGGGAAATAAGAGTATAAAAACTGTCTTACCTCCCCACCTAGGCAAGCTAAGATGTAGAATCTCCCCGCTCCTATTTGAAGCAGTATAATAAAGAGAGAAGAAAGGGAAAAGAATATTTAGCAGTTGATATGTTTGCATACATAGAAAACTTCTTTTATCTAGAAATTACTAGAATGTAATGAAAGACTTTAGCAAGGTTATCAGATACAAGATCAATATTTTGAAATTTAAGTTTCTACCCAGGAACTTATTTTTAAAATATACAACATATGATTTATAGTAAAACAAACATATATATACTAGTTATGAATACTTCTAATAAATAATATATAAAATAGTTGGGAAGATAAGTATAAAACTTCATTTAGATACATTAAGAAAGATGTAAATAAAGGGGCAGATATACCATGTTCCTGAATAAAAAGATTCAATATACTAAAGATGTCAGTTATCCCCAAATTGATCATGTCCATAGTTTTTAACCTTTACGCTATCCTCTAAAGACACTAATGGAAGAAATCCTTTTTTTTTTTTTTTTACATATAAGGAGGATTATATTGGTATACCTTAAAATATTTTGCACTTCACCTAAGTGTAATAATAGGAAGGAAAAATAAAAGAATACAAGTTCCATATTGCTACATAGAGAATATTAAAATCTGACTATAATAACATTTAAAAAATGGAAACTAATCATCAGAAGATCATAGTCATCAGGAGATTAATATTGAAAACTATAGTAAACAAATTTGCAAGGCTTTATATGATTCAAATCACTGTCATATTCACCTTTTCTTTTGCATTCCTCAATGTCCTTTGAAAACCTATTTATTTAATAAGTATTTATTGAATTTTGACTATACTGTTCTAAAAGATAGGGATACAGAAATGAACAAGATAGTTCAATTCCTTGAATTCAAAAAGTAAACTAATATCAAATGATAAAATTTTTCTAGAAAATGAGTAGGATAATGTAATAGGGAATGACTATGGGTAAGGGGTGTCTTTAAACTGGGTGATCACAGAAAGTGTCTTTGCAAGGTGACATTTGAGCTGAGATCTGATAACAATAAGGACACCAGGGGGCAGAGTTTTCCGGGAACAGCAGATATAAATGTCCTTTAGTGGTTGGAACTTGGAGAGCCAAGCAGAGAGTGACAGGAGATGAGACCTGCAATGTGAGCAAGATAGTTATCATGCAGAAGAGTGGTTCTCAAAGTGTGGTTCATAGACACCTTGGGTGAGGGTCCCCAAGACACTTAAAGGGGTCAATGAGATCAATATCATAAGAACACTAAAATGTTATTTGCCTTTTTTCTATATTGACATTCATGTTAATAGTGTGAAAGGAAAATATCTTGAGCCCCAAAAATCACGAAGGAAAACGCAAGCTGGAAACTGTTTAGGGCAAACCTACCTCCCATTCTATTCAAAGTCACTCCTCTGCTCATGAGATAGGTGAATATCTGATTGCCTTCTTTGGAAAGACTAATCAGAAACTCAAAAGAATGCAACTGTTTTTGTCTCACCTATCTGTGACTCGGAAGCTCCCTTCCCACTTTGAGTCTTCCTGCCTTTGCTTCAAGTTGTCCCACCTTTCCAGACCAAACCAATGTACTTCTTACATATACTGATTGATGTCTCATGTCTCCTTAAAATGTACAAAACCAAGCTGTGCCCTGACCACCTTGGGCACATGTGGTCAGAACTTCCTGAGGCTATGTCATGGGTACATCCTCAACCTTGGCAAAATAAACTTTTTAAATTAACTGAGGCCTGTCTCAGATTTCTGGGTTCACATAGTATTATACAAAAGCAATAACGGTAAAACCACTGTAACTTTGAGAGGAGGTGCCAGCTGGGCTTCCTGGGTTGAGTAGGGGCTCAGAAAGCTGTGAAACTCACTCATTTCCTGCATCAGGACTTACTTTAGTCCTGGGTGAATAATATTGAAGATATATGCTTAAAATATTCCTAACACCAGGATTTGTGCATGTGTTTTCTTCCCCAAGAAAGCTATCAACAGCAAAAACTTTGCTGTAAGTTTCCCTGTGTCTTCTCTCCCTGTCTCCCTTCCTCCTCCCCCAAAACTAAAGTAAAAGAAATGTTAACTGCCCGTTTTTCTGTGATCAGCGGACCTTATCTATACTCCCAATTCCAATTCCTTGTAAACATATTTTGTAAAGTCCTGTAAGATCCTGTCTCCTTTGCCATGCCGCTGCAAGGTCATAAAGTAGATAAAACCTAAGTTGGAATTCCAGTTTTCCTCAAAATCTAAGACATGTCATAAAATAATTTACTGCCTTTGTTTCTCCCCCTGGTAACATCTTCCCGCCGCACATATCTCCTGCCTTAAAGAGTTCAAAAGGCAATCTCCCAAAACCAGCAGTGGCTACCTGTTCGGGACCCCTTCCACGGTGTGGAAGCTTTGCACTTTCACTCTGCTCAATAAAGCCTACAGCTTTCTCTCTCTCTCCGTCCGTGTCTCTACCACTCGCTGCAGTTAGCCGCCACACCAATTCTTTGGCGTGGCTAGGCAAGAACCTTAGGCGTTACAACCTCAGCACAGATCAAAGCAGTGGCACCAAACTCCACTAGTGGTCATTATATTCTTCATCCACTACAACTTATTTGTATGATTGCTTGAGTCATAAGCTGAAATAGACACTGTTTTATGGAAATGACTTTTACTTGAAAGGCAAATTGTGGTTATTCAGACTTGGGTGTTTGACAGATAATCTGAGTGGCAGGTTCCCAGCAGGTGCTCAACAAATGGCAGATGTTAATTCACAGCATTTGAGCTTTCTCCCACTTTCATTTCAGTGGCCTTTTTATGATTCCCTAAATTCTTATTAACAGGATTTATTAAGAAATTATTTTTAGGCAGCCAGAAAGGGTACAAGTTCTTGGTGAAATTTTCTTTTAATGAAAAGCAGCCCCAAATCATTTCTTCCCTAAAAGAGAGCAGCCTGAAAAGTCAGGCATAGATACGCAACCTAGGAGATTTTATAGGTAAATACCGGCAGCCCTACCTGGAAGCCGGGTACATTCAATATGGCAGCTCCCATCCTCTTTCCCTTGTCACCACGTGTGCCAGTGTTTTGGCAGCCTCTAGGTAAAACCATGTGTACAGGTATCATGGCAACCAGCCAGGTAGAAGCCACATTTGCATAATGAAAGACTAGGGTGGGAGGGCCAGTCTTTTGGGGCTATGTAAATGGCACACCTGGTCGAATCAATCCCTTGGGCCGTATGTAAATCAATCACCGCCTCCTCAAGCCTCTGTACAAAATCCATTTCATTCCGCCCCAAACCGGAGACCCTCTCTTTGGCAACCTGCTTTCTCTGAATGAAGAAACCTTTTCTGTCTCTCTTCCTTTTTGGCTATTGAACTTTCCGCTCTTAAACCCACTCCTCATGTATGCCCCTGTTGTGAATTCTTTCTCGACCGTGACAAAGAACCAGGGTATATACCTCAGACAACAGAGCCATTTCAGTATCTTACAGCCCAATCATTTCTATTTTAAGTATAGGTTTTTGTATGTTGTCTGCCTCACATGCAGACATTTATTAAGCAAACACAAGCAGAGGAGACAGAGTCAGATGAAGTCAAACCCTCTGTTCTCTAGGAGGGCCTCAAGAGTTTCATACTTTCCTGCGTCGAACTTTCCTGAAGGTCCATTTTAGGTCCTCAGCCCTCTCCTCCTTCTCAGCAATCTTCTTCGCCACGCTGTTTACACGTTTTGATTTGGGAATGATTTTTTCTTTGTCTGAGCATACCACTTCCAGGAGCCCTTCAACTTGAAGAGAGGGAATTTGAAATCTGCATCTCAACTGCTGTCATCGCTTCTTTCCTTTTTAGAGTTAGTTTCCAAAGCTTTGACCTGTAAAACTATTATGTGATTCTTAACCATCCTCCTTTTAAGAGCAAATGCCCAACTATTTTTTTGTCTCCAATTTTTCTGTGGGGGTCATGTAAAAAGTCCACATGTCTTCTGCATGGCAGTTACACAACAAGAAGACGCAAGAAAATTGACACCAGAAACTTCATGATCTGACTTCCTCCATATTCTCATGCTAAAAACCAAACCTCCTGTATCAGTTATCATTCTTGCTGACTTCATGTTTATGTTGCAACGTGCTCTTGCAAATTTTTAGATTTTTTCCAAGAATTCTCACTAGCCTCCACATTCACGTTTTCTATATAATAGTATTTTCTTTCCCCACAAATTTACAGCTTTGTATTTTGTTGACTCTTAGCTTCTGCTTCTCTTGCAAATGCCTTAATTTAAATACTCTCCCCTTTTATTTCCCAAGGATGTTGTGGGCGCCAGCTGTAAATGGCCTTGGCTTCCCTCTGTTTATTTTCCATCCTTAGTCATCAAGGTCACTCTATCACTGTCTTGGTCTCTGAGAGTTTTAAAAGCCTACAATGATGTTTGAGAGCTGGAGGAAAAAGTACTGGGTCCAAAGTACACAAATATAACTGTCACCGGTGGAGGGTGTCCAGGTTCCTGGCCTCTTGAATAAAGAATTGGACAAAATGCACAAAGCAAGGAAGGAATGAAGGAATTTATAGAAAATGAAAGTACACTCCACAGTGTGGGAGCCAGCCTGAGCACAGGGGCTCAAAGATCCCGTTACAGAGTTTTTGTGAGTTTAAATACCCTCTAGTTGGGGTCTGCCCTATGTAAATGAAGAGGATGAAGTAAAGTTACAAAGTCATTTACTCAGTGTATGCCCTATGGAGAGGATATTTCCTGTCATAGCTGAAGTGTGAATCGGCCTTATGTTCCCTGCCTCCAGACCCTATTTTCCTGCCACATAACGACAAAATCAAAATGAATTTATTATCCCAACAGCAAAACTGTACAACTCCTTTCTGTTTTTAACAGAAAAATAATGTGTATGGAATGTGACTGCATTTAATACATTTGATTTAATGAGTCTTTGGGCAGCTGGTTTTGCAATCTTGAAGGATTAAGAAGTCGTTTCTCCTCCTTGATCTTCTTATCACTTTAAATCTGATTCTTTCCATCAGACATTTGTTCATCCTTTGAATAATTCTGCCAAGTTTTAAGCATTAGAGAAATTATTTTTTCCTAATCTCGTGCATAACATGAAAAGGAGTATGTACCATTTTATATTTCTTAAATTCTGTTTTTTGTTTCAAATATGTTCTGCTGGTTTGCTGTAAACATATTTCAGACAACAAATAGATAGATCTAAATAAATATAGTTTAAACCTCTGTTCCTGTGGTAGATTCTAAATATTTGTTTTAGAAATAATTTTTGAATCACATCTAGCCTATCATTTCTTGAATATCACTAAAATTTCTTCCCACTACCATTCTTTTCTAATATAATAAAGTTGGCATATATTTTTAAATTCCAATTAAATTAGTTTCAATTAAATAAATTTTTAATTAATGTTAGAGAAGAAATATCTATAATGCACAAAAGCATCGAAAAGAAAGGAGTAATCTGTTCTGCTGTGTAGAGAAAGGCATCGAAGAATAACAATAATTAACATTTGTTGAGCACCTATTCAGCTAGGTGCCAGGAACTTTATGAAACCATTTTCTGATGTAGTGAGCCCAAATTTCCCCACACTGGGATCTGCAAAGTTTATAGCAAGAGTAGTAACTGTCACACACGTCCCTGTGAAGAGACCACCAAACAGGCTTTGTGTGGGCAATAAAGCTGTTTGTTTTACCTGGGTGCAGGCGGGCTGAGTCTGAAAAGAGAGTCAGTGAAGGGGAAATGAGGTGGGGCCTTTTTATAGGATTTGGGTGGGTAGTGGAAAATTACAGTCAAAGGAGGTTGTTCTCTGGCGGGCCAGGGCAGGGGTCATAAGGTGCTCAGTGGGGGAGTTTCTGAGCCAGAAGGAATTTCACAAGGTAACGTCATCACTTAAGGCAGGAATAGGCCATTTTCACTTCTTTTGTGATTCTTCACTTGCTTCAGGCCATCTGGATGCATACATGAAGGCTTGGGCTCAGAGGCCTGACAGTAACTTATTTTCACTTGTTATTGCCCCTGTATTTCTAGATGTTGCTGGGCATGTTTTGAACATTGTCCAATGTGCCTATGTGTGCTAGGTACTGCCAAGGACCTACTGAGCATGAGCATTCATCAGGTGGTGCTCAGGCCTAATGAACAGGGCCCAGGTCAGGAACAATAGCCTCACTTTTATGTGATGGAGCCTTGTAGAGGGGCCCTAAGCAATGATATCTATGTCTTAATATTCAACCAGTGCGCCATTGGATTGTTCTTCCAGTTTTTTATTCCAGGCCTTTTTCTCCCTCAAACTAAGGTATGAATTTATGAACTGAACTGCAGACAGATTTGAGTAATATGACAGCTAATCTCTACACGCCAATGCTTGCCTGTTTTTCGTAGAATGGATTACTTACTCTTCAACCACAGGTATCTGGATTTTGTTTGAGCAGATCCCATCAATCGCCTGGTGCACTTACCCATTTCCAAAATCCAACAAGGGTCATAGCTTAGGCTTAAGTTGGAAAATTGGTTAGGATAGAAAGTAAATTTCTTTTAGAAATGAGAAAACTGAGGATCGGCAAATATAGGTAACCTGCCCAAAGTTCATATGCTTAGCAAAGAGTCAAAACAAGGTTCAAACCCAGCTCCAAGTTTTGTGTGTGTGTGTAAAACTGTCTCCTAGAATTCAAAGAAGCTCCTCTTTATCTCAAGATATGCCATTCTGTATTTAAATGCTTTCCCTGCCTTTTTAACCACCAGGTGAAGATATGTCAATAAACAAAACTGACTATTTCTCTGTTTACACTTCAGAGAAATAATCACAGTCTTTCTTTCTTCTTTTCCAAGCTATTTTAACCTTCATAAGGAAGTAATCTTTCAACTGCCCTAAAGGGCAAAACCAAGAGTGTTCGCTGGCTTTCCTATGGAAAATACAGAGTTTCTTTATAACTATTGAAATATCAGCCCAACTAACCATGCTTTGGCACCCTAGGGAGTGAACTCTGTCTGTTCCTTCTGTTATGTTTGATTTAAGAGAAAACAGGAAGTGTTTCCAGCACACAGACAAGTTTATTATAGCTGAGACATATTGCTACTGTCTGCAAACACACTTTCCTTAGTATATAAACACAACCACCTGGACAGAAGAGCCAATCCAAGAGGCAGAAGAAAATTTAACAGATTTTTCATCTATCCCTGACAAGTATAACAATCACCTGCTTCAGCCTTTCTGGAGTACAGAGAATACTGTACTTAAAAGGTTTGGGAAGGAGGGAGAGGAAGACACCCCTCAAGCATTGAATAGAGTTGGAATGGGGGAGGGGAGAATCCAGGACACAGGTACACCAGGGAAAAGAAACAAGTCTGTCATCTTGAAGCATCCCAGACACTAGCACTAGGTTTAGATGCAAAGCACTAGTAATGATTTTGTGTCATTGATTTTGTGTCATCCCACCTTGTTGTCTAGCTAAGACAACTTTGAATCTCTTTTCATAGTTGTAGAAGATCCCATAACCCTCCCCAGCTGATATAGTTTGGACGGTTTTCCCCTCCAAATATCACGTTGAAATGTGACCCCTCATGTTGGAGGTGGGCCTAGTGGGAGGTGTTTGGGCCCTGGGGAAAGATCCTTCACGAATGGTCTCCCTATGGTAATGAGTGAGTTCTTGCTCTATTAGTTCATGCAGGATCTGCTTGTTTAAAGGAAACTGGCACCTCCTACTACCCTCTCTTGCTTCCTATCTTGTCATGTGACACACCTGCTTCCCTTTCACTTTCTGCCATGAGTAAAAGCTTCCTGAGGCCTCCCAGAAGCTGAGCAGATGCTGATGCCATGCTCGTACAGCCTGCAGAACTATGAGCCAAATGAACCTCTTTTCCTGATAAATTACCCAGTCTCAGGTATTCCTTTACACCTGCAATGCAAAATGGACGAATACACCAATGTTTGATCAAGTCTCTGAAGTCTTGAATTATCCTGATGACCTTTCTTACTTTAAACTCCTGCTTCCGTGAATCATCTGGACATCCTGTTCCTGTTCTTATCGCATCAATCTAGACAAGGATCTGATCACCTTTCCATCATTCCCATAAATTAGGCAAGCTGCATATGGCACAGACTTGAAGGTTTGGGAAAAGTTAACTATATTGTCATGTTTCATCCGTTTTAAATTCCCACTAGAATACAATGATCATGAAGGCAGAAATTTGTTTGTTTGTGCCATAACTTTGATGCTGAGAACAATTAGAAGGCTCTCAATAAATATCTGCTGTGTGAATGAAGTAGGCATTATTCCTCATGGAAAATAAAAGCAACCTTATGTGTATTTTAGACATCCTTATTCTTTTGTTTTGTTTTGTTTTGTTACTTGAGACAAAGTCTCCCTCTGTCGCCCAGGCTGGAGTGCAGTGGCGCAATCTCGGCTCACTGCAAGCTCCACCTCACATGTTCACACCATTCTCCTGCCTCAGCCTCCCAAGTAGCTGGGACTACAGGCGCCTGCTACCACGCCCGGCTAATTCTTATGTATTTTTAATAGAGACGGGGTTTCATGTGTTAGCCAGGATGGTCTCCATCTCCTGACCTTGTGATCCGCCCTCCTTGGCCTCCCAAAGTGCTGGGATTACAGGCGTAAACCACCACGCCTGGCCGACATCCTTGTTCTCAAAAGTCTTCAACCCATATCCCATTATGTCTTTTTCACTGGCCATTTATTTCTTTGTAGCGCTTCACCTCTTGCCATTTTGTTGTTTTACCTCTTCCTTTTTCTTTATCTTTCCTCTTTACCTCCTTCTTCTTGGATTGCTCCTGGAAACTTCAACTTTTTCTCATTTTATTACATTAAAAAATATGTATTTATGCCTAACTCAGAAAGTTTGCATACCTAAATCCATTTAGTCTCAAACTCCTTCCCTTAAGTGAACCTCCTGCCTTGGTCTTTGAAATGCTGGTATTATAGGCATGAGCCACTGTACCTATCCAAATCCATGTGGGACCTCAGCAAAATCATGTCTCCTTTTTGCTGCCTGACTTATCTGACATTACGTTACTTTAGGTGAAGAGGACCAGCAAGTATTCCTTTCACAGGAAAAAACATCAGTTAAAACAAGAATCATTAAAAATTATAAATTTATTCCTGAAAACTTTTGTCTCAAAACATATTCATGTTCATTTATTCATCTATTGAAGTCAGGCCAACGAATTTTCTTTGAGCACAGATGCCCTGATTGGAGCTCTGAATCAGCTTTTGTAAGTAAACCACACATAGTGCATCATCTATTTCAGTGTTTGATGTTTTTTGTTGTTGTTTTTGTTTTTCTTTTGAGACAGAGTTTTACTCTTGTTGCCCAGGCTGGAGTGCAATGGTGTGATCTTGGCTCACTGCAACCTCTGCCTCCTGGGTTCAAGCGATTCTCCTGCCTCAGCCTCCCAAGTAGCTGGAATTACAGGCACCCGCCACCATGCCCAGCTAATTTTTTGTATTTTTTTTAGTAGAGATGGGTTTCACAGTGTTGGCCAGGCTGGTCTCGAACTCCTAACCTCAGGTGATCCACCCACCTCAGCCTCCCAAATGCTAGGATTACAGGTGTGAGCCACCACCCCCGGCCTCAGTGTTTGATGTTTTAAAACAATTGACAAGCGCTGTAAGGACAGAACCTTTTTAGATTTTATATAGTATTCTCCAGCATTTTAGAAAGTCTTGCCACAGTAATTTTCTTAGTAATTTGACTTTAAGATTTCCAACAATTTATGTATGCATTTTATTAGATCACCATTTAATTATATTCATTAAGGACATGATGAAATAATAAATAAAATTGGCAAATTTGGGTGCAAACAGAAGGAAGTTTTAGTAAGCATACAACTTAACTGGACTAAGCAAAAGTGCATGTGTCCACTGACTGCAAGCATACCATGCCTATTTCTGTTAATCTGGTGAGTCTATTAAATCATCTGTTAAGAAATACTTTACTGCAGTCATTGTGCTTTAATACATTTCAATCAGAATTTCTACCATTGTGTTTAGCACACAATTTTCATGTTTTACTTCAGTTAGTTCCTTGGTAACATTCCTTTTGAAAAATCATCTTTGTTTCTCCAGTGAGATGAGGTGACAAGGGAAAACTAGGATTGCTATAGACAGAGGAGATGCATGTGTTCCCACAGGCCAAAGGGAGGGAAGGGCACTGTAATGGAAAGGATAAAAAAGAGACCCAAACTGTTGTTAGAAACTAAAGAGTGGCAAACACAGGTGACTTGCTTAGCTGACCCTTCCCATGTGGAGTAATTTCCTTTCTTTTCCTTTTTTGTTTTTTTTTTTTTTTAGACCAGAGTCTTGCTCTGTCACCCAGGCTGGAGTGCAGGGGCATGATCTCCGCTCATTGCAACCTCTGCCTCTTGGGTTCATGCGATTCTTGTGACTCAGCCTCCCAAGTAGCTGGGATCACAAGCGCCCGCCACCATGCCTAGATAATTTTTGTACATATAGTAGAGATGGGGTTTCACCATGTTGGCCAGGCTGGTCTCAAACTCGTGACCTTAAGTGGTCTGCCTGCCTCGGCCTCTCAAAATGCTAGAATTGCAGGTGTGAGCCACCACTCCGAGCCTCTTTCTTTTCCCTAATCTTGAAAGGATCTTGTTCTGTATTGAAGAGTGTCTTACTCTGTTTGGGCTGCTGTAACAAAATACCATAAACTGAGTGACTTATAAACTTCAGAAATTGTTTTATGTTTTAAAGTTAAAATTGTGAAAAATAAGTGTGTTCACTAGCACTACGACTCCTCCCCAGAAGCAGCTGTATTTGCAGTTACCTCACCAAACAAAAGATACAAATTGTTGGTAAGTTCAACGAATCCAAATGGAGGTAACCCATTAAAAAAAAAATCTATAAAAATTAGACTGCAGCTACTCATCAGTTCACTTGAGTGGCCTTTCGGGGACCTTCTTTTTCTCAGCTGATAACACTTTGGCACTGGGAGCCGCATCCCCCATTGCAGGGCCTACAAGGAGGAAGTCCAAGATCAAGGCACTGGCAGATTCAGTGTCTGGTGAGGGCCTGCTTTCTGGCCCAGAGCAGCTGCCTTTTTTATGTGTCCTCACATGGTAGGGGGAGGAGAGGTCTCTCTGGGGCCTCTTTTATAAGACCTCTGGGACCCTTATAAAAGAAGCCCCACATTTTATAATCCCATTCATGATGGCTCTCCTCTTATGACTTAATCACTTCCCAAAGCCCCTACCTTCTAATAGCATCACTTTGGGGATTTCAACATATGGATTTGAGGGAGACCTAAACATTCAGACCATAGCCAAGAATATGTCTCCTAAAGCTGCCAACTCAAATGTTCTATTATTTGGTTTTGATTCTTGAAACTCTCCAGCAGAACCTACCTACATTTAATTATGATCTGCATGTTTATAGTTTTATGACATGTAGAAGACATACTATTTGTCTTAAGGGATTCAGGAAGGACTGCTATTTTGATCCTTCACATTTGGAATTATGTTCCTGATTGCATGCTATAATCAGAGGATTCCCAGAACTGCACCTACCAACTGTCTTGATAGCCGAATCAAAGTACCTGGCAGTTTTATCTATCTCATCAACTCCCTCCACATGGCTTTCTTTTATACTTGTAATTTCTGGCCCACATTTTTTCAAAGTAAAAACAGTGTCTTACTTCTATTCCTTCTCCTGCCACAGGAAGTGGAAAGAGCAACAAATTAATAGTTAGAAAACCGTGTTTGAGTTCAAACTTGGCCACCAATGTGCCACACAGAAAATCATTACCTATAGCAAAGGCTGAGCCTCCTTGTGATGGCCATGTGCCTCTCTGCAGCCTGGTATTCCATTCTGCCTGACATCCATTACAAATCCCCATGCGGCACCCAGTCCTGACCACTGTCAATCACCTACCACGACTTATCCTGCCCCATAAAATAATCACAGCACTTTTCTTCTGTATCAAAGCTGAATCCTGTGAAGGTCCCATCCTCTCTCTAGGAGACCCAGGACTGAACCCATCCTGTTCCACATCAACCATCTCCAAAACAACAGCCCTTGGCATCATGTCTCCTCCAGTATTCTTTTACCCTCATACTATTTCCTCTCCGCCTGATCTTTCTTCCTTCCCATTCTTTATCTCAAACATTTAACAGTGCCTTCTGAAACACCCATGCTATGGTCAACAAATGCCTCAATATTCTTTATCTCTTGGTTAACTGTTCCCTACACCCCTTGGCTACACTGGGAGGTGAAAAGGATGATGTTTGGGGGATAGAGTACCTAGGAGTGCGAAGGTCCTAGGTTGTAACTTGGCTATATGAGTGTTCATTTTCATATTCTTTTAATCTGTACATATTCATTACATATGGCCTTTATATGCATGATCTGCTTCCTTATTTTAAAATATTTTATAAAAACGCAATCTCTGTTCTTTTGAGGCACATGTCATTTAACCATAACACTCAATCCCTTTTCATCAGTCTCTGTCAATTATTGAAGTCCTGATTGTTCTCCCTCATCTATTGCTGCATTGATAGATCGTCTTCTCCAGCAAGCACCTACTGTCAATCTGGTTGATTTCAATATTCAACACGTGACCTGTCCAACAAACTGGATTCTGAGTTCCTTGAGCTCCTTGGTTCAAAGTCATTTTCTTCTCCCCTCTCTTAGCTGCCCTGAACTGTTCAAATCAGTAATGTAGAAAATCTACCCTCTAACTCCAACACTACCTTCCAGGTGTTGGCTTCAGTAATCCCCTTTTTACCTGGGCTGGACTGTGAGACCAGCTACGCTGAGTTAAGGGAACCAGTGTTATATCAAGCAATCCCTGTCCTGCCCTGGGAGACAGAATCCCCACAATGCTCACTTATACAGTCAGTTCCAGGCTGAGGCCTGAGGAGTCCATCCTCCTGCAATGGGAGATGCAGCTCCCAGTGCCAAGGTGCTATCAGCTGAGAAACAGAAGGTCCCTGAAAGGCCACTCAAGTGGCCTCATGAGTGGCTGCAGTCTAAATGTTAAAGATTTTTTTTTTTTGGGGGGGTGGGTTACTTCTATTTGGATTGGTTGAACTTATCAACAATTCATATATTTTGATTGGTGAGGTAACTGCAAATGCAGCTGCTTCCAGGGAAGAGTTATAGCACTAGTTGACCACTTATTTTTCACAATTTTAGCTTTAAAACATAAATGTTGCCATTAGTGGTCAAGTCAATGTTGTCAACAATGACGTTATCTGATAAATCACACGTTCCTGATTTTAATTCCCAATTCCCATTTAAGTTCAGATTCTCTTCTCAAAATTCCATGGGGACTGTTCTCACAACTGCACAGACACCTTAAAATCCATATGTCCCAAGACAGAAGTCATTATCTTCTCCCTCAAACCTGCTCCCGTTCCAGAATTCTAGAGCTTAGTAACCAGTTGAGCATATCAGGGGTCATCTTTGATTCCTCCTTCTTCCTAATGTCCTGAATCCAGTCAAATACCAGGTCCCATCCATGTTACCTTTTATTTTTTTATTTTATTCATTTATTTAGAGACAGGTTCTTGCCCTGTCACCTAGGCTAGGGTGCAGTGGCATGATCACAGCTCACTGCAGCCTTGAACTCCTGGCCTCAAGCAATCCTCCTCCTGCCTCAGCCTCCTGAGTGTCTATCTGGATATACAGGCCTGGGCCACCATCCTGGTTAACTTTTTACAAAATTTTTCTTTATAGAGACGGGGTCTCTCTATGTTGTCCAGGTTGGTCTTGAGATCCTGATCTCAAATGGTTCTCTGGCCTTGGCCTCCCAAAGTGCTAGGATGACAGGCATGAGCCACCATGCTTAGCTAATTTTTATTTTTTATTTTTTATATATATATATATTTTAGTACAGATGGGATCTAACTATATTGCCCAGGCTGGTCTCACATTTTACCTTTTAGATATTTTTTGAGCCCATCTCCACTGCCACCATCCTTATCCAGGCATTCTTTAGCTCTGTCTGTAGCAACAGACTCCCCATCCGTTCCCTGTTCCTGTGCCTGCCTCTCTCCAGGACATTTCCTCCATGGAAGTCTAAGCAGTCTGTTCAAAATTCATGTCCTTTTCTTGACTCTTAGGATATAGTCCCAAATCCCTATTGACTTACAGGAAAGTCCATGCCCTCTCCCACCTACTCTTTTGGCATCCTCTACCACCACTTGATTCCCTAGTTCTCTCCACTCCAACCAGGCTGTAGCTCTTCAGTTTCTCAAACATGCTATGCCACTTCTCACATCTGGGTCTTTGCACAAGCTGTCCCCCCTGCCTGGTATGCCCTCCTTCCTTTCCATTCAGCTAATGCATTTATCCTCTTGTCTTAGCTAGTGGACACTGTCTCAGGGATGCTTCCTTGACTCTCTAGAAAAGGTTATGTTAATTTGCAATATGCTCCTGTAGCACTCTGAATTGTTTTCATTGTTGAATTTAGTTATTCATACATTTGTTTATCCCATAAAAATAAACAACTACTACATACCCCTAAAAATTAAAATGAACGCCGGGCATGGTGGCTCATGCCTGTAATCCCAGCACTTTGAGAGGTCAAGGCGGGCCGATCATGAGATCAGGAGATCTAGACCATCCTGGCTAAGATGGTGAAACCCCGTCTCCACTAAAAATACAAAAACAAAATTAGCCGGGCGTGGGGGCAGGTGCCTGTAGTCTCAGCTACTTGGGGGGCTGAGGCAGGAGAATGGCGTGAACCCAGGAGATGGAGTTTGCAGTGAGCCAAGATTGTGCCACTGCACTCCAGCCTGGGCAACAGAGCAAGACTCTGTCTCAAAAAAAAAAAAAAAAAAAAAAAGTAAAGAAAAGCTTTAAAAAATTAAAATTAAAAAATAAAAATAGAAAATAGACATAATTATTTAATGTTTGCCTTCTCCCATTAGAATGCATGTTCAGTGAGGACATTAACGTATCTGTGTTGTTCATGGCCATATCTTCAGTGCCTTGCCAATGCTCAACACATAGTCAAATCTTAATAAGTAGTTGCTGCTTAACCTACAGAATGGGAGAAAATTTTTGCAATCTATCCATCTGGCAAAGGGTCAATATCCAGAATCTACAAATAACTTAATCAAATTTACAAGAAGAAAACAAATAACTCCATCAAGAAGTGGGCAAAGGATATGAACAGACACTTCTCAAAAGAAGACATTTATGCAGCCAACAAACATGAAAAAAAAAAACCTCATCATCACTGGTCATTAGAGAAACGCAAATCAAAATCACAATGAGATACCATCTCCTGCCAGTTAGAATGGTGATCATTAAAAAGTCAGGAAACAACAGATGCTGGAGAGGATGTGGAGAAATAGGAAAGCTTTTACACTGTTGGTGGGAGAGTAAATTAGTCCAACCATTGTGGAAGACAGTGTGGCAATTCTTCAATGATCTAGAACCAGAAATACCATTTGACCCAGAAATCCCATTACTGGCTATATACCCAAAGGATTATAAATCACTCTACTATACAGACACATGCTCACACATGTTTATCGCAGCACTATTCACAATAGTAAAGACTTGGAACCAACCCAAATGCCCATCAATAATAGACTGGATAAAGAAAATGTGGCACATATACACCATGGAATTCTACACAGCCATAAAAAAAGGATGAGTTCATATCCTTTGCAGGGACAGGGATGAAGCTGGAAACCATCATTCTCAGCAAACTAACACAAGAACAGAAAACCAAATATCGCATGTTCTCACTCATAAGTGGGAGCTGAACAAAGAGAACACATGGCCACAGGGAGAGGAAAATCATACACCGGGGCCTGTTAGGGGGTGGGGGGCTAGGGGAGGGATAGCATTAGGAGAAATACCTAATGTAGATGGCAGGTTGATGGGTGCAGCAAACCACCATGACATGTGTATACCTACATAACAAACCTGCATGTTCTGCACATGTATCCCAGCAACTTACAGTTGCTGCTTGAGTGACTGAAACACAGCTCTTCCTAGTTAAGGATTTCGTTTCGATGTGCAGCTAAAACCTAAGCACTAATAGTCCATTGTAGCTGTGTTTTCCTAAAGCCCTTTGACCTTTATTTTCCATTTCACAAAGTTTGTTATGTATGTGATATATTGCCCTCCTTCTCTTTTCCCTCTTCCCAGTGATGCGTCAAAAATTATTGCATTTTTATTGGGTGAGGCCCAGGTAATCTCTGTTTATAGCTCTGACCTTTCTGGGTGCAAACACAAAGTGAACTTTGGTTTATCTCCTGCCATAATGTAGCTGCTAATTACTGGCAAGCAGGCTGTATTCCACGGCCCATGTGACCAGTTGGGCATGACCAGAGAGAAGCGTGGGGAAGAGTGGGCTGAGGGACTCCACTAGAGGCTGACCATCTGGATTCCCTGCCTCCCAAGGAGCCCAACAGAGCAAAGCAAGTAGGCACAAGGAGTATGGTTCTAACGTGATCGGGGTCATGAAGACGTTGCTGTTGGACTTGGTTTTGTGGTCACTGCTCTTCCAGCCTGGGTGGCTGTATCTGACTTCCCAGGTGAGTCAGAACTGCCACAATGGCAGCTATGAAATCAGCGTCCTGATGATGGACAACTCAGCCTTTGCAGAGCCCCTGGAAAACGTGGAAGATGCGGTGAATGAGGGGCTGGAAATAGTGAGAGGACGTCTGCAAAACGCTGGTAAGAAAATGTTAATAGAATCCTCCTCCACTCTGTTATTACCTCTGGGGACAAAATGTTGCTAAGCAAAGACCTTGTGTTCTTTGTCTGATCACACAACTTTCTCTAAGGGCTGTCCCTAAACCTCTGTTTCATGACAGTAGATCCTTAGAGAGTAGAATTTGAACCCTATTATGCTGTGCTCACTCACACTTCACCTTGCTCTGGGACTAGCCCTGACTCAGGAAATGTAAAGTGTTCATGGCAGTAAAATGTCCCAGTTAAAACTGGGTTTAGGCCAGATGTTGTGGCTCACATCTGTAATCCCAGCACTTTAGGAGGCCAAGGAAGGAGGGACACTGAGCCCAGGAGTTCCAGACCAGCCTGGGCAACATAGCGAGACTCCATCTCTTCAAAAAGAAAATAGATAAAGTCAGTTTATTGCCCAGTTCCAGGAAGGCATCATGTTTCCTTCTGTACACAGAGGTAAGATTTGGTCTAGACCTAAGATTTCACAGGGATACTAATCAAGAAGATGAATTCAGACAGTCAGTTTCACATAGACACCAAGTCTTTCTTTGGGCCTTTTATCCAAAGACATTTGTCTCTAGACTGTTCACTCTTTTTTTTTTTTGAGATGGAGTCTCACTTTGTTACCCAGGCTGGAGTGCAGTGGCATGATCTTGGCTCATTGCAAGCTCCACCTCCCGGGTTCACGCCATTCTCCTGCCTCAGCCTCCCGAGTAGCTGGGACTACAGGTGCCTGCTACCACGCTGGGCTATTTTTTGTATATTTAGTAGAGACAGGGTAGCCTGTTCACTCTTTACATATCCTGTGGCTGTCATTACCAGACATAGTTAATATAAAACATTTGCAATCAAATTCATTGTTGCAGTTCTTCATTGTATCTTTTAGTTATAAAAATAAATTTTATAACATTACATAAAATGTGTAAAATAAAGGGGGAAAAAAAGCATCCATGATTCCCAGCCACCTGGATGTTTCCAGTCTGTTTTCATGTGCTTCTTAGTTTCCTGTTTTTAAGAATGTGGTTGGTGATCACTATGGCATAGAAACAATTTTGAATCCTTCTGGTTCACTTCACATTATTGCACAAGTGACTTTCCTAGAGCGGCATGGCCTTTCTAGTCATCACATGAATTGATGTGTAATATCCACTGGATATTATAATATCAAGTATGTATCATATCCACTGGATATAAATTACCTAATTTGGGGGATACATATGTTAATATATATAATAATTCTCTGATGTAGGATATTTCATCTGTTTTAAACTTCTCATTATTTTTATAATACTTCAATGAATATTTTCATGTAGTTTTTCTCCATTCCCTGAGATTAGATTACCAGAAATAGACTTACTGAGTCAATGAGTATTTAATGCATCTTAATGGTTATTTGTGGTTTTAAGGATGGTATGTCTTAATTGTCTCTATTTAAAATTCTGTGGAAGTAGGCCAGCTGTTCAGATATGAATAATAAGTTACTTCTGTACACATACAACATCTCTGCAATTCTGAAACTAGATTCACACGTAAGTGAACGGATCTGAGCTAGAGCCATAATGGAACGAGGAGGTCATAAAATCCCCTTATTTACCACGGCAATGTGGTGCAATGGAAAGAACCCTTGATTTGTCCTTTGAGGACCCGGATTGGGATTCCTGCCCCAAAGTTTTCTCTCCCTGTGATCCTGGGTTAGTCTCCCTGAAACTTGGTTTCTTCAGTTACTAAGTACCTGTCATGGGGTAGCTAAGTTCTAGGTACTTCAATTACATCACCTCTTTAATCACCACTGCTCTGTGACGTTAGCATGGTTGACACTGGTTTCACAGCAGGAGTTCAACAACTTTGCTAAGGTAATGTAGGTTGTCTGTTTGAAGTGAAATTCAGACCCACATCTGTCTGATCCCAGGGAGTACATGGGTCACTCTTTGGAATCCATCGTAATATCTTTACCCAGTGTGAACTAACTTTCTAACTAAAACAAGGCAGTGGAACATTATGGTTAGAAGCAGATATTTGGAACCTGACAGATCTTGATTTATTTTCCAGCCAGAGCATTCTATGACAGGTATGACCTTAAGCAGCTAAATTTTTGGAACCTGAGTTCCCACACCTATAAATTAGAATAAGTGGTAGTTACCTCATATGGATAGCATGTGGATTCAATCAGAAAACTCATATAAAGTTCCTCCTTCACTGACTGAAACATAGTAAGAACTCAATAAATGGTAGTTTTTGTTGTCATTGTTGTTATTGTTGAGGACGTTAATGTAGTTGTTTTTATTGTTGCTGTGCTGTTGCTACTGCTAGAACATATTACCAAGCACCTAAAATAATTAAATAGTATATTAGTTAGAGCCTTGGTCCCTGACTCGTACAACCTGAATTTGAATTCCTACTCCATTATTTACAGCTGAGTGACATTGGGTGCATTGTTTATCATCTCCAGGTTTCACTCATGTCATTTGTAAAATACAGTTATTAGTGGGCAAGTTGTTAAATGGATCATTTAAGTGGAGAGCTCTTTGGAGATGAAGGAATGAGCTGTGATGCTGAGACTTTTACATCTGTTAATGCATTTTGTTGGATGGATATGCATGCATAGTAAACACAAAAGGTACAGGTTTTGGAGGGAAAGATAGCTCGTGTTCTAAACATGTTGAGCATCATTATTTGGGAAAAATTCTAAGACAATATATCTGAGGATTACATTGAAGAAAAGTAAAAGTTCAGGCATTATAGGTGATGTTCAAAGGGGAAATGACCAGTATTTTTTCTAGGAATCAGAAAAGCTTTGAGGTTCTTGAAGAACATTCAGGATCTAGTGGGAAAGAACATGAAAAAAAGAGGTTCCTTTGACTTCATGACATCACCTCCCTGAGGATGTATGGTTCCAAGGCTAATCACATGACCCATACCCTGGGTGTGCTCCCTCGTGCTGAGCCGGTCCCACTCCTAGACCCTCGCACAGAGGCTTCAGCTTCATGTTCGTCCATGTTGGTCCAACCCCATCCTTAAAGCCTTCGATAGGAAGAGAGAGTTCTGAGCTCATCCCACATTGTTCAGCTTTCCCATCCTCCCAGGAATGAGATATCATTGTGGGATGGACAGTGCCAGTAGGAGAGGATGAAAAGTTGCAGTGGGGGAAATGGCTTATTTTAAAAGTAAACCTTTGATTTGAAGTTATGTCATTGTCTGAAAAATGTTTAGTATTTTCTAGAGAAATCACTTGAGTTCTGGAGTGATAAAAAGGAAGATATTACCCCCATCAAATTAAAAATAAGAGAAAGTAGTACACATACAAGTAAAATATTGAGAGGCAGCATATTATACTATGCTCCATAGAAGCCGTTCTCAAATATTTTGGTATTAGGACCTATTTATTTATTTTTATTTATTATTATTATTTTTTGAGATGGAGTTTCATTCTTGTTGCCCAGGCTGGAATGCAGTGGTATGATCTCGGTTCACCGCAACCTCCACCTCCCAGGTTCAAGCGATTCTCCTGCCTCAGCCTCCCGAGTAGCTGGGATTACAGGCATGCACCACCACACCCAGCTAATTTTTTGTATTTTTAGTACAGACGCGGTTTCTTCATATTGGTTAGACTGGTCTCGAACTCCTGACCTCAGGTGATCCGCCCGCCTCAGCCTCCCAAAGTGCTGGGATTACAGGCGTGAGCCACCGCGCCTGGCCTAGGACCTCTTTAAACTCTTTAAAATTATTGAGGGTGCTGAAGAGTTACGTTTATGTGGTTACATGTATCAGTATTGATTGTACTGAAAATTAAAACTGAGAAACATTTTAAACATTTGTTTATAAATTCATCAAAAAAAACCAAATAAATACCTGTTAGCGTAAATAATATTTTTATTAAAGAAAATCTATATTTCTCAAGCCAAAAAAAAAAAAAAAACAAGTGGGTGAGAAGACTGGTTTACACTTTTGCAAATGTCTCTAATGTCAAGCTTAATGGTAGAGATCTATATTCTCATATTGGCTTCTACATTCAATCTGTTGCAATAATATATGTCATATAGCCTCTGGAGAACCCTATCATATGCTCATCAGAGAAGGAGACTGGAAAAAGTAAGGAATGTCTTAGTATAATTATAAAAATAACTTTGACCCCATGGATCCCCTGAAAGGGACTAAGGGTACCTCAGTGGCTCATACTTGGAGAACTGCTGTTCTACAGCGTATCAAGTTCTAGAATTAGACTTCCCTAAGTTCAAATCCCTGCCCTACTACTTACTAGCTGTGTAGCCTTAAACAAGTTAATCTACCTCTCCAGACCTCCATTGTCTCATGTTTAAATGATGACAAAATATTACCTTGAAGGATTCAGAGAGGATTAAGTGAAAAAATACCTGTAAAAAATCATAGCCCAAAGCTAGGCATATAGTGAAAGAGATCACCTGGCTCTATTCTGTTAATAAGTGAATGAGGAACTGGGGCTTCAGTAGGGAAGTCACTTGTGCAAGGTCACACTCAACAGATGTTGGTTCCCTTTTTCCCAGGCACTATGCCCGAGTTTCTACTTCAGTTTAGCTGTGTCAGTCATGGGCTGCCTGGAGCACTGGATTTTAAAGTGTCATTTTCACTGTCCTTCATGGTGGTAGGAGAGAACAGAGCCCTCATAGAGACAGGAGGTCAAGAGAGAGGAGCTGCAAGTGTGGCCATCTTCCTGTGACTGTGTGCTGCCCTTCACGTCACTTTCTGAGTCCTCTTGCAGTGTTCCAAGACCCTCTCCAACCCTATTTTCTATAGTTCCTCACATGCCCTCTGCCATTCCCCCAGGTGCACTGTAGCCTCATTCATTCTGTTCTCCTCATTTCAAATTATCTATATCCTCTCTATTGGCATGAGAATTAAAGAAAATAAAGGGCATATGGGGCTTAGTACTGAAGCTGGCTCATGGTTACACTCAATTAAGTGTGAATTGCTATTAAAACCATCACTCCCCTCTTCTCTTCCATTAAATAGCCCTGACTGGTCTAATTACATTGACGTCTCCTATTTGGCTAGTCCTACCAAAGTACTGGCATCTCTCATTAAGCTCTCTTATAAATAAAGTATCAGGGTTTTCAAACTTAAAAAAGCAAGGCATGACTTGCAGCCTAGTTGGTAGACATCTCTCAAGTGGCTGTAGAAGTACAAAGACTCCTCCATTCTTTGAAAGAACAAGTCTCTACCTTTTAAAACATTATTTGTTCAGAAGAACAACTTCTATTATAGACACACTTTGCTCTTTTAAAGGTGTGATTAAAAATTATCCAATTTTACAAACCTGGTTTTAAGCTCATTTTACATGCGAGAAACTAAGTCAGAGAAATTAAAATGGCTTGTACAAGAACACATAAGAAATCACTCATAATCCCGGACTGTGGACTGAGGTTTCCAGACTCCCTGTGGACTTGACAAACTTAAGAACATCCCTGCTTGGGAATCAGACATTTGTCCTGATTATTTTTTAATGGAAGGAACCAAAATGTAATAGACAGATTGAGGTCAAATGGTTCTGCTATTACCTTCTAAAACGTGGTGCCTAGCAATCCCCAGGGATATCACCGGCAAGACCCTTGCTTTCATCTAAATATGGGAGTTCTCCATTATACAAACACCCCAAGCCAGAATGAACATAATTCACTTTGGCTTTGGGAGTAGCCCACAGAGGAAATGCCTAACACCAGGAATGGTGTTCTGGTCAGTAAGGCCAGCCATCCAAACAGATATTTCAAAGAGACACTTGTTTTCAATTTATAAGAGGAGAAATGTGTGAGTCAGAGTGAAATCCAAACAAAACTCTCATCTAATTTAAGATGCTAATGAACACATTTTTGTTTTCTTTATCCTTGATGAAAAACATTTTAAAGTAAGAGGACGTGTTTTAAAGACAAAGGGGTTTTCTGGAAATTTTGTAATGTTACACAATCTCCTTCCCTGTCTACTAAGAAAGAAAACAGAATTTTGCAGCACCTTCTTTGGGAAAAATAGATGACAGTTAGACTGTTAACCATGTTCATTTCATGTGAGAAGTGTGGCCACGGCTGCAGGGAACTTCCTGAGGGCATGCAGGAAGTATTTTTCTCATCGTCTATTTACTCTGTATCTTGAATGCTCCAGGAGAGACAGGGGCTAAAGATTGTAATACAACAAGATTCGTCGAGAACAAATAATCATACCCATTGATAAATTTTGGATTTAACGCTTTGATGCGTCACTAAGCTGGTAAAAGGCCATTCCCTCATGTATGAGTTTTGATTTGAGATATCAAAAATGTATAATTGGTTTAGGACGAGACAAACATGGCTTCAATTTCAGATCCCACTATTTACTGCATATGGGACTCTGGTAAGACAAACTCAATAAAGCTTTTGTCTCAGGCTTTGATTTGTAGAAAACTGACCAAGACACCCCTTTTGAGCAAGAATGGTAAATCTGAGACACAGATGTGACAGCTTTTTATCAATAAGTATGATTGCATTAGTAACTATTTCTGATGGGTGTATTTCAACTGCTTAGTGTCCTCTCTATCTGGAAGTGTGACAGGCATCTCACACCTGACTTGTCCACCTCCATCACCACACACACCACATTAGCAAACCTGCTCTTCCCACATTCTTTCTCATCTTGGTCAATAGGAGTTCCCTTCACCCACTTGCTCAGGTCAAAAATATTGGCGTTATCCTGAGTCCTCTTTTTCTCATATTTCATATTGCATTTATTAATTTCCTACCTTCAAAATACATCCTAAATGCAACCATTTTTCTCTACTTTTGCTCCAACTACTGTAGTCCAATCTAACCTAGATTATGAAGAGCATCTTCACTAGTCTCCCTGCATCTGTTTCTGTTGCCCACAATCTATTCTCTGCATCAAGATCCAGAGATGTCCTTTAAAAATAATAGTCAGAAAATATCATTTCTCTGCCCAAAGTCCTCCAAAACTCTTATCCTGGAATAAACTGAAAGCACTTACTAACGCCTACATGGTCATGCACGGTGTGGCCCTCACTCTGACCTCACATCTCACCCATACTACCTCTCACTTACTCTGTCAGGACCACACTGGCCTCCCTGTTCTCTCTGAAATGCCAAGAAGGGTCCTGCCTGGGATTTTTTGCCCTTGCTGTTCCCTCTGACCAGAGAAACCATGTATCGCATGGCTCAGTCTTCACGCAGGTCCCAGTTCCCCCTAGGGCTTTGGTGACCACCCTATCAGAAATGCATTATTCTGTGTAACGCCCAAAGAAAATGTAAGCCTCTTGAAAGCATTGAAACTTTTGTTCAATGCTGTATCATGAGCACAAAGAAGAGCGCCTGGCACATAGCAGGAACTTAGTAACTGTTTGTTGACTGGATGGATAAAGATCAGAGACCAAGGAAGACTGCAGCCTCCTGCAAGTTGGCAGCAAACAGCACCTGGGGACCATGAAAGAACAGGTTATCATAATGTGTATGTCTTTGCTTCCCAACACTCTCCAGTCCATACAGGAGACTTGCTGCATCTAGGGTTGTGAAAAGATGAAGAGGGCAGTGAACACAATGAAAATGTTCTAAAACTGGACCACGTGGATGGTTGCACAACTATATATATTTACTAAAAGTCATTGCATTGTAAACTCAACATGTGTGATTTTTATGATGGATAAATTATACCTCAATAAAACTGTTGAGAGAGAGAGAGAAACACAGATGCAAAGACATAGAGAGACAGAGACACAGAGAGGAAAAAAGTGACCAGGAGTAAAACAAGGGCCCGGGATGTAAATATTCCTAGGCCTGAAAATAGATATCCACTTTTTCCCGGAATCAATCTCATGGCTGGTATCAATTACTGAAAAATAACGCTAGTGTTCTATTTTCCCTCATCTCTGGATGACAGGCCTAAATGTGACTGTGAATGCTTCTTTCATGTATTCGGATGGTCTGATTCATAACTCCGGCGACTGCCGGAGCAGCACCTGTGAAGGCCTTGACCTACTCAGGAAAATTTCAGTAAGTATTTGCTTTTGTGGATGCACCTCATGGCCTACGGGTACCGGATAATCTTAGTGTAAAATGTAAGCACATAACCATGAGGCAGCTCTCCTATCATTTCTAGCCACATAGATGAATGAGTGGCCAAGTACCAGGCAGGAGACTCTGGCTTTATCCCTATAGATTACCCAAATGACAGGGGCCCTCCATGAATCCAGGAAAGTGAGGAGAGCCTTGGCTATGTACTGTGCGTACACTTTCAATTGTAAGGAGAGGAATTCTTTTGCTTTAAATTGTTTTTAAAATTTTGCTTTGTTTTGTTTTTTTGGTTGTTTGTTTATTTGTTTTCTGAGACAGGGTCTCCCTCTGTTGCCCAGGCTGGAGTGCAGTGGCATAATCATGGCTCACTGCAAGTTGAGCTCCTGGGCTCAGGTGATTGTCCCATCTCAGCCTCCCAAGTATCTGGGACTACAGGCATGTGCTACCATGCTCAGCAAATTTCTTATATTATTTTAGAGACAGGGTTTCACCATGTTGCTCAGGCTGGTCTCGAACTCCTGAGATTAAGTGATCTGCCCTCCTTGGCCTCCCAAAGTGCTGGAATTACAGGCGTGAGCCACTGCACCCAGCCAGTTTTTAAGTTTCTTTATTTAATAGTATAAACTGCTATGCCTTTGTGTCCCTCAAGAAATAACTGAGAAATCATGTTTAAAAACATATTTCAAGGCCCCACACCAGAAATCTCTGTTTCAAGTCATCGCCATATGTCAGATCATAGTTAATTGCTTAAGGGTTGAATCTGACACCTAACTTAAAGTAGTAACTGCAGTGTCAAAGGATGGAAATGGGAAGAGGGAGATTCTTGCCTAGTTCCTCCTCCAAATCCCCAAACCACAGTCCCAACCAGAGCTTTATGGAGATAAAGAGTATTACAAGCTCTCTAGAGACAAACAGATGTGCGATGCACCCCCTTACTACAGAAACTAAAGGAAAGGCTGTCTGAGCAGCAGAGCACTGGGAGTAGAGCCATGCCTCTAAACTTTAATCAATAATATCACACCAACCAGGCAGACCACACTCCCGTCAGGAACAATGGCCCCTACAGCAGTGATTCTCAATCTTGGGAAGGTAAGGTGTGCATAAGCATAGTTCGATAAACTCCACATCACAATTTCAGAAATGTATGCTACCTTTCTCTGCCTCCACAGAGAGAGGTATAACCTGGTTCTCTAAAACCAGGGATGAGATGGTCCCAACCAGATTCCCCTTCAGAAATAGGAGAAAATAAGATCAATAATCACCCAATCAATTGCATAGCATTTTACTCACTTCAGCCCTGTTTTATAGTTCTCTCCACAACTGAAACTTGCCCTCTCCCTTCAAAGCACCTCCAAATCTCATCTCACCACTATCTGGCCTACAGACACTACTAATACTACAGCCTCCCAGTCCCTCTTCTGCCTCTTCCCATCCTGCACTGAGAGGAAGCCAGGTTCACCTCCAGTCAGCGCACCTTTGCAAAATACCTTCCCTCCCTGTAGCATCTTTTCCCTCTTGAACCTCTTCATGCCTCAGTTGATCCTTGTCCAGCTCAAGGCACCCTATGCTGCTCTGAGTTTGAGCATCTTGGGAGGCCTCACTTTCTAAACCTCTGGGAGCCTTCGCCTTGCTACTTCTTTCCTGTCTACTGAGTACTTTTCTTAGTTTTAGGAATTCATTGTTGTTTTCTCTCCTACAGAATGCAAAACGGATGGGCTGTGTCCTCATGGGGCCCTCATGTACATACTCCACCTTCCAGATGTAGTAAGTAATACTACTGTGAACTGAAGTCAGGACATGATATTGCAACTTAAAGAAACAACAGTCTAGTCAAGGCAACACAATCAGAGGTGTTGAGGTCTAGTATTTTGCCATCTCTCCATAACTGTCATTCTCTTATCCAGGTAACTTCCCTTGCTCAGCATGGAGTGAATGTCTGTAGCCATCCAGGTTGAGTCATTAACGTCTGACCTTGAGAGAAAGCATGGTATGAGTAAAAAGTCAGAGTTTTGAGCAAAAGCAGGAAAGACAGTGAAATTGGATAATTTGAGGAGTTTAATAAATAAAATATTCACAAAAGTATGGGTAGAGGGCTGGGAAACACAAAAGAAAGTGTAGCACCCCAGGGTATTAGTAGGGTTCTGTTCTATCCTGTAGGTCTGTGAAAGTGGGGAAAATAACAATATGTTTAGTTCATGGGGTTATTTGAGGGTTATATAAATGAGATGTTAAAGTCCTCTGTACAGTGCCCTTACTATCTTAGAACAAAGCTCTCAATATATTCTAGAATGAATATATTTTTCTGGCTCTGGGAAAATTACCCTCATCTCTTTCATTCATTTTACACAATGTAATTATCACCAAAATATACTGTGTTCTGCTAATTACACCTCCCTAATCAAAATCCTGCTCAAGTTCCTTTTTTGTACCTGTTCAATCTGACCCTGAATCAAGAATCACCCTTCATCTACACAGAGAAAACTGTGCAGAGGATCACTCGCAATGGATTTTGGAGGGTAAACATTAGACCTCTGAAAATTCTGTTGCGAAGTTTGCTTTTGTCACCTCACACCCACCATTACAATCAGTCTCAGATGCTCAGGCTCACTGAGCACTTTTTCAGCTTCTCTTCCATACCAAAATGCAGACAGATCCAGAATCTTACTCTTCCTTGCATTTGTTCCCAATTGTCATCTAACCTGATCACTTACTATATTGCTATAGAGTATGCTCAAAAGGAAAGGAGGATTGGAAAAACTGATTCACCATTTATGAAGACCTTCTACGTGCAAAGAAGCATTTTAGCTGTTTCAGAGTAGAGAGAATTAAGTAAAACACAGCCCCTGCCCACCCAAATAGAGAAGGTGACAAGGACTCTCCTGACCAATACAAGGCAGTGAGATCAATGCCACCAGGGAAATAGAAACAGGAAATTGCAGAGGGCAGGGATCAGTGGCACCCGCCTGTAATCCCAGGGCTTTGGGAGATCGAAGCAGGAGGATCCCTTGAGCCCAGGAGTTTGAGACTAGCCTAGGCAACATAGCGAGACCCTGCTCTACAGAAAATTTAAAAATAAAAAAATTAGCCAGGTGTAGTCATGCATGCCCAGCAATGTGGCAGGCCAATATGGGAGGATCACTTGAACTGAGGAGGTCAAGGCTCCAGTGATCCAGGATCACACCACTTCACGCCAGCCTGGGTGTCAGAGTGAGACCCTATAAAAGAGAAAGAGAGAAAGGTGAGAGAAAGAGGAGAGGAGAGGAGAGGAGAGGAGGGAAGGAAGGAAGGAAGGAAGGAAGGAAGGAAGGAAGGAAGGAAGGAAGGAAGGAAGGAAGGAAGGAAGGAAGGAAGGAAGGAAGGAAGGAAAAAGAAAGAGAGGAAGGGAGAGAGAGAAAAGGGAAAAGAAAAGAGAAGCTGTAGTGTGCACAGAAAGGAAGAGTCACCTCTGTTTGAGGGGACTAAGATTCAATGGGGGAAAGAAACCTCATGAAGGAGATGCAATTGTTTGCATGTTGAAGAATGGGTAAAATTTTAATGGGTAGAGAGATGAGGAGATGAGCTTTCTAGCCAGGCAGAGGGAGAAGTACGTGTAAAAGCAAACAAGCAGGGAAATGAAGAACTCTGTATTAACCAGAGTTCAGGAAATGTATAGGGGAATAATAGAGATAAGACTAGCAAAATTAAGTAGGACCATATTTGGAAGTTCATGGGAGGAAAGTCCAGGTAAAGGAAGTTGCATTTAATGAGATTCGCATCAGAAATCACTAAGGTTTTAAGCTTGGGAATGCCAAGAGAAGCAGCCCAACTTTCAGAAGAATGATTGACCACAGTGTATAGGAAAGACACAGGCAGAGACTGATGACAGGAAAGTCAGCAGAGAAGGAGGGCCTCGATTAGCAAGAAGGAAGTGGACATGGAAAGGGAGAATAACTGCAAAGATATTTGAAGGTAGAATCAATCAATAGTATGATGCTGGGGTGAGAGATGGAAAGTAGTCAAAGAAGCCTTTACAATCTCAAAACACTAAAATAAATGAAAAAAATCTCAAAACACTAAAATAAATGAAAAACAGTTTGGAGGAACAGAAATGAAAGAGAATGCTGACTGTGAACATTATAGTTTGAGATGCAAGCAGGAAGCTCACTAAAACCTTTTGATGGAGCACTGAAGAAGGAAGGGGATGTTGTTTTCCTTCCTTCGTTAAATACATATTAAGCACCTACATATGAGCCTAGCTGACTGGAGACACCAAGGTGAACAAGCCAGGCATGACCCTGCTTTCAGGGAGCTTACAGTCTAGTGGAAGAAACAGATATTAAATAGATACTCACCCAAATAGTGACCTGGTCTTAGGTACCATGGAAAGTTTTCCTGATAGATAAAGAGATACATAATCTAGGAGCTGAAGAATGAGTAAGAATCAGTCTGGCAAAGAGGCAGGTGAACATCATTCCTGGCATTTGTCAAGGCCCTGATTGGGAATGAAGATTGATAAGTTTAGGTAACTATGAAATGGTCCAGGTGTTGAGCAAGGGAAGGAAAGCTCTCAAATCCCCAGCTGATGTCTCACAGGCAGTTAATTGCAGAGCTGGGAAGAAGGCAATGCATGGCAAAGTGTAGATGGCATCTTTTTGGCTTTACAACGATGGTGGCTGTGGTGGTCCGTCCTTTTTCTGAGTCCGACTTCCCTAGTATCCCAGCCCAGATATCATGACAACTCACTTTAGAATAAATCAAAATAACCCAGCCACATATTCACAAAATTGCCTAGAGGGTGCTTAGAACACAGCATATGCTCAACAAGTGTTTTTAAACTCAGCTTTATGAGAAAGACTCCTATATACATGATAAATCTGCTTTAATGACCTGATTTCATTCTTACCATTCATACATACATGCTGAAACAGGTTAAAGAGGGATCTTATTTGTGCTACTAAAGTTAATCCTGATAATGGTTTTTTCTTCTCAACCTCTTGACACAGCCTTGACACAGAATTGAGCTACCCCATGATCTCAGCTGGAAGTTTTGGATTGTCATGTGACTATAAAGAAACCTTAACCAGGCTGATGTCTCCAGCTAGAAAGTTGACATACTTCTTGGTTAACTTTTGGAAAACCAATGATCTACCCTTCAAAACTTATTCCTGGAGCACTTCGTATGTTTACAAGAATGGTACGGAGTCCGAGGACTGTTTCTGGTAAGCAGGATCATGAAATTTCATTAGCACTTGCCATGGAAAGAAGCCATAGGATCATGGAGGCCACCTAGTTATTATCAGATACACCTTCCACCGGTAACAGCATTGGGTATAGACACCAGTTCACTTTCTCACACATAAATAAAAGCAAAGGGGATCAAGTAAATATAGAGTTGTAAAAATAATCAGTATAGTTTGCATCTGCAACACTCTTTACTGTTTTGAAAGTACATTCACATCAGTTTTATTGATTTCCTACAGTACGTTATCTGAAGAAAATAAAACAAGTAATAGGATCCCTATTTTACAGATAAGGAAAATGAAAGCCAAGGGTTAATGTTTTCACACTCCTGTGTAAGAAACAATATCAGAGAACATGCATCTTGCCTATTCCTACAATTAATTAGAAAAAGATGATCTCACACTTCTTCAGAGGAACAAGAGGTGGGGGAGAAACAGGAAACAATGGGTATTGTATTAATAATAGTTTGTTTTCATACTGCTATAAAGAACTGCTCGAGACTGGGTAACTGATGAAGGAAAAAAGGTTAATTGACTCACAGTTCAGCATGGCTGGGGAGGCCTCAGGAAACTTACAATCATGACAGAAGGCGAAGGACAAGCAAGGCACTTTCTTCAAAAGGCAGCAGGAAGGACAAGTGCTAAGCGAAGAGGGAAGAGCCCCTTATAAAACCATCAGAACTCATGAGAACTTACTCACTATCACGAGAACAGCATAGGGCAAACCACCCTCATGGTTCAATTACCTCCACCTGGTCTCTCCCTCGACAGGTGGGGATGATTGAGATTATGGAGATAACAATTCAAAATGAGATTTGGGTGGGGCCACAGAGCCTAACCATATCAGGTATCATTACTAAAATAAAATGGAAAGATTCATTCAACTCCAACAAAAGTGGTAGAGGAAATCTTCTGGCTGGGTTGCTGCCTGTACTTCCAGGATGCTGCTTAATTCTGCAGTCTCTCTCCACCTAATTATGCAAAAGACTAAGATGGGATACTACCAGGGGTGCGCATCTAGGGACCTACAGGAATCAACCCACGGTATCTAATGTGAGGTTTAAACAGGAGCAGAAATTCTTCCTATCAACTTTGAATTTTTGTACTGTAGATTCAAGGGTTTCAACTTATCTATGATAATGGGACTAGTTGATAAAGCAGAGGAGAACCCTCTTCCTGCAAACAGCTGGAAGCCATCACAAAGGACTCACAAAATGTCTACTATTTACATGTATACATGAAGATCCCTAAAAGCTCCCCCATCCTTTCACTAATTTAGAGCTTCACAATCTAAACTAGAGGTATCATGGTGTGTGCTGTCTATCGTGTTAATAGCAGAAATGAATTTTAGATGAACAAATCTTAGGATAGATCTGCAAAAAAGAAGTGAAAGGCCTGAAAGGCCATGAGGGAACTAAGCTGTTTTCTTAGTTTCTCTCTTTCCTATTCCAGGTACCTTAACGCTTTGGAGGCCAGTGTTTCCTATTTCTCCCACGAACTCAGTTTTAAGTTGGTGTTAAGACAAGATAAGGAGTTTCAGGATATCTTAATGGACCACAACAGGAAAAGCAATGGTAAGAAGACATGAAGATAATTTTGTTGGTTTTTTTTTGCTAACTTCTTCTTTATGACTACCACCTCCTTATAAGTCATTTCAACAAATCTTCCACTGCAGAGCTATCATCATTCCTCCTACATATTTTGTCTATTTTGGGAGATCTATAATTGCGTGCAACTTCATTATATTGTTCCTTTCATTGACTAAAACCTTATCCTCTGAGAGAAAATCCATAAGTATGACTGAGTAATTAACATAATAATGATAATGCTAAAATCCAGCTTTTATAAACCCAAATGATATTATGACCCACCCTCAGCAAACTCTTATAAAATTCACCTCAATGCAACATATTATTGGATTTGTGACTAATCTTCACACATTATGAGCCCCAGTCCTCCTGGTGACCAAGAGGATGAATTTATTGATTATATAGCTTCATGCAAAATTATAAGGTAAGCAAAGATTATCTCACTTTCCTAATCTTTCTGTATCTTACCTGCCCAGTGATCTACCAGCTAGAGACCAAGTATGAAAGCCTAATTGGATAAAATTTATCCACAGATAAAAGACCACACATTGGGTACAGTGTACACTGCTTGGCAGACAGGTGCACCAAAATTTTAGAAATCACCACTAAAGAACTTATTCATGTAACCAAACACCGCCTGTTCGCCCAAAAACCTATTCAAATAAAATTTAAAAAACCTCATCCTCACTAAGATATTAGGGGATTTGTTGCACTTTCCACAGAATTCTGTCTACAAACAAGAATGTATCAGGGGCAAAGGAATCAATTGTGAGAATTTTCTACAAGGGAAGATACTTGCTTGGTGGATTCCCTATCATTTATTGCCATTATCAAGCATTTGTTATATTAATGACCTACCAGTTGCAAAAACATTAACCAAGATATGGTGGGAAAGAAATATGTGAGTATTTATGTCTCTAAAGACTTTACAATTCAACAGGGCAGCATAATGGCACAGCATCTAAAAAGATCTAATGAAGTCTCCCCCGACTCCTCTCACTCATAGAACTGTGCATTCAGGATAGCTGGCAGAAATTCGTGGTAGACTTCAGATTGGACTCTGGCATTGGAGTTACTAAGATGAAGTTTTGAGTTAAGAGGCTACAGATAAAGCCCAAGTTGCTTAGGGAGACTTTATAAATTCTTCCCCATTCTCACTTTTATAATATCTTTTTCAACCACTTTTACAAATGGTGAGGTATACTTCACTTATCTGTGACAACATATTCTGTAATTACTCCAGCCTGGCATAATGGAATAAGAACTGAACTTGACTGTCACAGCTATCTTTGTCATCTACTAGTTCTTTGACCCTTTGGCATCTTCGCTTCAGCCTCCTTAAATCTATAAAATTAAAAGAATGATGGACTAGATGATTTTTTTAAAAAGATCCCATTCAGCTCTATTCTGACTCTATAATTGTAAATGAAAAACAAAAAAAGGAGGAATTTAAGAAATTGGAGTTTATCTTTAAAAAATTTTACATTAACCTACTGGGTTCATATTCAGGCAACTGGTTCCCTCTCTGTTTGTCTGTAGACTGTCATATATTGATCTCCTTGTCTTACCTTCTCCTCCAGTGATTGTTATGTGCGGTGGTCCAGAGTTCCTCTACAAGTTGAAGGGTGACCGAGCAGTGGCTGAAGACATTGTCATTATTCTAGTGGATCTTTTCAAGTAGGTATAATATTTCGAAAAACCCTCCTCCTTTCAAAAAGGAAGTATTCCAAGGATTTCCAAAAGGCACATTCTTTTTTCTCTTGCTTTGCACAACCCCTTATGGGGTTACGTATGATGATAATATTTGAACTCCGTCACACCCTCATTCTTATTTACTTAATTGTGGCTTTAGCAGAGATGCATTCCTTTGACACCCTCACCATTTGTAAATAGAAAAGGTTTATTATAGCCCCCATTAAACCCACATGTGCATTTATGACTGAGGCCTGCTCAGTCAACATAGAATCCTGGCTGGGTATGGTCGCTCACACCTGTAATCTCGGCACTTTGGGAGACCTAGGCAGGAGGATCGCTTGAGTCCAGGAGTTTCAGACCAGCCTGAGCAACACAGTGACACCCCATCTCTATTAAAAAAAAAAAAAGAAGAAGAAGAAGAAGAGGAAGAAGAAAGAAAAAACATATGACCCTGATCTCTAGCCAGATTTTAAAGTCTTTATCCAGGAAATAATAAATCAACTAAAGACTCAATAATATTGTTCCTGGTAATGCCAGCCCCATTTTCTTCCTTCAGTTGCTAATGGCCTTTGGTCCTAGATTACTTTTCCTTCAGCCACCTCTGATAAGCTTGAAGTTTCAGTTATATGAGTCTGATATACACAATTATTCCTCACCCTCTGTGGTGTAGTCACTAGGTGGTGCTCTTTTCCTCCACATTTCTCTGGGCCAAGGAGAAAAAATGCTGGAGAGTAGAAAGCACCTTTGATTACATCCCATCTTTTTTTTAATCGCTAATTATCTGATATGGTTGGAGACCCCACTGACAAGCTGTGCCAAGGTAATATTTGAATCAAGTTAGGCTTGAAGAAGGTGTCACTGCCATGCCCATGCCCCTTGTCTCCAGAAGCCAGATCACATGACTTCGCTTATCTGACTGGACCATTAATCATTACCTGTCTGTACTCAGACAGGAGGCTGTTACTGTCTAGATCTTTCCCGTATTTGCCTGATCATTTCACCCACACTAACAATACTTCTCACAGCATGAATGGAAATGAAGTATAGGAACTGCAGGCTTGTTTGATGGCCAGACATTCATGAAAGTAATTTAATTAACCAACTAGACTCTTAACTACAGAAGTACAGGGAAGAGGTCAGAGTTACCGATATTTCACTTCAAGAACCTCATTGATTTCAATAGCTGCTTTGCCCCTGGAAGGAGCCCTTAGTGTACCCTGGTTGGTGTAATTTTACTTTCAGAAATCCTCAATAAACCACCAAAGTGCTGGCATTCCTCTGTGACTAATCCCAAAGGACACCTGGCTATGTTTTGGAAAGCTCATGAGACTAAATTAGACATAATATGTTCACATTCTAATTCTGACACTTCTGGTTGTTTTGACTCTTGGATTTTTGTTAGCATTTTGAGATTAAATCTTCTCATTTGTAAAATGAGAATTAAAATGCCTTCTTCATAGAGGTGCTTCTAGGATTAATGTGATAATAGGAGTAAAATATCCAATACAGTTCTTAACACATAGTAGATGTGTTCAAATATTAAATATGCTGGGCACAGTGGTGCATGCCTGTTGTCCCAGCTGCTTGGGAAGCTGAGGCGGGAGGATGGATAGCTTGAATCTAGGAGTTCAAGACCAGCCTAGGTAACGTAGCAAGACCTTGTCTCCTAAAAAAAAAATGTTTTTAAATAAAAACATTTAATAATGGTCAGCCTAATTACAGCAGTTCAAACATATCAGATTCTTTTCAAACCTCAAAATAACAGGAAGCTTAGAAACCATAGCATTTGAGGCCGGGCTATTGGCTCACACCTGTAGTCCCAGCACTTTAGGAGAGGCAGGCAGTTCACCTGAGGTCAGGAGTTTAAGACCAGCCTGACCAACATGCTGAAAACCCGTCTCTTCTAAAAATCCAAAAAAAATAGCCGGGCTGGTGGTGGGTGCCTGTAATCCCAGCTACTCGGGAGGCCGAGGCAGGAGAATCACTTTAACCTGGGAGGTGGAGGTTGCAGTGAGCCGGGATCATGCCATTACACTCCAGCCTGGGCAATAAGAGTGAAACTCCATCTAAAAATAAAATAAAATAAAAAGTAAAAGTAAAAATAAACCATAGCATTTGCACGGCAATCTTAGACAGTATTGAGAGTCTACAATGTGCCAGGCATTGTCTAGGAGTTGAGGGTACAAGAATCAATAAGCTAATGTTCCATATATCAAAAAGCTTACCGTGTTAGAGGAGAGGTTTAGTCTTTTTATGCTTATATTTCACCATCTAAAACATAAGTTTAGTGATAAAATTTCTCTCTACCATGTCTCAATATCTCTAAATTGTTAAAAGCACTTAAGGAAAAGAAAGTTTCTACCTATAAACCAAGAAAAGCAAGCATGAGCTCACATGTCCACAGCCCCCCAAAATCTCAAAGAAATCAAGAAATATCTGTATTCTCGTTTTCTTTTCCTTTATGTATGTTAACCACAATTGCTTAAATTCTCTTATTTAACCTAGCAAGCACAGAAGAAAACAATTTTATCTGGGGAAAGTAGAAAGTTTTGCATATTAATGAAAAAAAATGTTTTAAACTATTTTCAAAGTTGATGATATAGTTTGTGTGAACTGTAGAAGATATATCTCTATTTTTCCTAATTTTCATGAGGAACCTGTGCTTTTTATTACAGTGACCAGTACTTTGAGGACAATGTCACAGCCCCTGACTATATGAAAAATGTCCTTGTTCTGACGCGGTCTCCTGGGAATTCCCTCCTAAATAGCTCTTTCTCCAGGAATCTATCCCCAGTAAGCTATTATTTTATGTTATAGTATAAATTATATATTATTATTTTCTTTGTCAAGGGTAAGATACTTTTTGTCCATTTAGGACCCAAATTCTAAAATGAGCAATTATTTTTACTTGCTCCAATTCACTCAACAAATGTTAACTGAAACCAACTACACGTACGGCATTTTGAAACAGCAGGGTCCCTATCAAAGCTCTTAACTGTAGGTCACTCTGCTAGACTATAGAACAGCCCAACAGCGGACACATGTGCAACATTGGCATGAAAGTAACAATATGGAAAGACAGGAAGAAGCCCTGCTAATGAGGGTCAATCTTACACTTATAAGAGGTAGACATTAAACAATGTAAAATAAAGCAAGGGTTACGGGAAAGTTCCCTACGTCCTAAGGCAAGATTTTCCTGTCACTGATATTAAAATCCTCCCATTAGAAATGTGTATTCCTAGGTTAAGACATTGTCTTCCATTATAATTAAGTTGACCATTGTCCAAATTTGCCCAGGAGAGTTTTGGTGTATTCCTGTTTCCCACTATACCATCTGGTTTAGCATTTGTGCAGAAATAAGAGCCTCCATTTGGACACTCAATCGTGGCCACCTTATTATAATGCAGGGCTCCTGATTCTAATAGTATATTGGGCTTTGTCAGTCCCTGTACTTTCATACGATTAAATCTATTAGATGCATTCTGCCCACAGAGACAAACCTTTGAGAGCAGACTGGGATGGGAGGAGAAGGAAGGGGCAATGATGATGACATTAAAACAACTTTGGGATGGCAAGTCAAGGGCCAGGCCCAAAAAGCTGCAAAGAAAGATGGATATCTCTGGGGTGTCACAGTTTTTCCCAGCTAGAAGTTCTAAGTCCCCCCATTTACGACCGTGCCAAAATTAGAGACTGCATCCTCTTTTGGAGCTGGGTCTTAACTGGATTCGTTTTACCTCATGAAATGATTTCAGCAAAAGAAACTGAAACCAATGAAGGGGTTTCATTTTTCCAGCAAATATAATTCTGAGTGTAATATCTGGATATCACTTGACCCTCTTCATGGTTCTAACAAAAACACGATTCTTTGCAAATGGGCAGTTCAACATGCCCGAGGTAATGGAACCCACTTGGTCTGAGTTCAGCAAGGGCTTTTAATTCATCACTCAGCCCTGTGAAGGTCACCATTCTCCAGCAGCCAAGGCACAGCAGTTCTGACCCTCTCCATTATTTTTCCCAGGGCAGGCATTTGGGGCATGAAATAATACCCAATCAGAATTGTATTCAAAGCAAGGTCAGTGGTATCATCCAATCAAAACTGCTCATGTTCCATTCAGAATACTGAAATGCAGGGATTGTTTTTGGTTTCTGATTTTTGGGTTTCTCTTTTGCACTTTAATAAAAACAATCAACTACAAGCTAACATTATTTCTATATAAAATCTTATAAGAATTATGAAAATGCTTCATGTTGCCTTTCCTGGTTGATTTGTATTTTTTTCATCATGGGAATGAAGTATAACTGCTTATAGTTACTTCCCTCATTTTATTGATTCCAAGAGAAGACAGAATTGTGACATGGGATCATAAAGAACACTGACCCAAAGAAGAGTTATTTTTCTTTCTTTCTCTGTTTCTTTTGGTTTTTTTGTTTTTGTTTTTGTTTTTTTTGAGATGGAGTCTCACTCTGTCACCCAGGCTGGAGTGCAGTGGGATCTCAACTCACTGCAATCTCCACCTCCTAGGTTCAAGTGATTCTCCAGCCTCAGCCTCCTGAGTCCTGAGTAGCTGGAATTACAGGCGTGTGCCACCACAGCCGGCTAATTTTTTCGTATTGTTATAGAGATGGGGTTTCTGCATGTTGGCCAGGCTGGTCTTGAACTCCTGACCTCGGGTGATCCACCCGCCTTGGCCTCCCAAAATGCTGGGTTTACAGACATGATCCGTCTCACCCGGCCTCCAAGGAAGAGTTTTCTAAAAGTCTCATTAAATAACATCCCTTCAATTCCCCCGATATCCCTTTAACTTTCCAGTTACCCTGCTGATCACAACAACCTTTTGTTCTAGGCTCAAGACCAGATTCTTTTCTGAAGGACCCGTTTTGATATTTTCCTTTTTTTATTTAGATAAAACGAGACTTTGCTCTTGCCTATTTGAATGGAATCCTGCTCTTTGGACATATGCTGAAGATATTTCTTGAAAATGGAGAAAATATTACCACCCCCAAATTTGCTCATGCTTTCAGGAATCTCACTTTTGAAGGTACTGATCTATAAAGAGCAAATAACCCCAAGGTGAAGAAATATGGACTTTTTGAGTGGATTTGGGGCAACAAAGAGGGTTTAACAATAGATGATTCCACAGCTAAATCCCTTTAAACTCAGCTGGATGCAAACATCATTACATAAACTTTGAGGGTGCTGTTATTGATAACTGAACCCCAGTTTATGCTTCAGTCTTTTAGAATCTTTGGATGTCACAGAAAGGGCAGGTAGTGCAGGTTTTGTACTTATGAACCAAGCTCCTCATAAAGCATTTTGAGCGGTGATGTCCTGACTGTGCTTGGAGACTAACAAGAGGATAAATATTTGCAGTTTGATTTGGGTCCGTCCATATCTCCTTTCCGTCCTTCAAGGATCTGGGACCCTGTGTTAAACCTTTAGCTATCAAAACTCCACAAAATAATACCCTCCAAAACAACATGAATCTCCTGAACTGCATGGATCAGCATTGCCCTTTCCTACAAGTCCCTAGTGAAACTCCCATCTTTCATTTCCCAGATCTCATCCTGAGACTGTGAAGAAATTTTCCTCTAAATATAATGTGTACTAAGTCAAAGAAAAATTATAGTGGCCTTTTCTAACTTGCCGCAGAGTCTTACTCTATGACACCTTTATTTTACTGCAGAGTAAGTGACTGTCTCTGTAGGCTTCGGAGGGCAGCAGATGCCCAGCATTAGGACTGAGGGCTGCACCAGTGGCTATGGTGTATGACAGAGGTGGGAAGAGATCACTTCTGCTTCACTGAAGATGCAGCAAGGGAGACACAGTAATTTGTTGGTCATCCCATGTGTCCCAGGTTCTACCAGGCACTTTATATGAACTCTTAATTTCCTCACTTCCATGACCATGGTTGAGCATTTTAATGGATTAGCACGGGCTTAACATTTGGCTTAACATTTAGGAAACAAACAAATGTTGGTTCCCGCCACCTACCAGCTGTATGACCCTTAATATCTCTGACTAAATAAATTATTTCTCACCAATATAACAGAGATAATAATAGTTTCTATATCATGACATTCCAGGAAGAATAGTATGATAATGCGTATAATCACTTAGCACAGAGCCTGGTATATTGTAAACAGGAAATAAATGTTCATTGTTACGTTGAGCCATGTGAAGTTGCTAATTTGATCACTTTTTTTTTTAACTAAATAGGTTTATCTTATATTGCTATTTCATAGATGACAAAACTGAAACTCAGAAAACTTAAGTAATTTTCTTCAATGTCTTCAGCAAACAAGTGATAGTGAAAAAATTTTGATCTTCCTACAGTCTATGTTAAGATTGCGCAGTGACCCTATACACCATGCTAGGAGTTCTGGAAATATTCTTAGCAAAAATGTATCACTAATAATCAAGAGACTTATTGACTCATTACATTTAGTACCACCCTAAATGCAATGAAAAGGTTTTTTGTTTTTTCTAAATAAATACATCTCCCATAAAAATGCCCTCCAGAGATCTCTGGGCCAAGAAGCCAATCCAGGTGCCATCTGATTAGACTATTAATGTCAACAGTGTTTTCAGTACATTTGAAACAGAGATATTTGAACCCGTTTTACCCTCTCTGTCATGATCCAACTTATGTGTCAGGCAAAAATCAACAATGGCCTCTAACATACTCTGATCTTGCCCTAGGGTATGACGGTCCAGTGACCTTGGATGACTGGGGGGATGTGGACAGTACCATGGTGCTTCTGTATACCTCTGTGGACACCAAGAAAGTATGTCTCACTGCTTGTCAGAAAATGCAGGGTGCTGTGACTGGGTGAGGAGGGATAACTTAGAAGAGGAGCACTAGCAAAGGAATTAGAGAAACTATGTTTAGAATCTGAAGACAGTTCATTTCAACTTCATAATTACACCCCACTTCGGGTAGTATTCCTGAAGCCTTTTGACCCATAAAACTTCTTACTCAGAATATCCACTTTATTTACTATTAATATGTCTATACCTCTATATCTATATCTATATCCATCACAAGTCTTTCCTAATAATTTTTTACTCATTTTCACAACTAAAGATTTCAATGAAATATTCCCTGTTATCTCCATTTGAACTCTCAGGAAAATCATTAAATGGGTACATCTGAGCCCCAAATAAACAGCCCTAAAATGCTATGCTTTTATTCATATTATATTCATTTTTTTCCCTCACCTACATAGTAGGTTCTTTAAAGAAAAGAAGTGGTCTACTCACCTCTCCATCTCTTCAGTGCATAGCTTCTTATCTGGCACACCATTGATGGCTGGTCAACATTTAATCACAAAAAACAAACAAACAAACAAAACACCTGTCTTCATGTCATCCAATGTTGTATTCATCCAAACTATAAAAGCCACTGTTCCAGCTAACCAAGGGGTCGGTAAAAAGGTTTATATAGGAGGTCAGGTCCTAACATAACATAAGATGTATTCTTTTTTTTTTAATTTTCCAATGCGAGTGTTATGACACCCTAAGTCATATACTAAATGTGTCTATCAACCCAGCTTTGTAAAAGACATCTGCAATGGAAAATGTGAAAAGCTAGAGAAAAGATGTCCAGGTTGAGAAAGCTAAACCAGAAATTTGCTAGCAGCATTCCATAAATGTAATTCGTAGTTTCTAGATCCTATATTGAACCTTTAATATAATGTTATGTTTAGCATACATTCCATAAGAATACCTTAACATAAGATCCTATCAATACTTCAGTTACTAATAGCGATTACAAAGGTACATGCATTCCTCTCTGAGTTATTCGCATCTGGGATGGTGCCCATGACCTTCCTAGACAGAGGCAGGCAGAAACAGGTGAGATCTAATGTCAGTCTCATAACTATACTTCTAAATGGAAAATGTTGCTCTGTGCATTTATTCTCTCTATAAGCAAATTCAGTTGAATTTTTCAATAATGTAATACCATAGGTTGTGGTATATAACATGTATATTTGGGGAAATGGGATCTTCTCAAAATGTAAGGTTAAAAGGATGATAATCTATATCCAGGATAGGTCTCAAGAGAGATTCAATATGCCACATCCTAATGTAAAGGAAAAAGAGAGAAAGAAAAAGTAATGACAATATAACATTGGGCTGGGTGCAGTGGCTCACCCCTGTAATCCCAGCACTTCTGGAGGCCGAGGCAGGCGGATTACTTGAGGTCAGGAGTTCGAGACCAGCCTGGCCAACATGGTAAAACCCCGTCTCTACTAAAAATACAAAAATTAGGCAGGCATGGTGGTGCATGCCTGTAATTCCAGCTACTTGGGAAGCTGAGACAGGAGAGTCACTTGAACCTGGGAGGCGGAGGTTGCAGTGAGCCAAGTTCACACTACTGCACTCTAGTCTTGGTGACAAAGTGAGACTCTGTCTCAAAAAAAAAAAAAAAAAAGAAAAAGAAAAAGAAAATATAACATCGTTGTCCAGAACAGTTTGAGGGTACAGTGGTAAATTTAAAAGGATGGTCATTGACATGGTTTGGCTGTGTCCCCACCGAAATCTCAACTTGAGTTATATCTCCCAGAATTCCCATGTGTTGTGGGAGGGACCCAGGGAGGTAATTGAATCATGGGGGCCGGTCTTTCCCATGCTATTCTCGTGATAGTGAATAAGTTCTCACGAGATCTGACGAGTTTATCAGGAGTTTCTGCTTTTGCTTCTTTCTCATTCTCTCTTGCTGCCACCATGTAAGAAGTGCCTTTCACCCTCCACCATGATTATGAGAACTCCCCAGTCATGTGGAACTGTAAGTCAAATTAAACCTCCTTTTCTTCCCCAAAAACGAGAAGAAAAAATTGTTTTTCCCAGAGGTTTCATGGACTCACAGTTCCACATGGCTGGGGAGGCCCCACAATCATGGTGGAAGGCGAAAGGCACATCTTACATGGTAGCAGGCAAGAGAGAATAAGAGCCAGTGAAAGGGGAAACCTCTTATAAAACCATCAGATCTCGTGAGACTTATTCACTACCACAAGAATAGCAGGGGAAAGACCGGTCCTATGATTCAATTACCTCCCCTGGGTTCCTCCCACAACACGTGAGAATTCTGGGAGATACAATTCAAGTTGAGATTCTGGTGGGGAAACAGCCAAACCATATCAAGTCATCTTTCAGATCTCCCTTACAAAATTGACTCAATATATGCAGCAGTAATTTAAGAATATATTAATATTTCCATTGGCAAATTACTTGAAAATGAAATCTTTTATTTTAGAAACTAATTAGTGTCATGTACAAGAAAAGTATATTAGAGCCAAGGAATAGAAGAGATTAGAAAATTAAGTAACTGATAGAAGTTGAGAAGTGTAGTTATTTCAGGGCCCCTTGACATGTATCAAAATGACATAATAGATTTTAGCTCTGCTGCATTTTCTTGAGAGCTTTTTTCAAAAGCAACTTAATATTGTGGAAAACACTAGTGTTTCATTTGTCATGTGACTTGGAGCTAGCCGTTTAATATTTCTTGGCCTCTAGTTTAACATTTGAAAAATGAAAGACTTGAACTAGTTCACTAAAGGCCCACAGAATCTGTGCTGGACAGACAGGAGTTAATGGTGTAGTGTATGGGCATAATGAAATAGAAAAGTAATTGGTCCATCTGAACTTATATCTATGTTCATGCTGGGAACCAATAAACGATCCTAACTAGCTGGTTAACAGTTGCCTTTTTTCACTGAGAAGTGTTATGTAAATCAAGTGTCATTGAGTAGAATCATTAATCTCACCAGAATTTGTTCTAAAATGATTTACTGTTCATCCTTTTCCTTTTTTGTGCCCTGACACAGTACAAGGTTCTTTTGACCTATGATACCCACGTAAATCAGACCCATCCTGTGGATATGAGCCCCACATTCACTTGGAAGAACTCTAAACTTCCTAATGATATTACAGACCGGGGTAAGATATCCCTAATGAATTTTCTTTCCCTAACACTGTTTTCCTGATAAGAAAAGTAAACTCTATTGTTTATGTAATTAGCCTGTGCTTTTTGCTGTGTTTTGTCTGCTGTCCCAGTTTGATTTGCTGGGTTTGTAAATGTGGTCTTTACTTCCCTGCACAATGAATGATATTATAGTTCTGATTCAACACTGATTTCTGGCCAGGCGTGGTGGCTTATGCCTATAATCCCAGCACTTTGCGAGGCCAAGGCGGGAAGAATACTTAAGCCTAGAAGTTTGAGACCAGCCTGGGCAACATGGTGAAACCCTGTCTCTACCAAAAATACTAAAAGAAAAAAAAAAATTGCCCAGGCATAGTGGTGTGCACCTGAGGTCCCAGCTACTTGGGAGGCTGAGGTGAGAGGACTACTTGAGCCCAGGAAATCAAGGCTGCAATGAGCTATCTTGTTCTACTGCACTCCAGCCTGGGCAACAGAGTGAGATCCTGTCTCAAAAAAAAAAGAAAGAAAGAAAATATTCTTATTCTCATTTAGCTATACCTGTCTTTAAAATATGTCTTACCATTTGACATAAATTATTCCACAGAAAACCGGGTTTCACAACTGGCAAAAATGAGCACAGAGACATACATTCTTACTCCATTTACATTTTACTGCAATACGCTAAAAGGTTGTGTATTTCAGCAAGAAATACTTGACATATCAGGCTGAGGGGTGACCAGTGATCCTGGCCTTTATAGTCTCCCCTGTTCCCTCCCTGGACACATATTTGGGTTGCAATGATAGTTACCCACCTACTTAAGATTAGGTCCTATCATGTCATGAATAGCCCTAACATGACTTGGCCAGCTTTCACCCGTGCAAGCTGCACACTGACCATCCGCAGCAGGCAGGGCCAGTCAGGATCTCCTAGGCAATGAGGTCTCAGGAAAATCTGTCCATGACTGGCTTGGCCAGGGCTTGCCATAATGAGCAGTAATTCCATGTGACTAGGAAAAAGTCTTTAGGAAAAAGTCTTAAATCTGGACAGATATTTAGTCCAAAGATTAAAAAAAAAAAAAAAGTAGAAACACCATCAATAAAATTATTTAGAGCCAAGCATGGTGGCTCACGCCTGTGATCCCAGCACTTTGGGAGGCCAAGGTGGGAGGATTGCTTGAGGCCAGAAGTTCAAGATAGCCTGGGCAACACAGTGAGATCCCATCTCTACAAAAATTTATAAATTAAAGCTGGGAGTGGTGGCTCATGCCTGTAATCCCAGCACTTTGGGAGGCCGAAGTGGGCGGATAACGAGGTCAGGAGTTCAAAACCAGCCTGACCAACATGGTGAAACTCTGTCTCTACTAAAAATACAAAAATTAGCTGGGCATGGTGGCACGTGCCTGTAATCCTAGCTACTCAGGAAGCTGAGGCGGGAGAATCGCTTGAATCCAGGAGGCAGTAGTTGCCGTGAGCCGAGATCACACCACTGCACTCCAGGCTGGGGAACAGAGCGAGACTCCGTCTCAAAAAAAAGGAAAAATTATAAATTAGTGGACATAGTGGTGCATACCTGTGGTCCCAGCTACTCAGGAGGCTGAGGTGGGAGGATCACTTGAGCCCAGTAAGTCAGGGCAGAAGTGAGCCATGATTGTGCCACTGAACACCAGTCTGGATGACAGAGCAAGACCCTGCCTCAAAAAAAAAAAAAAAAAAAAAAAAATTAGAAAATTATGATATATTCACAAATAGAGCATCAGGCAACCAATTAAAATAATTATTTACAAAGAATGTTAAATGACATGGGAAAACTTATGATGTAATGTAATAGAAAAATACAGCTTCTTATTTAATGAGATTCTAACTTTGTAAAACAATGTATAGAAATAAGACTGGAAAGAAATATGTTAAACTGTTAAGAGTGGTGTCCTCTGAGTGATGGGATCCTGGAAGATATTTTTTTGCTTTATTCTATTTTTCTGAATTTTCCAAAATTTCCACAATGACTCTGTATTACTTTATTATTTTCAAAAAGTATTAAAAATTATAAGCTACAAATATTTTTATACCAGCTCCGCTCTATAGCCAGAAACTCTGAAAGTTTGATCTGATATAAAGGGAATGTTTCTGGTTTGAAGGGCTTGCTTCTGTCAGAGCTATACCTACATTTCTAGTTTTCTTTCACTCTATGAGTCAAATTTAGTCCAAAATGATTCCCGTACTTTTATCCAACAGGTATTAGCAGCTGATTAATGCAATGAGGGAGGGGGGGATGAAGATGGCATTCTTCTAGACAATAAGCAATACTGAGCTGACTTCAGATTTATTGCTATGGTTGCTTTTTAAAGTTGAGTTTTATTTAATAAGCTTTTAAAACTATTTCTGGAACCATCTTCAGGTTTTCTAGTTTTAAACCAAACTTGACTTCTGAAATATATCTCTTTTCTCATGGGCTTCTGCAACTCTCAACTTCTTCCTTTTGTAACTTTTTGAGTTGAAATTATGCTTTCTTTCTTCTTAATTATAACTGTCAGTGACAATGTTAGGTTTGTGTTTTTAATATATTTCCTTCAAGTTTTTTGGTGTTTTGGTTATTCAGTAGGTATGTGATCTGTAAAGTGCTGAACTTCTCAAAAAGTATTTTTTGAGAGAGTTCTCCTTACTTAGTTCTCCTTACTTACTACATTTAGCTCTAAACTTTACCAATGAAGCGATAATATAGGAGTTAAAAAGAAATTATTTAGGCAGGTAGCGAGGGTACTAGAGTCCTCAGTCAGTAAGTCTTTTTCTTTTCTTTTCTTACTCTTCTTTTTTTTTTTTTTTTTTTTTTTTGGAGACACTGTATGGCTCTATCACCCAGGCTGGAGTACAGTGGTGCAATCTTGGCTCACTGCGAACTTTCCCTCCTGGATTCAAGCGATTCTCCTGCCTCAGCCTCCCCAGTAGCTGGAATTACAGGTGCTTGCCACCACGCCTGGCTAATTTTTTGTATTTTTAGTAGAGATGGGGCTTCGCCATGTTGGGCAGGCTGGTCTTGAACTCCTGACCTCATGTGATCCGCCCACCTCGGCCTCCCAAAGTGCTGAGATTACAGGTGTGAGCCACCGTACCCAGCCAGGCTTTTTCTTTTAATTGAAAACAGCCTCCAAACCATTTCTTTTCTAGCAAAAAGCAGCCTGAAAAGCTGAGCTGCAAGAATAAATAAGCAAGCTGGAAGTTCGCATAGATGAATGCCCGCAGCTGTACTAAAAGCCAGGTCCACCCAATATAGCGATTTCCCCTCCCTTTTCTTTGTAGCCATGTGTAGGGGGTGTCGTTGTGCCGGCCAGGTAAAGCCACATGTGTGGGTGTCATGGCACCAGCCAGGCAGAGGCCACATTTGCATAACACAAGATTAGGGTGAGAGGATCAGTTTCTTCGTGGGCTGTGTTAATGGCACACTGGTCAAACCAGTCCCCTGGGCCCTATATAAATCAGACACAGCCTCCTCAAGCATCCCTATATAACCTACTGCTTCCCACCACAAGCAGGGATTTTCCCCTTCAGAGCCTTCCTACCTCTCTACGGGTGAGCTGCTCTCTTCTTTCCTGCCTATTACACTTTTCCGCTCCTTACCCCGCTGCGTGTTTGTGTCTGTGTCCTTAACCTTCTCGTCACGAGATGACGAACCTTGGGTATGTCCCCAGACAATGAAGCCGCTTCAGCAACTCAACCTTTGAAATAGTATAGAAATAAGATATGCATGACTAGAACTTTCATCTGTGCGCACACAGCTACTAAGTAACGAAACATTTCACCAGGAGATTACACTATCCCCGTTCTTTCGTTTATTTAACAAAGATGTTTACTTAATGCCAGACAATGTTCTGAGCACCTGGGAAACAGCAATGGACAATGCAGATTTGGTGCCCGTCCTCATTTCCAAGTCCTCAGCATCTGCTTCCTGTATCACAATGACGTCCAACTGACTTCCTGCATTAGTCCTGCCCACTTCCATCCAACCCATCCTGCTACCAGAAAGAAAGCACAAGTCCAGTCATGTCACTGCCCTGTTGCTAACATGTCAATTGGCAACTCTGCTTTACCTACAGAATACAGTCTAAAATACTTAATACAGCACAAAGTGCCCGTACTCTCCCTACTTCTCCAGCCTTATCTTTTACTCACCTATCCCTTCCCCATGCCCTCAACTTCCTCCCTACTTCCTTAAAGAGTCGTGCAAATTTATGCCGCTGTGTCCTTATTTATGCTGCTCCCTCTGAATAGAATTTATCACATCTCCATAGAGGTGGGAAACATCTACTCATCTTCAAGATTTAACTTGAATCTCATGTTTCCTTAGCTTTTTTTTTTTGAGAGGGAGTCTTGCAGTGTTGCCTGGCCTTGAGTGCAGTGGCATGATCTCAGCTCACTGCAACTTCCGCCTCCCAGGTTCACGCCATTCTCCTGCCTCAGCCTTCCGAGTAGCTGGGATTGATTACAGGCACCTGCCACCGTGGCTGGCTAATTTTTATATTTGTAGTAGAGACGGGGTTTCACCATGTTGGCCAGGCTGGTCTCGATCTTCTGACCTCGTCGTGATCCACCCGACTCGGCCTCCCAAAGTGCTGGGATTACAGGCATGAGCCACCGCGCACCCTCAGGGCTTATTCTTTATTCATCTCTCCTTGCCCCAACACAGAGCCTTGGAATGAATAAATGAATGAATGAATGACAACGTGAGATAATGGAGTATATTTCTACTCTGGACTCCAGTACTCAGCTATACTTTGTTAATTTCAGTCAATTTATTTCTCTTTTCTAAGTGTGAGTTTCTTCCCCTGTTAAATCAAGAGTTTATCAGGTTCCTTCCAACCGTAATGTCATTTGACCTGGAGGTTATACTCTCTCATTCATTGTGAGATGAGTTAAATAGAATGCGATAACTACAGCAGCCACCAGAAGGCAGCAGAAGCTTAACCTTGGAATTTAGATCGTGATACTGCGTTTATCTAAAAGGCAAAACTAAAAAGCTTGTTTAATTAAAAATGACTACATTTACATAGTATATTTAAGTACTATATATAAATATTACAATTATATCTAGTACAGTGAAATGTTCATACTGTAGGAGGCAGAGAATTGAGGTGGGCTGAGGAGTCCCCATATTCCCTCCAGTTTATACTCTAGTCTAGGGGATGTGCAAATTTCATAGAATTTGATAGACCAGTGAGTGTTGAAAATGTATTTCTTGTACTCACTTTTGTTTTCTGTCTGGGGTTTAGGGCGTGAGAATGGTGGTAGTGGCAATGGTGGTGATAGTGATGGAAGTGGTGATTGTAGTAACAAACAGAATTCACCAGTTAGATGTGCCCATAATGCAAGTTCATCTCCAAAGTATGAATTTATTTCTGCTCAGTTGAGAGTAGAAATCCGAAGTTCACATTTTCACCATTGAAAATTTCCCCTGAACACAAAACAAGTTAATAGAGGCAAAGTCACATGTTTGCAAAGCATAAACTCTTCAAATTCAGCCCTTATACAAAGGAGCTGTAGTATTTACCCCAAGCTAAACCATCTACTTCAGAAGGACATAATGTGATTAAATAAAAACAGTTTTAAATTACACGCGACATGAGACCCCTAATGGCACAGGAGTCTTTCTATATGAATTTATTTATGTATTTTAATGTCCAAGCACCTTCTCCTTGCCTCTTCTCAGGCAATAAGATGACCAGGGCCAGGTTTTTCTCCTATTATTTTTTATTAGCCATTTTTATTGATACTTTACCACATACCAGGTCTTGTGCTGGGTGCCAAAGGTATAAGGATGAACAGGAATGAATAAGTAGGACATGGACTGTACCCCCAGGAGTTTAGATTACGGTGCCATGATAGAGAATACAGCGTGAGGGTTTAGGATGCTGCTTTCATAAAGAGATCCTAATACCTCCTTTTCAGGGGCACCTACATCAATTATATTTTAGCACAGAAAAATTCACGTATGCCTGGGCATGGTGGCTTACGCCTGTAATCCCAGCACTTTGGGAGACCAAGGTGAGCATATCACCTGAGGTCAGGAATTCGAGACCAGCCTGGCCAATGTGGTGAAACCCCACCTCTACTAAAAATACAAAAAATTAGCTGGATGTGGTGGCGTGTGCCTGTAATCCCAGCTACTTGGGAGGCTGACGTAGGAGAATTTGAACCTAGGGGAGCGAAGGTTGCAGTGAGCCAAGATCGTGCCATTGCACTCCAGCCTGGGCAAAAAGAGCGAAACTCTGTCTCAGAAAAAGAAAAATTCACACACATGATTTTAAAATCCAGTAGCAGATGTGTTCCTAATGGAAAGTGAATGTGCCTGATCCCACCTCTGCGCATCTCCGCTCTCTCAGTCATTTCTGCTTTTAGTGTTTTGCATATCTAAATAAGATGCTTCTATTTCTTGATGTATAAGCTTTAGCAGTTATCTATTAATTTTTTGTATTGATACATGAAGATTTAGCTCATCTTCGCTAGCCCTCTTTCTCACTTCTTCCCATATAGTTATATCTTTTTTGTCAGTACAATTATTGAACACCTTTTTCATTTTAATTAATATGCATGAGCTTCTAGTGTTGTCCTATCAGTTGTATATAAAATATCTTGCCTCCCACTTTGTAAGATGAAGATGTTAGTGCCACAATTCTTTCTTCTACCTCCTTCCCATCTCCAAACTTCTCCTATATTTTATCTTTGCCAGGGTTGATAATATTTATTTGGTAACCAAAATAAAGACCTCTGTTCTTTACCTATAACTTGATTCTATAAGTTGAAAACAAGGAAACATTTTCATTGTGTATACATAATAACATCTTTCTTTTTTCTTCTTCTTCTTTTTTTTTTTTTTTTTTTTTGAGATGGAGTCTCATTGTGTCTCCTGGAGTGCAGTGGCACAATCTTGGCTCACTGCAACCTCCACCTCCTGGGTTCAAGCGATTCTCCTGCTTCAGCCTCCCAAACAGCTGGGATTACAGGCGCCCACCACCACACCCAGATAATTTTTTGTTTTTTTAGTAGAGACAGGGTTTTGCCATGTTGGCCAGGCTGGTCTTGAACTCTTGACTTCAGGTGATCTGCCCCTCAGCCCCCCCAAAGTGCTGGGATTACAGGTATGAGCCACCATGCCCGGCCAACATCTTTCTATATAGCCCCAATGTCTGCCTTTTGTACCACAAAGGAAAATTGATTTTCTCTCCTTTTTAAATACCTAATTCTCAAAGTCAGGGCACATTTTACTTTGTTTCATGTTTGGACTATGCCTTCCAGGAACATTTTTTCCTTAGAATTCCTGATTGGGTTTCTCTTTTCTTTCCTTGCTGTATAAAGAAACATGTCTTCTTCACCATATTCCTAATCATTTCCCAGCTTCTTCCACATTCTGTCTATTGCTTGGAATCTATTCCGTTTTTAGTTCTTGAGCCTACTGACTTCCTAATAGGGATTCATTGCGGCATATAAGAACCACAACTTTCCCATGCAGTCTTACTGTTGCTGTCCTTCTCTGTGTAGGAGTATTCCTTTGCATACTCAGACACTGCTTCAGTGCTTCCTTGGGTTGGATCCACATTTTCCTGGATTCCACTTACTCTTCTGACAGTCTGTCAACTTACTCCATCTATACAACTCCACCCACACACTAGTGTTCTAGTAAATAAAATCCCATTCTTCATTGACTTCCCTCACTAACCCAGGAGAGCTTAGAAAGAACTGGCATGCAACACTGTCACTTAATGTTCTATACTGACTGACTTTTCTTCCGGTGTGTGCTCTGTATTTAAAAACAAGTTGTCTCAGTTGGGTGTGGTGGCTCATGCCTGTAATCCCAGCACTCTGGGAGACTGAGGCGGGCGGATCACTTGAGGCCAGGAGTTCATGACCAGCAACATGGCGAAACCCCATTTCTACAAAAAATATAAAAATTAGCTTGGCATGGTGGCGCACGCCTGTAATCCCAGCTACTCTGGAGGCTGAAGCAGGAGACTCACTTGAACCAGGGAGGCAGAGGTTGCAGTGAGCCAAGATTGCACCACTGCACTCCAGCCTGGGTGACAGTGAGACTCCGTCTCAAAAAGAAAAAAAACAAAAACAAAAACGTATCTCATCCTCTATGAACCCTTCTTAGGTATATTGGTTTCAAAGACACGAGGTAGACTTCTAGCACCAACTTTTTTGTGTGTGCTGTGAACTATTTTATGTTTGTGTAACATTTGGTGATTGCTGTTAGAAAGAATAGAGATGTATATGCTGTCAGAATAGCCAAAATTAAGCCACTTTCCCTGACTGTTCAGAGAGTAGAGACACGGGACTTACATTACCAGAGAGAAATTAATGAAAGATAATTTTTTTTTTTTTCAAATGGAGTCTCGCTCTGTCGCCCAGGCTGGAGTACAGTGGCTCAATCTCAGCTCACTGCAAGCTCCGTTTCCCAGGTTCACGTCATTCTCCTGCCTCAGCCTCCCGAGTAGCTGGGACTACAGGCGCCCGTCACCATGCCCGGCTAATTTTTTGTATTTTTAGTAGAGACAGGGGTTCACCGTGTTAGCCAGGATAGTCTCGATCTCCTGACCTCGTGATCCACCTGCCTCAGCCTCCCAAAGTGCTGGGATTACAGGTGTGAGCCACCGCGCCGGGCTAAAAGATCAATTTTTTTAAAGGGTTCTCTTTTCCCGTCCCCAAATTACATTGTACAGCTAGAATCTTGGAAATGCCTTTGCTCTCTTGACAAAGGTCCTTCCTAACGCATTTTCCTCCACAGGCCCTCAGATCCTGATGATTGCAGTCTTCACCCTCACCGGAGCTGTGGTGCTGCTCCTGCTTGTCGCTCTCCTGATGCTCAGGTACAGTTGCCTCTATCATGCCTGTGCTCGGTATCCAGAGAGGCAAGGAGGGAAAGCAGGAGAGGCCTGTTGTCTGCTGCTGATGATGAATATTCACAAAGAGGCCTGTAGACTGACCTAAGATAATGAAGACATTCTGCATCAAAGACTATGTGAAGGGCAGAATATTATTGAGTGAATAGATTAGGGCTTTGAAGCCAGAGATGCCTGAACTCAAATCCCAGTTCTTTGAATTACTAGTTCTGCGGTCTTAAGCATGTTACTTAGTGACTTAAACAGGTAACTTAGCTTCAATTTCTTCATCTGAGCTGTTGGAAGGATTAGAAATGGAACGTGTATACAAACTACCATATAATAAGCATATATAGATGAAAATAGTTATTTTTATTATGTTGGTATATCATGGGAGACATCAAACTCATTACATTGCATGCTATTTAGGCTGGCGGAGGTTTTAGAAACAATTTATTCCAAATCTCCTATTTTAGCCTGAGGAGAGAGAGCCCAGAAACTCAAATGGCTTCTCTAGAATCTTATCACCAGGTAGTGGGTGGGGCCAGAACTAGAACTCAAGCCTTCTCACCATCAGTTCCAAGATTTTTCGGCTCAACTTGGATCTACCAAATGCCTAGCCAGAGACATTGTGTGTACTAAGAAATATTTGTTGAATACATAAATGAGTGAGTAAATACCACACTACCTCCTAATCTGCGTATGTTAAATGCCAAACTTATAATACCCTATTATACTACCAGGTTCACTTGCATTTCCTAGGTCAACAAGACAACAGTTTTATCTGTGTATTATACACTTTGGTCTGTGTGTCATTATTCTTTCTCATGTGAATGTCCAGCCTGCCATATAATGTTGATGTTTTCTCCAGAAAAGGAAGTAGACTATTTTCTTCAATCTGACAACAGTGCTTGGCTCCTGTAACTGTGTTGCTCAGAAATATAGGTGATGGTCTACAGTGTGTGGTGACCATTACCATTTAGTGAAGAGTGAGAAGAAACCAAAACTTCCCCCTAAAAGCAAGTCTAAATGGGAATCAGTTTAAGATAGGGGTAAATCACAAGATCAAAGATAATAACAGGTGTTTCTCATTGTCTCTAAACATAGGAGGCAGAGATAGGGCTTCCTAATGGCCAGTGCAATGCTATGCCCATAAGGGGGCCTGGCAGACAGGTGGTACACATGCAGTTTGCCATTACAACGGCCTATGCAAGAAAACTAGCAAACCATTTAAGAAATCCCCTAATTCAGTATGAATGACAGTTGGCTCTGCTGCCCCAGGAGTCTCCTGGGGTACAGAGGTGAGAACCCAAGAGCCTTTAAGGTCTTGATATTCATCCTACTTGCCTCCAGGTCTTAGGGTCAGTAATATGCTATTTTATATGCATTTACTCGAAGAATACTCAGACTTAGATGGAAGCATATGAAGAGAATAATCATTTCTGCTTAGGGGACATTAAGGAAGGCATGGCTTTGAGAAGGTGAGTATGAGTTTGTCAAATAACCAAAAAGCAAAGGCAAACTAGGGACAAAACAGGTCAATGAATATCAGTTCCAGAAACAAATACAAGCAAGAACTTATAATATGACAAAGATGACAGTATATGTCAGCTAAGAAATGATGTTGGTGGCCGGACACGGTGGCTCACGCCTGTAATCCCAGCATTTTGGAAGGCCGAGGCAGGCGAGTCATGAGGTCAGGAGTTCGAGAACAGCCTGGCCAACGTGGTAAAACCCCGTTGGTAAAAATCTCCTAAAAATACAAAAAATAAGCTGGGCATGGTGGCGGGCACCTGTAATCTCAGCTTCTTGGGAGGCTGAAGCGGGAGAATCTTGAACACAGGAGGCAGAAGTTGCAGTGAGCCGAGATCTCACCACTGCACTCCAGCCTGGGCGACAGAGCGAGACTCCATCTCAAAAAAAAGAAAAAAGAAATGATGTTGGTAAAGTAGGCTTTCCACATGTAAAAAGCAAAATTAAAACAGGTAACTTAGCTTCAATTTCTTCATCTGAGCTGTTGTAGGGATTAGAAATGAAACATGCACACAAACTACCATATAATTAGCATTATATAAATGAAAATAGTTATTTTTATTATGTTGTATCATGTTATATTTTATTATTATTATATATTTAAAAGAATACACAAAGACATAGTTTATTCTATATGGAGTTTTAAATGTTAAAGCATAGTTTATATGGAGTTTTAAATGTTTGATTATGTGAAAATCAAACTTCAAAACTTAGAATAAATTAATAAAAATGAGTTTTTAAAATTAAAATTATTTTTATTTTTTTGAGACTGAGTCTCACTCTTGTCACTCAGGCTGGAGTGCAGTGGCGCCATCTTGGCTCACGGCAACCTCTGCCTCCTGGGTTCAAGCAATTCTTGTGCCTTGGCCTCAGTAGTAGCTGTAGTTACAGGCGTGTACCACCACACCTGGCTAACTTTTGTATTTTTAGTGGAGACGGGGTTTCACCATGTTGGCCAACCTGGTCTCAACTCTTGACCTCAAGTGATCCACCCACCTTGGCCTCCCAAAGTGCTGGATTGTAGGTGTGAGCCACTGTGCCTGTCCAATAAAAATGACTTTATGATGTCAGGTTAGGAAAGTACTTCTCAGTCAAGATAAAAAAGGAGAAGTCAAAGAAAAAATACATAAATATGACCATAATAAAAATCAAAACTTTCTGGAAAACAAAGTTAAAAGAAGTAATAAACTACGAAAAGGTATTTGAAAAACAAAAGGACAAAGGATTTATTTCTCAAAATATATTAAGAACATATGTAAGTTAACAAGCATAAGAAAAAGATACACACTAGGGAAAAATGAGCAAAATTATAAATACATAATTCTATATAATTCTGAGTCTATATATTCTACTAAATAGCTAGAAAATATTTGAAAGGATAATCTCACTAGTAATCAAGAAAATGCAAAGTAAAGCAATAATGAAACACTGCTTCGCTTATATCACAAAGGTTAAAAAAAAGTTTATCAATACCAAATGTTGACAAGAATATAGAAGATGGGAATTCTCAAGATAAGAAGGTAAATTAATTGATAACCACTGCTTTGGGAAGCAATTTGGTGATATCTGTAAAGTTGAAAGTGCACATCCTCTACAGCCCAAGAATTCTGCTTCATCTATACCCAGTCCCCAGCCTTTTGGCACCAGGGACTGGTTTCGTGGAAAACAATTTTTGGGGGTGGGGGGAGTTTCGGGATGTAACTGCTCCACCTCAGATCATCAGGCATTAGTTAGATTCTCATAAGGATAAAGAGTGCACAACCTGAATCCCTCCCATGTGCAGTTCTCAATAGGGTTCACGCTCCTATGAGAATCTGACGCCACTGCTGATGTGACAGGAGGCGGAGCTCAGGTGGTAATGCTGACCTCTCACCTCCGGCTGTGCGGCTTGGTTCCTAACAGGCCATGGACCACCACCAGTTGGCGGCCCAGAGGTTGGGGGCCTAATCCCCAACCTACACTATCTGGGGACCGATACTATCTGAAGGAAACTATACATTCTTAACATTTTGTAGTTGAGATAGGTGTTGTTACATTTTCTCTGTACTTTTCCATTTTCTTTAAACATATTTTTTGAAAAGGCACAGATGGGTAAGAGGAACTGGCTTATTTAGGGATCTGGTGTATTCTCTGGTGGTTTAAAAATTAACATTTTTGCCTGTCATCGTTACCAACTTTACATTTGTTTCCTATATTTTTTCCTAACTCCTTCTATGTCATCAGTTTAAATCCTTTACTATCGTGAACGACTGCCTTAGTGAAAAACCTGGGAAAGTGAAGCGAAAAGAAAAGAAAGACTAGGAAACAGGGGTCCCCAATCGCCAGTCCATGGCCTGTTAGGAACCGACCGCACAGCAGGAGGTGAGCAGCGGGTGAGCGAGCATTACGTCCTGAGCAACCCTTCCTGTCAGTCAGATCAGTCAGGGCATTAGCTTCTCATAGGAGCGTGAACCCTATCGTGAACTGCGCATGCGGGGGATCTAGGTTGCATGCTCCTTATGAGAATCTAATGCCTGATCTGAGGTGGAACAGTCTCATCCTGAAACCACCCCCTACCACCTCCATGGAAACACTGTCTTCCAGGAAACCAGTCTCTGGTGTCAAAAAGGTTGAGGGCCACTGCTGTAAAAGCCCATCAGAAACCCTTGCAGGTCCGCTGGCAGTGAGCACTTTTCAGTTTGGAGAACATGGTGTTCTGTCATTGGGCTACCTTCCCCCACGCACATCTACCTGAGCATACCAGGGTTCTAAACTTCTCCCAGTCTTCAGAAGCTGAATGGCGTGGATACTAAGAAAAACCTATTGACCGGCTTTATTCCTTTCACAGAAAATATAAAAAAGATTATGAACTTCGTCAGAAAAAATGGTCCCACATTCCTCCTGAAAATATCTTTCCTCTGGAGACCAATGAGACCAATCACGTTAGCCTGAAGGTAAAGCCTACCTTACTTGTTGAAGAATGGGCGCAATTTGCCAGGTATTTGACAAGACTTAGCATTGCAGGATATGTGCCAAGTAGGGATAGTTGTTCTAGAAAGCAAGACTTAGGTGCTTTCTAATTTTCAACTCTCTGCCTTCCCCTTGTTTCTCCATTCTCCTACATGTCAGCTAGTTAATCCAGTGAGCACTCCCTGGAGGCTGAGATATGGTGTGTTCTCATTCTCTGCATCTGACCCAGAAGAGAAATACACATAAAGGGAATTTGCCATGGAAGGGATGTAGGAATGGGCAGAGCATTTGAGTTCCCCTAAACCTTGGATGCTAATCTATCCGTACTAAGGACCTATGACTTGTCTTACTCATTCCTGAAGAAAGAGGCCTCCTCTGCTTATATTTGCTCACATTCACCTTCAACCAGGAAATAGCAGCAGCCAATAATAACTTACTCCATTTAGCACAGTCAATGCAGGACCTGTGCTGTCTCATCTACTCCTCCTACTCCAGGAACCCAAAATTAAGCTTTATCATCATAATTTTGCTGATGAGGAAACTGAAGGACAAAAGATTAAGAAACAGTGCAGGGACACATGCAACTAATGAGTAAGATTACTGTAAGTAATAATAGCTAACACTTACTGAGCACTTATAATGCACCACATGCATTAACCCATTTCATCTTCTCCTGAACACTGTGAAGTAGCAGGGCGGAAATTCCAGGAACACAGCTACAATTTAAACCCAGTCTGTCTAACTGCAAAGCCTGAGATTGTAACACATTCCATATACCATATAATTATCCTAGCTTTTATACCAAAGCATATTAAGAGAATATGGAGACCCAAGACCTCCACAGATGGGAATTCGTGGACTCCTTCAGACCAGGGCCAAACTGATAGTGTAGTGTGATTTGAGATGCTTCCTTGCTTAAAATCAGCAGAAATATAATTGCATTTGGTCTAAGTTTGTCTCTGGAACCTCTCTACCAACTCTTGACTCTCCTCCCCAAGTCCTGCGTGCTGCCCTCTAATGGCTCCGATCCCCTCATATCTATCCATGGACCAGGTCTTCCCTTCTTTCAGAAATATGACATGCTCCAATGTGACCCTCCTCCTGCTGAACCTCCAACAGAAAAATTCTATTCACAAAGAATTTTTGTGAAAATTCTACCCACAAAGACCAATCTGTCTCAGCTAAGTGTCAGGATGAAATCAATTTAACAGTAATTCGCAGTCAGGTATAAACAACCTTAAGACTACTGAATTTCCAAAGAGAGAATTTGTTGACCTAAATGACAAACTGGAAGTACCTAGTGTTAAAAGAAAAACTCTGGACAGATGAAATATAATTTATTTGAGCAAAAAGTGATTCATGAATTGTGTTGCACTCAAAACCAAAAGAGGTTCAGAAAGCTCCACCCCGCAGCATGGGCAGTGAGCTTTCATAGGTTGTACAAGGAAGTAAAGTCCACAAATAACTTGATTGGTTACAGCTAGGCATTTGCTTTATTTGGGCATGGTCTGTTCAGTTAGCTGCCTGTGATTGGCTGAAATCGAGCCATTTGTTACAAAAATAGACTCCCAGATCAGTTTTCAGTTTGCCTATATACTAAGTTAGGTCTGTCATTTATAGGAACTCATAATACAAAGACAGTCTCATGCCAATGGTCTCCTGTCTATTTAATATCACACTAGGAAGAGGAGAGGGGACTTTCAGAAGGAGCGTGTGCACCTCTGTCTCTGTACAGCACCCGATGGGCTCCCACACGCACCACCTCTGCACAAGTCCAGCCTTGGTGTCATTCCTCAAGCACCCCCCCACTGCCTCAAAACCCCATATTTCATATTTTCTCTTTTGGAGTAAGCCCAAAACATGTGTCTCTGTATGTTTTCTTAAAATCTAAATATTCCTAGAAGTATAATTCATCTATTTCTTGTCAGTTTCTGTACAAAATGTATATGAGTACAGATTTTATTCGTTCATCAGAATGAATGAGTCATCTGGCTAAGGAAATAAGTCTTTGGAACAGTAAACTCAAAGGAGGGAAGAGATATGGAGTTTCTGGAATAATTAGCCTTTTCTTGTGCCAGATCGATGATGACAAAAGACGAGATACAATCCAGAGACTACGACAGTGCAAATACGACAAAAAGGTGACGTCTCCCACTTCTCTGAACTCTCCACTGGGATATGCTGGGGGCCTTCTGACCCCTCGTTGCCCCGGCCCCTGATGTCAGTATCACAATGATGGGAGTGCCCAGTCTGTTCCCAAGGGCTGTTCTTAGAGCTTCACAGGGGTGGCCAGGGCCCTGCTTCTAGGGTAACAAAACTCACAATCCTGGGGAAAATGGAAGATAAATAGAATGTTGGGGAAGGGTGGAGTGTAGGCAGAAAAATGAAATATAAAAGATATTCAGAGTAGTCGAGGGCAACCCTAGTATTATATTTTGGCTCATTGCTGAGAAATACAACAATCTCATATGAGAGCTTTGCATCTTATTTCCATCCTTCCTTCTTCCCTCCCTCCCTTTTGCCTGCCTTCCTTCCATTTAGTCATTCTTAAAGAAACATTCAAGACTGAACTTACCATATCCCAGGTACTAGGCACCAGGGATACAAACATCAATCAAGGCCCGGCACAATGGCTCATGTCTGTAATCCCAGGACTTTGGGAGGCTGAGGCGGGTGGATCATTTGAGGCCAGGAGTTCGAGACCAGCCTGGCCAATATGGCAAAACCCCGTTTCTCCTGAAAATACAAAAATTAGCCGGGGGCATGGTGGTGCATGCCTGTAGTCCCAGCTACTGGGGAGGCTGAGGCATGAGAATTGCTTGAACCTGGGAGGCGGAGGTTGAAGTGAACCGAGATTGCACCACTGCACTCCAACCTAGGCAACAGAGCAAGGCTCTGTCTTTAAAAAAAAAAAAAAAAAAATCAACCAAATACTGTCACTGCTCTCAAAAGTTTACAGTCTAGTGAGACACACAAACTGTTATAATATGCATGTAACAAGTTACACCACAACAGTGTCTCCTAAATTTCATTGATTTTTGCAGCGAGTGATTCTCAAAGATCTCAAGCACAATGATGGTAATTTCACTGAAAAACAGAAGATAGAATTGAACAAGGTATGTAGCCCTTACTTCAAACTCTTGAGAAATAACTTCACTCCATTTCTTCTAATCACTGAGGTTGTTCGTGGAGTAAGAGGCTGACAGAGAAGCCCTCAGGCCAAGAAATGGTGACTATATTTCTTGTTGAAAATTCTACAAAGAGATATTGGAAAGTGAGGTCGATGGCGTAAAAAATTCTGGAAATCTACTAGTCTTTCCTAGAAAGTGGACCTGATACTATTTGAAAGTAAAGTTTGTACTCAAGGCCTCTTACTGACAAAGGAAAGGTTGTTGAATGAGATTAATATAATGTGTGATAAGCAATGGGTACTGACATTCAATTTGTTAAGAGCAACACATCTTCTCATAGATCTGAAAGAAAATACATTTTATTGGCATATTAATTTTTACTTTGGCACCCTGTTCTGCCTAATTTGCTTTGTAAACAAATATGTTCTTCTAGTTGCTTCAGATTGACTATTACAACCTGACCAAGTTCTATGGCACTGTGAAACTTGATACCATGATCTTCGGGGTAATAGAATACTGTGAGAGAGGATCCCTCCGGGTAAGAAACCATGGTCATTTCCAATGTTCTAATCATATAAAAATATTCAGCAGGACTTTAAATAAAAATATTTATCGAGTAAAATAATATTAAAGCGTTATCATGGAAAGTTGATGGGGTCACAAGCTTTCCAGACTTTTTCTGAGATTTTTTCAGTCTTACTATGTTTTTATAAACAAGCCCAAAAAAAATTCAGGAAAAAGATAATAGATTTAGGGAGGGGAGTAAACAGAGAATGGAAGTGGAAAAATGAGTGATTACCTCCAAATACATTTTATTTTACATGAATACTTGCTTTTGTACTAAAAGAGAAATGGATAATCATTATGATAGCACCAAATAAGCATTAGAAGACTTGGTCATCGTTCTTGGTTCTGCTGCTGTCCAAATTATTACTCCACTCTTGGACTAAGAATCATCCAGGACTTGCCAGATGAGGTCAGGTATTTGGACTGAGCAAGTCCAAAGCAAACAGAGAAACTAAGATAAAAAGCGAGAATATTAGCTTTCACACTATGCAGTATAAACTCAAATCTACCCTCCAAGAAAAAATCGTAGCCCTAAATGTTACTATTTCTTTTAAAAATTCTTTCATGCTTGTTATTCTGACATCTGAGGGCTCTTCTCTGTATTAATCCCTATGAAATGTAACAGTGGTATAAGGAAAAAGTGACACATTAAGCCATTAACTATATTTAGCACTTTGAGAATTCATTTGCTGTATAGCAGAAGGGAAAGCAAGCCCATGAGGGACTAGCGTAATGGAATGTGGTAGAGAAATCTTGAGCAGGCAGCTGGCCAGGAGAATTAAGATCAAAGAGGAAAATGGTGCTAAGGTAGAAGTTCTTAAAAAATAATAAACAAGGCTGGGCACCGTGGCTCACACCTGTAATCCCAGCACTTTGGGAGGCCGAGGCAGGCGGATCATGAGGTCAGGAGATCGAGATCATCTTGGCCAACACGGTGAAACCCCGTCTCTACTAAAAATACAAAAATTAGCTGGGCGTGGTGGTGCGTGCCTGTAATTACAGCTACTTAGGAGGCTGAGGCAGAAGAATTGCTTGAACCAGGGAGTCAGAGGTTGCAGTGAGCCGAGATCGTGCCACTGCACTCCAGCCTGGCAACAGAGTGAGACTCCGTTTCAAAAAAATAATAATAAAATAAATAATAACAATAATAAACAATTTAAGTATCCAATGCAAAATTTAGAAGAATAACTATAACATAAGGAAAGGAAGCTATTAAATATCAATCTTTATAAATCAAATAAAATAGGATAGGATTTTAAAATGCACTTGCAACTTAAAAAACAAAATTATTAAAACACACAAGCCTTTCATTTCTAGATATTATTTTTAAAACAAACATGCAAATACACAAAATTGAGAATAAAAAAGCAGTGAAAAGATGTTTTAATTGTGAAAGAATACTTCATGACTATTAAATTATAATCTTTAAAAAGGGAAACTTTCAGAAGCGATATAATCATGAAATCTGTTTCCAAAAAAAAATTTAATTAGACCAATTCTGAATCAGTTTCAGGCAATAATAAGCCATGTGAAACCCTTTGACCAGGCTCTATTAATTAGTATTCTAAAATTTCTGTCTCATTGAAATTAAATGAGAGTGTGGTCTAGACCTCATGTGAAAAATATTTCTAATTCTGAAAGATGTGAAATAGTTATTGTTATTCCTAGAAATGTGTATTTATTTGATCAGTATCAATTAAAATGATCACTTTCATCATCCATTAAAACACTGATGTGGTTTTTCTCCTATGACCTTTTGATTTGGTACATTATAATAATATTGTTCCATTCATAGAATTAACCATATCCAATTGTTTGTGTTATGCTTTTTGTATATACAACTGGCTTAGCATTTCTTTTATTATGTTTTTTCCTCTGTATTCACAACTACAGTTAGCCTTTGGTCAGATTTTAGTTTCAATCTCATGCTAACTTTGTTCAATGTTAAATGAATTTGGAGTATGTTCATGTGTTTGTTTAACTTGAAAATAGTTTTTATATAGATAATGAGAATTATTTTTACTGAACTTCAACATTAGAAGAATTAAGCTGACTTTGGTATTCTCTCTATGGGAATTATCATTTCTTCTATGGCTATTAATGTGATATTGTGATATAGTAAGAAATACATTTTGTCTTCATTCTTGGTTCCTAAAACCCGTTGTTACTGGGTGGTGGGAGTGAGAAAAGCTCTTTTGTTATTTATAATAACCTCCTTTCAAACATACCTGAGTTATGCTACTTAAGATAAGATAGCCATGGAAGACTTCTCTGGCAAGATGACGTTAGAGTAAGACCTGCATGGAATGAAGCTGTGAAACCATAGCTCAGGGAAGAGGATACCAGATTTAATATTTGCAACCTGTTCTCAACAAGGAAAACAACAATTAAATGGTGATATGCCAGAGAATTCCCAGACCTCATTTCAGAAATATTCTTAGGCTCCCCCATAATAACAACTCCTGTAGAGTTAGAAATAAAACAATACTTTCTTAACATTGCAAAGACTGTCTATCATAAAATAACAACTGACTTCATCTCTATTAATGCAAAGACTCCCTAGCCGCACCCTTTACTACTGTTAGTTAACTTCTGAAAGTTCTAACCAAAGCACTAATGCATGAAACAGGAATAAGATACACGGTTATTGGAAGGTGTCAAGATAAATAACAAACAGAGAGTGGCTCTCTAAAAGAAAGATGTTTATTTGGAAAAGAACACTGTAATGGGAATACATATGCCATCATAAATTATGTGCATATTCAGAGAGATAAAGGAAGACAAAGGATTTTAAGGGGGAAAAAAAACAAAGAGGATTACATAATTGTTGTGTTACAAAGATCACTAGCAAGGATGATGCCAGTCAGAGGTTGGACAGGCAGATGTTGAGCAGATGTCCTTGTATAAGTATTTTTTGTGTGTGAGGTTGCGACGGCCTTTGTGGAAGGTTGAGGTTTCTGTGGAGTCTTTTGTGATAGTTTTTGTTATGAAGTACACAAGCATGACAACTCTGTTTTTCATGGCCTTTTCTAGCTGTATGTGTCAGGATTTTTTCAGCATTTGCGACTCCATTCTGATTTTGACAACTTTCACAAAAGCAATAGATTTTTTTTTTTTTTTTTAATTTAAAGATGAGGCCAGGTGCGGTGGCTCATGCCTGTAATCCCAGCACTTTAGGAGTCAGAGGCGGGAGTGGGGGGCGGGACACGAGGTCAGGAGTTCGAGACTAGCCTGGCCAACACAGTGAAACCTCGTCTCCACTAAAAATACAAAAAATTAGTGGGGCATGATGGTGGCCACCTGTAATCCCAACTACTTGGAACGTTGAGGTAGGAGAATTGCTTGAACCCAGGAGGTGGAGGTTGCAATGAGCCGAGATCCCACCGTTGCACTTCAGCCCGGGCAACAGTGCGAGTCTTCATCTCAAATAAATAAATAAATATAAAGATATGATTGTTTACCTAGAAAATGCAAAAGCCTCAAATACTAAAAATTATAAGAAATTTATATGATGACCAGAAACAAAATAAGTATATAGAAAATAATTTACATATATAATGTGTATATCATGTAATTGGTCAGAAAATACAACTCGAAAAATCCTCCTTAATATTTTTAACAAAAATATTTATTTGAAAATACGCAACGTGAGATGCAAAGAATCAGTTAAGAACACTGAAAGTTTTCTAAGACATTAAATAAATCTTAACAGAACTCAGTCAGGTTCTTAGATAGGAATCAATGATGTGCTGGAACTGGCTGGTACTAGCTCACAGCTGACTGTTAAGTTATTCAAGAATTTACCAGTCAGTGTTAAAGCTTTGGAAGCTGAAATCATTCAGGGTGGAAATATTTCACATTGTACTCAGCAAGCATATTATAAATCAGGGCTGTTGCTAATACAGAGTCAGTTTACCAACACCCTATACCGACAAATTCACATTGAAAATGTATAAATTCTTCTGAAAACGAACTTGCAATCGAAGGCAAAGACTTTTCTTAATTAACAGAGATCATCGGAAATACATATATATACACACACACATATATATGAGCAATAATAACCAGAACAGTTTTGAAAAAGAGAATGAAGAGGCCACTTACTAGAAAGTTATTATAATCAAGGCAGTGTAGTGACAGCTCATGAACAAGCAAATGATTTATGGAAGAAAAACATATGGGCCAGGAATACCATTAAGTGTATAACAAATATAACTAAAGAAGGGTAATTTAAAAAATGGGTGCTGAGATAATAGGACCTTTCCATTCTCTTTTCCACAAAAGGTTCTTTTCCCTTGCTGTTACCTCTTCCCAAAACTCTTGGCTCCCTATTTCATTTGATCTCAGCTCAACAGCCATTTCCTGAAGGAAGCCATATTTAATCTTTATAACAAACCCCAGATTTTAGGGGTCAAATTCCCAGATTTTAGGCAATTTTTCATTGCACTTATCACAGTGATAATTTTATGTTTATTGGTCTGATTGTTTTATGAATGTCAGTTTCCTTCACCAGACTGTGCACACTTTAACAGGTCCCTTATAATCCCAGCACTAACACAGTCCCTGCTCTAGAGATAACACTCAATAATTTTAAAAAACAAACATGCAGGTCACCTATTAAAATTGCTCAGAAAAAAACATATAAATCCGCATATACATTACGATCCCACGTTTATAATATTTATTACATATACTTTCCATATCTACATTAAAGAAAACTAGAAGAAAATACCAAAATGAGAATAAATTAGATGGTGCAATTAGCCATAATTTTATATTCTTCCTTTTTATATTGTATAATTTTTTTCACATTTTGTATAGTAAACATGTATTCCTTTTATCATCAAAACAGAATAATATGCTTTTTACAATTTGGCAGATGAGAACAGGGTAGGATGGGTGAATGGTGAGCTAAAGGGAGAGAAGGCATAGAAAAGAATCTGTCTGCCCATAACTCCCCTCCATCAACTTGGCCTGGTACCACAGCCCAACCAGCCTTACCTGAAATGATTAAGGACTTCAGACCCCTCCTTGGAAATTCTTGGTACGGTGCCTGAGTTAAAATTAAAAATCAAAATGGGCTTTTTCCTAAAATAAGAAACTATTGCTATCAGTTAGAGTCCTGTTTAAAGTTCTACCGTGAAGAACAGTTACGTATTAGCTTAATTAAAATCCTGCAACTTTGTAGAACCATCATCATATTAAAATAGTGACTTGAAAATTCCAGGTATAGGCGGGGTGCGGTGGCTTGCGCCTGTAATCCCAGCACTTTGGGAGGCTGAGGCGGGCAGACTGCTTGAGGCCAGGAGTTCGAGATCAGCCTGTCCAATGTAGTGAAACCCCATCTCTACTAAAAATACAAAAATTAGCTGGGCATAGTGGCATGCACCTGTAATCTCAGCTACTCAGGAGGCAAAAGCAGGAGAATCGCTTGAACCCTGGGGGCAGAGGTTGCAATGAGCTGAGATTGTGCCACTGCACACCAGCCTGGGCCACAGAGCAAGATTCTGTCTCAAAAACAAACAAAAAAAAGAAAAAAAAAAATCCCAGGTCATACAATTCACAAAAAAATCCAAGATCTCTCTTATTGAGAGAGGACTTAGTAAACTCTAAAAATAAAAGCAATTAAGCCAATTTATGTAACTGATTAGGTGAATAAAAACACAAGCTTAATGAAGGAATTTTCTTATAGCAATTGCCTGTTTTAAAACATGGGTCCAATTTAGATGAGACAGAACACGCAGGGCAGTCACCTGTTAAGCAGTCTCCCGGCCTGCTGCTTATTCCTCTACATCTGTCTGATGGGAGAACTGAAATTTGGGGTGCTATGGGTACCTCCTGCTCATATCCAGGTGGCAAAAACCACCCAATGCTTCTTATGCAGAAAAGAAAACAAAAATAGGTTCATGAAAACCCAGACAGTGGAATTCCAATTTGTTCCTGATCCTAAGGTCTCATAATTTGAAGTTCATTATTTGTTTCATAATAATCTCTCCATAATATCCTTTCTTGCAACAACTTTTCTTCTTTTTTTCCTATTCAGGAAGTTTTAAATGACACAATTTCCTACCCTGATGGCACATTCATGGATTGGGAGTTTAAGATCTCTGTCTTGTATGACATTGCTAAGGTAAGAGAAACACACACACAGAAAATATGAAAATTAAATATAAGAAAACAGATCTAACAAGTTATTCAACCTTCTGTGCATTGGTTTCTTCATCTGTAAAATGATAATAATAGCTATGTCATAGGGTTGTAGGATTTTAGGTTGTGAGGATTTTGTGAAATAATGCACATGCTTATAACAAGACCTGGTATAAGGAAATGTTCAATATACATCAGTTATTATTATGTTATTATATTCTTTGTAGTCTGGGTGTGGGGCACGCAGTTTCATAGATTTTCCAGAAATCGAAATCATATAAAACTACGAGAAAGACAACTGGGCTGGTCGCAGTGGCTCAAGCCTGTAATCCCAGCACTTTGGGAGGCTGAGGCAGGAGAACTGCTTGAACCCAGGAGATGGAGGTTGCTGTGAGCCAAGATGGAGCCATTGCACTCCAGCCTGGGTGACACAGTGAGACTCCATTTCAAAAATAAAAAAGACAACTGAATCCTCAACTTTATAAGAGAAAATATTAAGTACAGGAAACCATCTTGCAGGAATCAATAATAAATGTGGACATGTGTATTTTCAGACGTGATAGGAAAACAGAAGTGGACATGAGTAACCAGGGCCTCATTCAAGAATGAAGAAAAGTTGGTTATGAGAGGAAGCTGTTTGATACAGTCTTAACCCACCTGAAAGTTATATGGGTTCAGAATCAGTTTGAAAAATGTGTTACGAAAATCGATTTGCCACACACATTTCACTCCTATGATCCAGGCTGCAAACCAGCTTCAGCTGAGACACCCTCTAACCACCAGAGAGAAGCACATCAGCCAAAAACAGGCTTCCTCTGTTTTTCTTTTTTGAGACAGAGTCTCACTCTGTCCCCCAGGCTAGAGTACAGTGGCGCGATCTCAGCACACTGCAACCTCGGCCTCCCAAGTTCAAGCGATTATCCTGCCTCAGCCTCCCGAGTAGCTCGGCCTCCCAAAGTGCAGGGATTACAGGCCTGAGCCATTGCAAGGGGCCAGGCTTCCCCTTTTGAAACAGAATGAATGAAACATTGTTTCAAAATAGGATGAAACCAATTCCACTTTAGGAAATAATCTAGCCTGGCACCCCTGCCCCTTTGGAAAGGCAAGGCACTATTATTTGTATGTTTATTTTAAATTCATGTAAAAAAGGACCAGAGACCTACCCAGGGTCACAGACCAAATAAGTGATAAGCAGAAACACTTAAAAAAAAAAAAAAAACCCTTTGCCTCATATTATATACAACTACTTAAGCAGAGATTTTAGACAATTCCCTTCTACTCTGTCATTTAAACAGACTTTGAAACGAGATATAATGTGTAGGCAAATATTAGGGCTTCAGTAACATTAAAGTAAAAATAGTGGGACTAAAATTAAAACCTGATCGTGTGACTGTCTGCTGAAATGGTTTCCAAATGTCACTTTTTTCTTTCAAATAATGAAGCAGCTGAAGCGTGTCACATTTCTGTTTTTCTATCATCTGAAAAATTACAGGGAATGTCATATCTGCACTCCAGTAAGACAGAAGTCCATGGTCGTCTGAAATCTACCAACTGCGTAGTGGACAGTAGAATGGTGGTGAAGATCACTGATTTTGGCTGCAATTCCATTTTACCTCCAAAAAAAGGTCTGTAATGAATTAAGTGTTCACTAGTTACCTAACTGATTTTTTTTTTTCAAACCCATGTAGCATGGTCAGGAAATTGTAATACTGATCAGAAGATAAGCACTTAAAGCCACAAGAGACAACAGCTGGCTCATTCTCCAGACCTTCCCACTTGTCAGTCAGCAAGTATTTCCTGAGTTAAACAAATGTCCTCTGTGGATTTCCTTCATCCATGTGTCCCTTGATATCACTGAGAAATCATGAATAGCTTAATGGCTTGTAGGATTTGAACTAGGTGAAAAAAATACAGAAGGTTGGAGCAGGAAAAGACCTTAGACATCATCTAATTTAACCTTTTTCCTTTATGGAGGACAGCACTGAGACTCAGATTTGTCCAAGAAGGTAGAGTACAAACCAGAGGACCGACTTTCCATTTGAGACATCATTCATTTATCTGTGGCAATAAGAAATATTAAGGAAAAAACTCTAACCAGTAAAATATATTCTTACCTCTTTCAGGATTGTGGTGAGAGTCAAAAAAGATAGCATAAAGAAAACAGATTTGTATAGTATAAAGGGCTTTTCATGTTGAACATTTACTATGACTCACAGTTAAACAGACTCAGATATCTAGCACTCACGTTGCCTTGAAATACTACCTAGATCAACCGGGCACGGTGGCTCACGTCTGTAATCCCAGCACTTTGGGAGGCCGAGGCAGGTGGATCACCTGAGGTCGGGAGTTCAAGACCAGCCTGACCAACATGGAGAAACTCCGTCTCTACTAAAAGTACAAAATTAGCCAGGGTGATGGCGCATGCCTGTAATCCCAGCTACTCAGGAGGCTGAGGCAGGAGAATCGCTTGAACCTGGGAGGTGGAGGTTGCGGTGAGCCGAGATCGCACCACTGCACTCCAGCCTGGGCAAAAAGAGCAAAACTCTGTCTCCAAAAAAAAAAAAAAAGAAAAAGAAATACTACCTAGATCCAAACACTAAATTATATTTCTAATTCAACTTTGCGATCCTTTCGTTTTTCCTTAATAAAAGAAAAATTGCAATTCTGTGCCTACATCCACATCATGTAAAGTGTAATATGATATTGAACTCAATCCAGTAATTTCTTATTGAAGACCTGTGTGCCAAGCATCGTTCATGACATAGTAGTACAAATCATCATCAGATAACCCAGCATGACAAAAATCAGATAAATTACAAGTCAAATCCTATCATCTTGAACAGCACTCACTTATACCTACCTACCTATGGTGTCGGTTACCTGAAATTTTAGCATAAGTAGATTTACTTACCTTTTCTACAACCTCTAACCTTTACGATCAACTGGGCATGAATCACAAGTCACAAAAATTCACAAGACATAAATTCAAAAAGGTGATGTACATTTGGACAGAGAACCAAATAAGGAAAATGTGCATCATCATAAACATGTTACTGCACCTAACAACACGAATCTATACATGTTTCATTGAAACTGGTGAAGACAAGTCTGAGAAAGTTTATAAGGAGTAAGGTGATCCCGAAAAATTTGCGAAGCATGTTGAAGAAAAATTAATTGCATGCCCCTGTTATTACTAAATAGGATGTGTAATAAAGATTCAAAACTTGAGTATCTATGGGAGCTAAATACAGCATTGCACTCATGTGAAGTGAGTGAACTAGATGTAGACACTAGGGAGTGGCAGGGACAGGAGTAAACTGTGACTAAATTACATGCATTACTTTTTTAAGAATACTGCGGGAACCAACAAAAACGCCACTGTGGGCCCTAGCTGAGTTGGAAGCTGCCAGTATGTTATGCCTAGAAAATACCAGTCATGGCCGGGCGCGGTGACTCAAGCCTGTAATCCCAGCACCTTGGGAGGCCGAGATGGGCGGATCACGAGGTCAGGAGATCGAGACCATCCTGGCTAACATGGTGAAACCCCATCTCTACTAAAAAATACAAAAAACTAGCCGGGCGAGGTGGCGGGCGCCTGTAGTCCCAGCTACTTGGGAGGCTGAGGCAGGAGAATGGCGTAAACCCGGGAGGCGGAGCTTGCAGTGAGCTGAGATCCAGCCACTGCACTCCAGCCTGGGCGACAGAGCGAGACTCCGTCTCAAAAAAAAAAAAAAAAAACGAAAATATCAGTCATAGTCTCTTTGTCTTAGTGTACTGTCTTTATCTTCTTTTGGTAAATTTATATTTAAATATGTATATGTACACATTAAATAATAAATTATAATATTTAAATAAAATATATTTAGTATACATAAATTTTTTTGTTTTTTTGAGACGAAGTCTCACTCTGTCACCCAGGCTGGAGTGCAGTGGCGCAATCTCAGCTCACTGCAACCTCCGCCTCCTGGGTTCAAGCTATTCTCCTGCCTCAGTCTCCTGAGTAGCTGGGACTACAGGCACCCGCCACCATGCCTGGTTAATTTTTGTATTTTTAGTAGAGACGGGGTTTCACCATATTGGCCAGGCTAGTCTCAATCTCCTGACCTTGTGATCTGCCTGCCTCAGCCTCCCAAAGTGCTGGGATTACAGGCATGAGCTACCGTGCTGGGCCAAAATTTGTATTTTAAAGGATTTCATAGGTTCATTCCATATGTCCCATAAACTACTAAATTCTTCAACCTCTCATATTCTACTGTATTCATTCAACATATATCTACTGAGCATTTACCACAATCAGACCCCATTCCAGGTAAACCTTGAGAGTTTTCAAGGCTGTAATCCTAGCAGTTTTAAATAACATACTGCCATATGACCTCACCCAAATCCTAACATTTCATAGTTAGTCTAAAAGGTGTGTGTTCTCTCTTTGATCACCGGTATTAGCCAAAATTTTTCAAAAACTTGGAATCATATCAATTCAAGGCCACTCATAAGCGATCACCCATATATAGAGTGGACGGTGTAGGCAATTAGAGAGCAAAGGTAGGTTGGAGGCCTATGAGCCACTCACCCCGCTCAATTTTGTAATCTCAATGTCTGCATTTACAGACCTGTGGACAGCTCCAGAGCACCTCCGCCAAGCCAACGTCTCTCAGAAAGGAGATGTGTACAGCTACGGGATCATCGCACAGGAGATCATCCTGCGGAAAGAAACCTTCTACACTTCGAGCTGTCGAGACCGGAACGGTACACCTAAACCCCTTCACGTGCCCCCTCTGGGAGTCAGCCAACCTGCTTTCTAGGCTTACTGAGACCCTAATCTGTTTGTAACCACATCACAATTCCTTCGTCTGCAAAATTAATGACTTATCATCGGCATTATACATTTTTATAAGAGGATTAGGAAGATTAAATATTAGAGTGCACTGAAAAGCATAAGACAACATACACTGCCAGGTGTTATTATTGTCGGTATTATTGTTAACAATCTTCCTTTACGATTCTCCTCTTTCCTTTTGATTCCAATAAGAGAATGTACCTGCTTAACATCTAAACTAGAACACTCTAACAGGTTGACATACATATTTTAGTTCTCACTAGGAGTAGATCTATAGTTTTTGGCCACGTGTCCTCTCAGGGGAAAATGCTTCCTTCCATTCATTCAATTCTCACTTACTGAGCATTTATTATGTGCTAACTGTTAACTGGTTGGTGGGGAGTACGGTGACTAAGGGATGTAGAGAGGGTGGGGTCAAAGTATGAACAGAAGAAGCCTACTGAAGGCAGTGGTGCCTGAGCTGAGTTTTACAGGGTCAGTAGCATTTTTTTTCTTTTTTTCTTTTCTTTCTTTTCTTTTTTTTTTTTTTTAGACAGTATCTTGCTCTCTTGCCCCCAGGCTAGAGTAAGTACAGTGGCATGATCTTGGCTCACTGCAACCTCTGCCTCCCAGGCTCAAGCAATCCTCCTGGCTCAGCCTTCCAAGTAGCTGGGATGACAGGTGCACACCGCTATGCCTGGCTAACTTTCGTACTTTATGTAGAAACAGGGTTTCACCATGTTGCCCAGACTGAGCTCCTGAGCTGAAGTGATCCCCCAACCTCAGCCTCCAAAGTGCTGGGATTACAGTT